>NW_008239000.1:1128659-1152095 GCF_000691975.1 Corvus brachyrhynchos | reverse complement strand
CCTTTGAAATCACAGATGGCTGGCTGGAGCTGCAAGGAATTCAGTCTCTTCCTCTCTTCCTTCTGCTTCGCCTTCCCCCCACTGCCCAGAAGAATCTGTTTGAAGGTCATCTGTGAGGTTTTATTATTGCTTGCTAAAGCTGAAGCAGATCTGGCTGCTGGTCCCTGATAATACTTAACAAGGCCTGCAGAAATTGGTGTGGTGGTTCAGCTCTACTGGATTTGCCCCCCTTGTTCAGAATACCCACCTGGTTTGATGTGCAAAACAAAGGCAGTGGAGTTTGGGCTGTCTCTAGTCCTAGAACTCTTGTTAATTGTTTACAAAATGAGCCGTGTTAAAAAAGCAAACAGACAAACCCCCCCATAGCAAACAGAAAACAAGTCACAATCGAAACCAAAGAGGTTTTTGTTACTGCCCTAAATTACTTCAGTGATCCTGTTTATAGTGCAGTTGTATCAGGACAGTTAAATTGCAACTGGAGGCAGGAAAATCAGGAGCTGTGTTAGGAGCTTGTCCTGCTAGTGGATAGTACCTTCCTGGAACAGCATCTTTTGTGTGCAGGAGGCACTTTTTATAGTCACTGCAAGTGATTACAAGGTTTGGAAAAAACCCAACTCCTCTATTTTGCATCCTACACGAATGCACCCCCCAAACCATGAAGTGTTTCTGGCCAGGGAGTCGTCTGCCCCAATTCCTGCAGAAACTGCTTTTGGAAACTGTAGCCTGCAGCACTTCGCAGCCTAAAATCTCTCCAGGGAAACGGAAAAGTATTTCTTTGAGCCAAGGTAGCTATAAACTTGGACCAAAGAGAGATCTTTAGGAGATGAGAGGTCTTTATTTTATGGATCAGCTCGGGGTATTTACCGTGGATAAGCAGGTGATCTTTAATGCGTCTCACAAGTGAAAACCTTGCACCAAGGTTTTCGCTCTAATTTTAGAGCAAGATCCGACTTACAGCTCCTCACAGGAGATGTCAAAGCCGGTGCCTTGACTGGGATCACTTCTCCTTTATTAACTCCCCATCTATTCTTTAAGAGGTTTCAGTGCAGCCAGTTGACCTTCCAGTGAAGATTAGGAACTTCAGGAACTGTTTGAACAGTGGTTGAAAAACTCCCAAAGTAACCACAGAGGAGAAATAACCCGAACCCAAAAAGCCAGCACCCTAGAGCTAAAGTTTAATTTTAAGTCAGGGAAAGAAGCAGACAGCTGGGGTGAGTTGGTTCATGGTGGCTGTCCTGGCTTGGGCACTTCCTCCAGCCATGGAGGAACTCAGGCTCGGTTGCAGAAGAACACGGGAAATTTTTGGCTGGAGCAGATGTTTGGCGTGGGGGCACGCTCAGCTGCCCTGCTGGCCCTGCTGCTGTGTGAGAGGTGCTGCCACACCGACAGGGACCTGCAGTGCTGGGCTTGCTTTCTGGGCTGCTCAGGTATTATCATCCTGAGCTGGGCAGAGACAAGAGTCCGTGGACCTCCCTGTGCTGGATTTTGGGAAGCTGTGCCAGCCCTCCTGCTCCTCATCCTCTCAGAGCCCGATCTGCCCCGGCTCCCTTGTGTTTTGGGAAGCCTGCACGAAGTCCTGCTGGCTGTTTTTCCAATGGCATGCATTTATCTGATGGAGAGCTATGTAAATGCAGATGCAAACTGGATTCAGCCCCGGGGTGCTTGGCCAGTCGCCTGGCTGTGCTCTCTGTGCTGGAAAACTGTGCACCACTGTTGCTCCAAGGGAAACTTTCAAGCGCGTCATTCCTCTTCTTTTTTCCCTTATAAAGGTTATTGTGCCTCAGCCCTCAATTGAATTACGTCCCTGGTTTACAAAGGAAAGGTTATTTCCCCCCTCTTTTGCCCTTGGCAACTGGAGAGGAGTTGGCAGCAGTGCTCACTAAAAATGCCCCTTGCAGGGCCCTGGGTATGTCAGGGGGCTCCAGGGATGCCCCAAGCTCTCTGCTGAGGCCGCTGACCAGCTCAGGCAGCACAGGGACAACCTCGGAGGGGAGCAGGGTAGCTAAAAGCTCTCTTCTGGTTCCAGAGGCCTGTGAAACCCATTTGTGTTGTAAAAATGGTGGGAATGTTTATCAGTCACAACAGAAGAAAATGGCCCAAAACTTTTCCCTGTGTGGTCTGCAGTGATTTGGGGGTTGGCTAATTACTCTATCTTTCCTGCAAAACCAAGGAAGGACCATCAATATTTCATATTAGGAGACATGGTTGGGCTAAATATAGCTCCTGCTTTTTTCCTGACAAGCGTGGAGTGAGCTGCTCCCGGTCCCCCAGCTCTCAGCACTGGTCCCAGCTTCAGCCTCTGCCGTGGGTCTGGTCCTACTCATGCCACATTCCACCTGGTGCAGTGCTCAGGCCACCTTTGCCATCTTCTCCAGCTGTGGTCCGAGACGGTGAGGGATCCAGCCTTTGGGAACTAGTCCAGCCACGGGGAAAACTGTGGCATCTGATGGGAGGATCATGAGATGCTAATGAAGCCCCCAAGGGAAGGAGCTGGAGGTGAGGCTGGGAATGTGCATCCCTGTTTCCCCTTCAGCCCCATTTACAGTGAGTGTCCTCAGGATCAGCCCCAGGTTTAAAAAAGAAATGCAAAATCGAGTAAATGGACGTAAATAAGCTGTGGTTGGAGGTTCTGGAGTTTCGTTTCCCCAGGCAGAGTCTCCCTCTGGGCAAGTGAGGAACTTCTAACAGGGATTTTTCAGCCCGCAGTGGCCATTTGGGGGCTGGTGGGAAGAGACACACCACAGAGCTTTAGGGGTCCTGTTTGGGACTCCTGGTTCCAAGGTGTTCAATCTATGCAGTGACATCTGGAAATCTTGTTTAGGGATATGCCAAGCCAGTACAGGCTGTCCCTTGGTCATGGAGCAGCATTTGTTTTATAAAAATCTAATATAGATGGGGTTCCTGTTCAGGACAGAGGGCCCTGACATTTATTTGCCAGTTAAAACATTCTGGGCTCCAGGTGGGACTGGAGTGTGGTACTATACCTGGTGCAAGCTGTGTGAATAAAGAATAATACTTGTTCTCTATCAGTCTTGATCTTTAAGGTTTCCTTTAGCTCTGGGAAAGCACCTTGAAACTTCATTTGCTCAGAGCTGCTTTTGTTATTATTTATAATAATGGATCATTTTCCCTGTGAATTCTGTTTATTTTCTTGGAGTCGGCACCTTGTTTATTTCCTGTAAATACAGCCTGGACTCTTGTATTCATGTGAAAATGCCTGGTTAGTGTTTGGCCAATAACCACCTTTGGGGGATTGCACAAGACCTCACGCAAAGAACTGAAGTTTCAATAACTTTCCCATGGATTTACCCTTCAGGGCTGAATTGTTTTGCTTAAGTGATTTAATACTGTCAAAAATCTGCAGCCAGAGTCATGGTAGGCAGTCTTAGAACTACCTAAATGACCTTTTCCATCAGATCATCTTCTCCATTTGAGAGCAGGTGGTGGAATCCGTTGCCTTTAAAGAAATAAAAGATAAGAACCTTGTCTCTGCTTTGTTTTCCATTTGTAATGGACAAGTTTTTTGACAGGCTGTTACTGCCGAGTGAGGCTGCGCCAGGGCCGGGGGAACAGTTCCATTTCCTGCAGCTTTCGTCCCCTCTGCGCTGCCTTTTGCCTGGACAGGCACAGCTCAGTGTTTCACCAGGCTGTCTTTGGTTTTGCAGGTAGCTGTATCCAGCTGGGTGGCAGGTGGATCCAAGGGTTACCATGAAGTTTTCAGGACCCCTGGAGAGCCAGAGGTTGTCTCTCCTTCTGGAGATGGCAATCTCTAGGGAAGCTCAAATGTGGAAAGCACGTGTGCCGAAAATTCAGCCCAATCAGGTAATGTCTGTCTTTCACATCATCCATCCTAGCAGAGGCAGGAGACTGTCCGGGGGAGCTCGGTATGGGAGCAGCTGAAGGTGTTCAGGAGCAGTTACCTTTCCTGAGACTTGGGGAATCAGCCTCTGAAGGAAGTGATTCCCTCTTTATCTGAGGGACACACCTGCCTCCAGGGGCGCAGAACACACTGCACAGCACACAGGGTTAGATCTCTGGTGGGCTTGTGAAAGCACACACATACATAGTCTTGATTAAATTGATTTTACAAATTGTGTGGATCATTAGCGCCTGTTTCTGCTGGGCACCAACCCTGCAACAGTTCTTAAAAGTAGTTTCATTTTCCTGGAGTAATTCACTAATGACAGCACCGATCTGGTGCCTGCTCCAGGAAGAACCCCACTGACTCCAGCCGGACTGTTTATGGAGCAGGATGCAAGCTTGTGTCAAGGGAAGCAGAGCCAGGCACTGGCCTGTTGCAGTGAGGAATGTTCTCACAGGACTGGAGGAAAATTCAGGGTGGAAGAGCCCACAGGGGCTCTGTAGTCCAGGCCCCCTCTTGGCTCGTGCCACAGGGAGGTTGCACCAGGCTGCTCATGGCTTCATGCAGCCTGAAGTGGGTTTGTGCTCTTTGGGGGAGGCTCTGTCTCGCCTGAGCACTCACAAACACCTGTGCCCTCCACAAAGTTCTGTCTGAAACAAAATGTGAAACGTGAGGATGTTGGCACAGAATTTCTGGCCCTTTGTTGCCGGGTTGGGCTGAAATAACCACACTGAGGGCTCGGATCCAGGCTTGCTGTTGTTGCACCACATGAAACGTTCACACAGGTAAGTCAGCTGTTGTCAGAGCTAATCCCTGTCGTGTTTGTTTTCTCCGTCTGGCAAACAAGAAGCTGCTGCTGTGGGGGAGGAGCAAATACATTTTTAGGGGCCTCAGTATTAGTTTTGCTAATCCACATTTCAGTTTCCAAAGGAGTGATCTGGCTGTCAGAGGTGTGGAGTGTTTTGTAGCTGTGGCTGTCTTGAGGCACGTACAGCTTAAGATTCTGGCTTATGGTAAACCAGCCTGTCGTTCCCTGCTGGCAGTACTCCTGGGGTGATTATAATGTAGGGAGATAAGATTACAGGATAACAAAATAGGGTAGGGACCAAACCAGATGCATGGGTGAAGATTTCACAGGGATGAGGCACTTGCCTTTCTGCCTTGGTGAAGTTGGTTCTGGTGGCTCAGAAACCACCATCCGCCTCAGGCAGACTTCCCAGCAATCCCTCCTCTGTGCTTGTCCTTGCTCCTGGAATTTCCACCCCCAAAACACGTGTCTCGGTGTAACCTTTTTCTTTCTATTTTCCTCCATGTCAGCTCACACACTGGCATTATCAGTGCTGTGCTACTAAATGCTTTCTAGCAGTAAGGAATCACTAGCTGGGAGTGGAAGCTCTGTGTGTGTGAGTGTGAGATGTAGGAAGGTCAGATGGAGAGGAGAGCATAAACACAGCTGCCTGTTCGGGGGAAATCCGGACTTGGGAGGCCACGGAGCAGCTGAGAACACTCCTGTCTGTAATGACACATTTCACTTTGGCGACAATGCAGGCATGGACATTCAGTGTGAATTATCCTATTTTCTGTAATATCTGGGAGAAGATAACATCAGATTCCCTAATATCCACTGCCGTCTTCTGAAAACGGCTGCAGCAACCTAAAACCTCCCTTGCACGACACTGTTGTTTATTTCCCATGGCATGGGGAAATCTGCATCCTCTGGGGATCAGATCTGGCACCCCGAAGCGTGTGGAACTTTCCGTTCCCTTCTCCAAGGGTGGACCGGCTGCACAGAGGTTTAATGAACTCACCTGCTTTGCCACTGACAGCGTTGAGTGCGTCTGCAGAAATCAAATGATCTGATTGGAGACCCTAGGGAGGTATTTTTGGGAGTAAACTTTCTGTTTTGACTCTTCAGGAGACGTTTTTAGTTCTGGTGTTTAAAACCGGAACAAACTCAGTTTCTAAATATGTGTCAGTTGAGGTCTTTAGGGGAAGAAAGAAAGCTGTAGTTGTAAAAGCAGGAAGACTTTTCATTTTTACGATGGGGTGCAGATTATGTTGGGGACTTTGTTCCTGGTGATTTAATGTACGTGATTCTTCTGTTTCGTCTGTGCTTTTTGTCTAAAAACTCCCGTTTCCCTCCTTTAAATGCAGGCCAGTGTTCTGGGTATGTGCAGCATACCAAAGCCAGAGCACACAAAGGCTTTTCAGCCTGAAAAAACAGGTGGGCTGAGTCTGGAACCTCCTCCTGCTTCTGAATGGATTCTTTTCCCCTCTGGGTCCCCTCTCCCGCCATGGGTTATATGAGATGCAGGTGACATTCAGAAGTTTTCTTGGGATTAAGGCTTGAGAAATGGAGCTGTAAAGACTGGTCAAAGGTTTATTTTTGCATATTACCACGTAACTTTGTGGCTGACAAGGGCGTGAGCCAAGAGTTTTGGGTTTATTTTTATAGAAAGAAAGTGTCACTTGTGTCATGTCTCCTTTCTTTCCTATTCTGGCTCACTCTGTCTCCCCACTTGTTCTCTGTACTTGAGGAATCAGGAGAGCTCAGTTTATTTCCAGTCCTAATAAAGGCCACCTGCTCACTGCCCAGGAGCCCACAGGGCCCAGGCAGCAACAGATAGGGGGAAAGAGCAGAACACCTGTCTGGGACAGCAGACCTTAAGGAAAAGATTATCAGCTGAGGTGTTTTCTCTAGATTAGGCAGCAATAAACTAGAGTTGTGTTTGAGTTCACAGATAGTATTTATTTTAGGCTGCATATTCCAAAAGTCTCAAGGTATGAGAGAGATCAGCATCCCTAGAGATGATTTGCTCTGTGCTTGCACTCCGGAGCGCCCAAGTCATGGCCTCTGGTTTTCCTGCCTGGAGCAGGGGTGATACACAGAAAGTACCTCTGCCCCAAGGAGGAACCTTCGCTTTCCACCCAAGGGACTTTCTCACTTTCAGCCACCAGAGTGTCTCAGTTTTGCTTTTAGTTTCAGTTAACTAAGGATCAGTGACCTCGCTGCTTAATTAATTTTACTGTGCTGCATTTTGTTATTTGTGTTCGGAGGGTGACCCAGGGACAGCTCTGAGGGAGAGGGATAAAGCCTGGTATTTGTGTGGGAAGCTCTTTGCCCTGCATGGAGCAGCAGCAGGGATTGTGGGGGCGGGGGGACCAGTTCTTACTCCTGCTGCCTCTCTCCTAAACCTGGCTGTAACAACCTTTCCTGGAGTTTAAACTCACCTGTCTGTCTGTGTGAGGGGATTCTGCCCTCACCCTCCTGCTCCGTTATTTGAAGCTAGGGTCTGGAGTTTTTTGTAGGGTGCCAAAAAGAGCTGGAGACTGCCCTTCTTTCCTTTGCTTCCCCAGGTAGTTTTAAGGAGCCAGTTTTATTTTGGAGCCTTCCTTGTGCTGGACATGCACCGAGCTGAGGATGTTTTGCAGTTGCTCCTTCCTCCCACAGGCGCTGTGGGGCTGGGTTTGGTTTAATTGCACATCCCAGCTGCGCTGTGGGTTTGGGTCAAACCCCCTTTCCCTTCGCATGGCTAAGACCAGCCCTGCAGGCACTGCATGTGCAGCTGCTGCTCCTTGTGTTCCAGCCTGCTGGTAAAGCTCACCCCCAGTCTGAAATGGTGCCTTTTGGCTGCCCATGAAGGGCCGGAAGATCCAAGGAGAGGTCTCAGGAGGGCTGGGGAGGAGAGGCAGCATGGAGAGACAGTCTTACCCTTCCCAGCCGTGCTGTTTTTAGGAGAAGGCCTCACCTTTTGCCTTGGCAGGCACAGGGAAACGGGGCCCAGCCAGCCCAGACACCACTGGGAGCTGTGGAAGCTGCTGCCTCTTTTGGTGGGATTGAGCAGGAACGGGATTTGCCAGGGATGGAAGGGCTGGGGGGGGTGGTGGTGTTGAAATCCTCCCATGCTGCTGAGGCAGAGCCCTCCCTCCCCAGCAGGAACACCACACATGCCATCTGCACCCCCTCCTCGAGCATTCCCCGTTCTTCCCCCCCGGGTACAGCCAGGCCCCTTCCCACTGTCCCAAACACCTTGAGCAGAGTGTTCAACCACCTCTCCTGGTGTATGGTGTGTTCATTGTGCTCCTGGGCCATCCTGCCCCCAAGGGGGCTCACATTTCACCCTGGAGTTGCATCGATGATTTTAGAAAGAACCAGTGTTTCTTGGAGTGCAGAAAATAGCAAGTACTTTTTATTCAAGATCCAGGCTGTAGCTGCGTAGCAGCTGAGAGCAGAGAGGCCCCTTGGAGCAAGCAGACAGTGCCCGCGACACCGGGGCACTGCTGGGGCTCAGGGCACAACACGGGCACTGTTATATCCATGGAAGGTACACCTACTTGTTTCAGGGGTGGATGCAGCCTGAAGTATTTATTTTGTATCGGTTCTGGGGTGGTTTTATTCTAAACTCCTGCTGCTTTGCCCTCATGGTGTTGCTGGGGGCAGTTGCAGCCCTGCTTTTCATGCTTCTGGACACATCCTTGCTGATCATGCCCAAAAATCCCCATCGGAGCCAGACCAGACAGTTCCCTGGTTAATGAGCAAGGCTCTAGGAGAGCTGGAGGTATTTCTGAACTGTGTCACAGGAAAGGATTTTATGTCAATGACTGAGCTGTGCATGTGGTTGAACTGTAGCTGTTGTCCAAACAGATCGATGGGAGAGACACGGGCCAAACACCTAAAGCAAGCACCAAACCCAGACTGCAGGTGAAGCTGTAGCTGCTGCAGCCCTGCTCCCAGTTAACTGAGCCACTGAGAGCTTTGTGTCAGCTGTCCGCAATTTTCTTTAACTGGTACTGAGCTAGAAAAAATCCCCATAATCTGAAGAAAAAAATAAACCTTTCCTCACAAAATGCCAGCAGGGTCCCTCCACTCTGCTGTTAGCAAGGGGAGTTTCGTTCCAGCTGGGAATTTCTGTACATCCATATGGTTCTGAGGAGGTTAAAAACATAATAAAAAATAATAACTAAATAAATAATACCTTTCTGGGAACTACTCTGGAGCTGAGCCTGCCAGTGCTTGACAAACTGCAAGTCACCCATCCTCTTTTCCCCACCGTACAGTGACACTGGAGTGAGGTTTGACATTGCTGTAAGGAAAGTTGTCTTTTCCAGGGCAGGTTTTTGGGATGGGATAAGTAGCTGTGGGGACAAAGTGGTGATTGGGGCTGGCTCCAGGCTCCCCCTTTCCAAAGGAGGTTTTGTGTCTGTGCTGAGTGACTCCTGTGGAGGTAAAACCTTTGGTCCTTTGGGACCTTCTCAGCCCGTGTGTAAGAACAGTCTATTTTTCTCTCCCTCAGGATGTAGCCATTTCTCCAAGGCAGAGGGATGAGGTCATCCAGTGGCTGGCCAAGCTCAAGTACCAGTTCCACCTTTACCCAGAAACGCTCGCCCTGGCCATCAGCCTCTTGGACAGGTTTTTAGCGGCAGTAAAGGTAAACGTTTGCAGCTCCACAGACGGGAACAGATTCCTGGCGCTGCCGCACTGTTGGCGTGCGCGGTCTGGGCCGTGTGGCCAGATGGAAGCGCTTCCTTCCCCGGCACTCGCCCCTGCCCTGCTCACACGTTTGTGGGCAGCACCTGCTCTGCTCCAGAGCCTGATCCGGGGGCGGGGAGGTTGGGCACGCAGAGACCGCTCCCTGTCAGAGCCTGGGCTGACTCGGGAAGGCAAAGGCAGTGCCCACGCGCCCCGGCCGCAGCCCCAGCCCAGCCCTGGGACACCAGCACCAGGGAAGGGCCCTGCTCACCTCCACGGCTGCCTTCCTCCCATTTGTACCACCCCGAATTGCTGGGGCACCTGCTAGCAGGAAACCAGCCGGGAAGAAAAACCGAGGAGAGGTTTGGGCCTGGCAAGGGGGCTGGTGCAGGGAAATGGGAAAAAAAATGGGTGAAGAAGATTGAGACACAGACAACGACTTTTGGGGGAGCAGTTCCCTACCAAGCTGCTCTACAGCCTGATGGACTACATCTTGCACTGAGGTCCAAGGGGTGGGAAGGAGAAAGGGAAGCAGACACAGGTGGAGGCTGTCCATGTGACAGCTGTGCCCTCCTGCTGTGCTGAACCCAACCGGAATAGATGAGCCCCTTTGGGTTTAAGGCTGTTCCTCCATAGAAAGTGCTTTAAAAAGGGGGAAAACATTTGTGCTCCCTGCAAGTGGGACCTGCTGCCCCTCTGGCCCTGTTAGCTGGGCTGCACTTTGCACCTGCCAAGTAAAAAAACAAACTGTGCTCCAGCCTGGAATGCCTGGCCTGGAGCTGTGAAGTCAGGCTTTGGAAGTTCGTCTCCTACCACATTTGCTCAGTTACATTCCATCCTCACCAATCCGTGCTCTCATCTGCACGTGTCTCACCCCACCACCACGGTGTTGGGTAAGCCATATCCCTTAGGAGATGGGAGCTGGAGGATGCGTTCCCAGCCTGTGCCCTTGCATTCCCGTGTGAGAGAGTTTGGTAGAACACAAGTGACATCATTCATTAACTCCCCCCTGAAATATTAATAAACATTGATCATGTTTTCATGCAAGCCATGGAAGTTATTCAGAACCCAGAGCAGCTGATTCACTGTAATGCTGAGATGGCAAAGATTTAGATCCCTCAGCAACCAATGCCCTCTAGTGCAGGTTTTCTTTCAGCAAGTTGGAGCAGCCAGGGAGTCTGTACTGAAAGCACAGGAATACCTGTCCAGAGCCCACTGCATGCTTTGGACAGTGAGTGGGAATGGGGGCTTTGCCTGGGTGAGCACTGGGGTTTTGTGCTCCCTCCCCAGTTTTCCTCTCCCATGAAGCTCATTCCTGTGATGCAGCTGAACTGTTTTTTCACCAGGGGCTTCTCTGTGGGATTTTATAATGAACACCACCAGTCCCTTCCCCAGGAGCAGACTTTGGGATTGCTGGGACTGGCTGTTACCCAGAGCCAGCAGTGTTGGTGTATCTCACTGCACAGCACTGGTTAGCTCTCAGCAGGGCCCAGTTCCAGTCCTGCCCTAAGGGAATTCATTCCCTTGGACACCTGAATGCACAAGTGCAGGTTGTGAGTGGAATTCAGGTTCGGCGCAGGATTTTCACTCCCCTTTGCCTTCACCATCTCTGACTGCAGGCAGGAGGCCCAGCTGCCAGGCGCTGTTCATGGCTCTGCAGCTGTGCCAGGCTTTAGGAACAGCCTCTGCCTTTCCCAGCCCCAGCCACTCTGGAAGAGGTGGCCATGGCCAGTGGTTGTTACGTTGACAGTGGAAGTAAAGCCCCTTGTCAAGGTGGTCACATGCACAAATCTCACAAAAACTCCCCCTTTCCCCTCTAAAGTCCACTTACCTTGCCTAAAAACCACCTCCCTGTGGAAGGGACCAGCTCTCCCCCACTAATCCCTGGGCCACATTTTTGGGAACTGTAGTGTGAAATTACAAGTGGTAATTTCACAAGGGTTTTTTTAAAAGTTTTTCTGAGTTACAGTTCCCCAGGCAAAGACAGTCTTTTCCAATTCCCATTTCCCTTCCCATTCTGTGTCAGACCCACGGCAGCACTCAGAACAGAGCTCTGCTGCAGCAGGTGAAGTGGCTTTTCTGAGAGGGGACGAGCTCCCCTTAGGATTTTCTTTCCCAGTTCTGCTGCAGTGCCTAAACCCGAGCTCTTTCCAGTCCCACGCTGCCCACTCCGATTGCGGGGCTGGCAGATCCCTGCCCTGCCTGACGTCACGGAGCAGGGATTTGTGCTTGGCACAGCTTGGCACTGCCAGGGCGTAGTCAGAGGTCAGCTGCACATCCACAATGAGACGCTGGGGCTCGGGATGCCCCAACAGAAGGATCAGGGCATCACTGCTCCATCACACTGACACAGAGCCCTCTCTTATCTCCTGTCCCGCAGGCCCGTCCAAAGTACCTGAACTGTATTGCAATCAGCTGCTTCTTCCTTGCTGCAAAGACCATTGAGGAAGATGAGGTAATTCTGTTCTTCCTACCTTGGCATTGTTGGAATATCTGCCCTTCCAGCCCTACCTTTGCCTGCTTGTGGTGGCTGACGCTTGCCAGGACAGGAACAAAGCATCTAGTGTGATTTCTCTATAATGATTTGTTCTCGTTTCCTTTTTTGCCTTGGCTTTTGCAGAGGATTCCAGTACTGAAAGTGTTGGCTCGGGATAGCTTTTGTGGTTGTTCTCCAGCTGAAATTCGCAGAATGGAGAAGATCATCCTGGATAAACTGAACTGGGATCTTCACATGGCAACGCCACTGGATTTCCTTCATATTGTAAGTAAGGGGCTACCCATGTCCTTTCTGGTGTCTGTCAGTGCAAATAATGTGTCAAGAAGCACCCAGACAAAAATTCTACTTGTAGGGTAGCAAAGACTTTGGAATATACTTGTAATTCCTCTGTACCTGTAGTTTCTGAAAGAAAATGCCTTGCCAGAGAATTTCAGAGGAGACCTGTCACTCTTAGAGTGTAATATCCAAAACATGGGTCTGTCCTCTTTGGCCTGGTCTGGGGTGTGTTAAGCCACAGACTCAAAGCTCCTGAAAATCGTGCCCCTAACTCTTCACTGCCAGTGGTTTTCCTCAAAGCTAAATGCCAGGCAGCAGGGAAACAAGGAGTGCAGCCATGAAGAAAGACCCAAGGGTGGGCTGTGATTGTGGATCCATGCCTGCTGCAGACCTGCACGGCCAAGAGCCAGATCCGTGCATGAGAGGAGACCAAGGGAGGTGTCCTGAGGTTCTCTGTGGAATTTTATCCTCGCTCCTCGCCTGAGGCGTTTGTCTGGGACCCTGAACACCACATGTGCACTGGAGAGAGAAGGGTGGATGGGAAGGCCTTTTGCAGAGCCCTAGAGCCTGGTGCCCAAGCAGGTCGCACTGGAAAGGCTGGTGGGTTTTCAAGCTTTGGGGGGTTCAACACGGCGGGTTTTTCCCCATGGGGCGGAAGTTGCCTCCAAGGTTAGGCTGGAGGACCCTTGTGTGTCCAAGCTGTTACAAAGATGTGTCATGGCCTGGCCAGCGCCACCAGCTGCCTCCTGTGCTTGTGTCCTGCAGTTCCACGCCGTGGCGGTGTCCAGCAGGCCGCAGCTCCCGGCCCTGCTGCCCACACCGAGCCCCTCGCAGCACGTGGCAGCGCTCACCAAGCAGCTGCTGCACTGCATGGCCTGTTTCCAGCTGCTGCAGTTCAAGGGCTCCATGCTGGCGCTGGCCATCGTCAGCCTGGAGCTGGAGAAGCTGCTCCTCCACTGGCTGGCTCTCATCATCGAGCTGCTCCAGAAGGCACAGGTGAGGAGGGCAGGGCACACGGAGCGGGAAGGGACCGGGGCTGCATCCTGCTCGGTGCTCCAGCGATCCAGGCCAGCCAGGGTTCTGGGATTCCTTGCTGCCCATGGCTGCCTGCTGTTCCACTTGTGTGGGGATGGCTGGGTCTCAGCCCAGAGGGACAGCAGTAGGGACAGTGCTGCCAGGTCTCAATCCTGACCACATCCACTGGGTGATGAGGAGGAGCCGTGTGCCACGATGTACACAGGCCCTTGCTGCACCAGGGAGATAACACACCAGGGACAAACTCAACTTGTTAGCGGCTCTGCTATTCATTACAGCATACAGGGAGCCTCGCAGGTACTGGGAACACACTCTGGCTGCTAAAAACAGGCAGTGAAATCCTTTAATACCTCAAAGTTCTGCCGCCTTCCCCCATGATTCCCATGAGGTGCAGGAAGGAGCAGGGGGTGTATCTGTGGAAGTCACTGTGGTAGGGGTCCTGTGCCCAGCATGTTGTTGGCAAGTGAGGCACACAGGGGGCCGGGGCATTGGGAGCCCGTGCCCTCTCCTCACCCTGCCAGTGATCCCACAACAGCCGGTACCTCTGCTTGTCTTCCCCCTCCAGATGGACAGCTCGCAGCTGATCCACTGCCGGGAGCTCGTGGCACATCACCTTTCCACTCTGCAGCCTTCTCTGCTGCCCAACTCTGTATATGTCTACAGTCCCCTCCAGCAGACCCTGGTGACCTGTAACAGAGGAGCGTTCCACCGCCAGCCCTCCTCTGTCCCAGGGCCGGGTTTCTCCAAGGACAACGGCCAGCCAGAAGCGCCCGTCACAGGTACAGCCGCGCTCTACCCGCACCTGCCCGCCCCCGGCAGCGGCTGCAAGCCAGGCTCCGCCAAGCGCAAGGTGGAAGAGATGGAAGTGGACGACTTCTACGACGGCATCAAGCGCCTCTACAACGAAGACCTGGCTCCGGAGGCAGTGGCCCTGGAGAACATGGGCTCTGTTTGCGGTGCCGACGTCTCGCGGCAGGAGGGCAGCGTGTCCCCTTGCCCGCCTCTGCAGCCGGTGTCTGTCATGTAGCTGCGAGTGCCACCACGGGACCTGGCAGCCCGTGGCCTCAGCGGGGCGAGAAGGGGCCGTACCTTGTCAGGCTGAACTGAAGGGAGCCAAAAGAAAACCAGGAAAAAAAATCCCAACCCTTTTCTGAATTTTATTTCTTGTGCGGCTAATTATAGTTCCACTATTTAAGCACTTAAAAACACAAAAAAGTATAAAAATCTAAAAAAGACCCAAAAACCAAACAAAAAAAGTAGCAAAAACCTGTTCCTTTCTAGTGTTGTCGGTTCCACTGTTTTTCTGCTCCTGTGTGTTGTAACCCATTCTCCACATCCGAGAGCTCACATCAGCCCTGTGGAGCTGTTCCGGGTTTCCCAGCCAACTAATGCCTCTGTGATCCCATTCCCACCTGCTCTCTGCTCCCTTTTCTGCTTCCTCCTCTTTTAGTTCTCAGCCAGTCTCATGCATGACGTTCTGTCCTGCCCCACCTCCACCACAGCTTTCTTTTGCCCTTCTGAACAGAAAACCTCTTTTGTTCATACTTGGGTGTTTAAATGTGAGAATATTGAAAAACTGGATTTAAACAAGAGATTAGGCAGGAAAAAAACCCAAACCAATGCTTGCAAGCTGCCCCACACTTCAGTAATTCCCACAGGAGTGTGAAGGTGCTCTGTGCCTTGCACAGAGACTTCTCCCAGTTAGACCAGTTGCCTTTTTTTTTTTATCACTAGAACCAAAACTATTTTTTCCTTGCTGTGTTGCACTCAGTGTGGATTCTCACCAAGGCTTGGTTCTCTCCCATCAAGTGTCACCCTTCAATTGTGCAGAGCCTCGTTTTCCCTGCACATTTCCCAGCACTGCTGGGTGAGGTGCTGGGGTGGCTGTGGACGCCTGAGGTTTGGAACATGTGTCATTGTCAGCCACAGAACCAAAACAAAACACCCCGACCCTCGAGTTTTGTGTTCATGTAACTTCTAACCAAGAGTCAGACCTTTAACGCGTCTCCTCCGTGTGACACCCTGTTCTCAGAACACCCTGTCCCGACTGTAAGCTCTCTCCACAGCCCTGAGGAAGGTATTGTATCCAGAGCCATTGTACTGATGAAAGCCTTCTGGTAGCAATAAAGAAAGTTGTCCTGGATTCCCAGTCTGGTGTTGTGCTTTTCACCCGAAACCTGGATCAGTTTTACCAGAGGCAGCCAGGGAGCTGCTCTGTGCCAGACCCTTGGAAAGGTGACATGAGAGGCGCTGGGCAGCCAGGGGAGCCACCCAACATGAACTCCTTGCCTCTGCAGCAGTTCCAGCTTTAGTCCCAGCTCTGGTGCTCCTTGCTCTGGGCTGCTGCCCTTCCAGGCTGAGTGCCTGGCTGGGATGCTGCTCCATGCCCCCTGTGCCAGAGCCCCTCCTGCCCTGTGCCTTCCAAGGTGCCATCTTAACTGCAGCAGTCCACCACAACAGCCTTCTCTTGGGTTCCGGCTTCTTCCTGCCATGGCTCAAAAAATCCCCCTCAAGACCACATTTCTCAGCAGGGTGTGTGTCTTCCTTCCCTTCCAGCCCTTCCTGCCATCCTTAGAGTATTTCCAGTCCCTGACCTTCTCATCCCACGGCTCAGTTTTCCAAAGCCAGGCTGCTGAGCAGGCTCAGGGTGTCACTAGCACACCTCCAGCAAAGCACCCTGCCGCTGCAGGATATCCCCGGTTCTGGGGCTCACTGCTTCCAGCCCATGGCACGTTACACATATTTTCAAGTTAAAATCACACTGGCTTCTCCCCCTCCCCATGCTCCTTCCCCCCCAGGTTTGAGGGCACATTTCCCCTTCCCTGCTCGCAGCACCAGCACACAGGCATTTGCGAGGATCACAGCCTGTTCCCGTCACACACGCACACAAGGAGAGGAGCTGGCACGGGCATGGCAACAGGGAGCCTGTGCCAGCTGGCAGCGGCCTGGCTGGGGCAGCAGGGAGGGGAGCTGCGCCTCAGGAGAGATTTAGGTGCTGCTGGGGCAGTTTGCTGTCCCAGGTGTGCTGCAGCCATGGCTGTGCATCGCTCTGGGAAGGTAACACTGTCCTTGTCGCCATTTCCCGCTCCCCAAAGCCAAAGGACAGGACTAGGTCCTGCACCGCTGCACACTGGGCACAGCCCTGGCTCGTGCCAGCCTTTGGGGGAGAGCTCTGCCTTCCAAAATGAACCCAATTAACAGCATCACTGTGGCTCTCCCAAAATTGCCCAGAGCCCCTCCTGGCCTCCTTGTGCTGCCTGGAGCCAGCCAAGCCACAGTGCCGACTCGGCAAGCCCAGGGAAGCAAACACCTGTAGAGGCAGGACTCAGTCTCCTCGCTGCAAGGCAGCTTTCCTGCTCCCCAGTCCCAAACACAGGCATGCCCCAGCCCCAGTGGGCTGCAGAAGGAGACAGACACATTTTATTTCCTTGGTGCTGTGCACAAACCCACCTCAATTCCCTTGTGCCAGGCAACTCCACCTCAACAAGACTCAGACACAAAGCTCGTCCCTGGTCCAGGTGAGACACCTCTGCAGTGTCCTGCTGTCTGTCTGTCCTGGCACAGGCCCTGGACACTTGTGGGCACCTCTCTGGCTGCGGCACCCGGCAGCATCCCCTTGTTTTTGCTCCTCCCTGGAAGCGAGTGCAGCAGTTGTCCCCTCCTGCCCCACCCTGCGTGGCCCCCATCACCTTCAGCAGCAGGCTGATTTCTATGCTGCTCTCACTGTTGGAACACAGGGCCGTACTGGAGCGCTGCCAGGGCTTCTTGTTTCCCACAGGAAAAGATTCCCTGATGCCCTTGACTCCTCACATCCATGTGACCTTCCCACAAACTTCACAGCACCCCAGTGCTGCACATCACAGACCTGCCCAAGATGCCAACACAGGGTCTGTGCTCCCATGGGGCCCAGAGCAGTGAAGGCCAGGAGCCCTGCATCTCCCTCAGGAGCACTGGGATAAAACCACTGCATTCACAAACTCAATTGTGCTTTTGCTCAGTGCCCCAAGCCCAGGGAGCTCCCCAGGGCACAGCAGCCACATCCCAGCGGAGCACTGCTGCTTGTTTGCAAGCCTTTAGCTGTAATCCCAGCTCACCCTCACACACTGTGCTGCTCCCTGCAGCACCCGGTTTCCATGAGCCCCTGACGGGTTGGCTCTCCAGACGTGAGAGCACAGACCCTCTGCAGCAGCCACGCAAGGGTTAAGCCCAAAGCATGACTTTTCAACTGGGAGTGGATGAAGCGGCTTTCCCAGCTCTGCTGGGGACACCTGGTGACAAATAACCTCTCTGAGCCGCCCCTTCCCCACGCTGACACCTCTTCCCCAACAGCTGCAGCCATGCAGGAAGCAGCTGAAAGTCACGTCGTCATCCCTTCTCCCAGCCCTAGGGTGTGGGAAAGCCCCCACCGGCCTCTGGCAGCTCCGCCCTCGTTCCACAGACACCGCTGGCAGTGTCCGTGCCTTCTGCTCCCTTCTCTCCGCCCCGTACCCACCACCAATGGATTGTGACTGTTTTCCGTATGGAGCTGTTCTCCCTGAATTTACCTTTAAAAAAAACCTATACCAGCCCCAAAACCTTCTGCTGACACTTTCTACCTCAACAACCTGGGCCAACAAACTCCGGAAGCTTAGTACCTGCTCAGTAAAGAAAGCTACTCCATGTTTTGAGCCCATTCCCTTCGAGCTAAGTGCCCGCTGAGTCTAGCTGCGATGATTTATTTGGGGACTGGCAGTTCGGCACGCACCGCCATCGAGCTTTCTAACAGTCACAAATAAATTTGGGCTGCAGGGGACCTCTAGAGGACATGTGCTGCCACCTTCCTGCTCACAGCACGGCTGGCTCCTCCCTCACCTCGGCCCTCCCCTCTCCAAACGGAGCCACCTCACCTGGCAGGCTGCTGCTCCATCCCATTTACCATTAGTGCCCTTCTCTAACTCGGCTATGTCCTTCTGGAGACACGAAGTCCAGAGCTGCAAGCAGGACTCAAGGCACCAGCACAGCAAAACTCTACAGAGCTGCAAAATAAAGGCAGTCCGCCTGAGTGTCGGCATTTGGCTTGTGCCCATCTGTTTCTCTTTATATTAAGCTTTTTAAAAATTTCGATTTCGAGTTTAGAAGTAACAACAACAAAAAAGTGTAAGGACTGAGAGAAGCATAAGGAGAGGACTCCCTCCCTGAAACAGGGTCTCACAGAAGGAACCATCCAGCGGCTGGGGTGGCTGCTGGGCAAGTAGTCAGCAGGGTACCTGGGCAAGCTGCAGGCTACCACGGCTGCACAGCCCACAGCAAGGCCCTCGGGCCCCCAGCAGTGGTCACTGACACTGAAGACTGGTACAGGTGCCACCACTGGAAGAAAAGATAGACTAAACTGGGCATTTAATGGGCAAGGCATGTTCTCAGTCAACAGTGACCACCCTCGTGTGCAGAGAACCCCAGGCCAGGGGGACACTCACCTGCATGAGGCACAGGGGCAGCTCGAGCACCAGCCTGCCCTGAGCCCCAGCAGCCCTCAGCTGCAAGGTCAATCACTATTTTCAGGCTGCATGGTTAATCACTATTTTTTCTGCAAATGTGCAGCTCAAGGCATGGCTTTTTGGTAGGGGTGGGTGGCCCTGGGGCACATCCTGCAAGTGGTGGTTCCTAGTTAAGACAAACACCCACAGAATTGTGCAGAGCAAGAAGACACGGCCAAGGTTTAATCTGGCAATGGCCTCAACCCTGCTTTGTGCTCAGAAGGCTGAACTGAACAGGTTTTAGACCTGGCCATCTGGTGGGAGGCACTGAGTACCACATGAGGCCCCTGCAGCCTCAAGAGCAGGGCAGGCTCTGGTTTTGGTATCACTGCAAATGCTGTCCTAAGCTACACTTGTGCAAATATTCAAAGCCCTTCAGGCTGGGCAACAGTCAGCAAGTCCAGCTACATACCAGGCAAACGGGTACAGCACATGTGAGGCCAACACTCAATAACCTTCCTGAGTGTTATCTATAAAGTCACTTCTTTGGTCGCAAAGGTTTCCAGGACAAGCAGTTTTCCTTCCACCTCACTGGAGGGAGCTGACCCTTGTCACTGAAGAGTGCTGCAAAATATTGTGCTTCTGAAAAAAACCCAGCAGATTTCAGCAGAGCACCTCAGCAGCTGGCACATCACACACGGCTTGCCAGCGGCCAAACCTAGACCCATCTCATGGTACCTTTTCCACAGCAGGTTAAAGGAAGGGAATTCCTTGATTAAGGTTCACAGATGCAAAGAATAAATCACTAGTATTTGGTTAAAAATAAATGTACATCACTCTACACGAAACAAGATCCCAAGAGGCTCAGGCTGCCTCTTTCCATCCATCCCAAACCAGCTGGAGGTCACTACACACATTTAGAGGTTTTGTTTTTACCTTCAAGCAATCCTTTGGCACTTCTCAAGCTCTTAGCCTGAGTTCATTTCCAAAGTAAACCAGGCAGAAATTTTAAGAACTCGCCCACATTCAGGACTGTTAAAAAAATAATCACTAATTAGGCTTCATGAAAACAAAACGAAGCCCTCGATCTAAGTACGAGCCAGCGCAGCTCAGCTGTACAGAACCAGAATCCTGCTTTGCTCATAGCGAGGCACATCAGCCACAAGGTAAGGCCTTAAGGTCCAGGACAGCTTCCATCAGTGCCACAGGATGCGACATCTCCCTTCACACAGCGACACACTGAGAACATCACCAGGTCTACGGAGAGATTTCCAGCCATGCCAGAGGAGCACGGGACGCCCTTGAGATGAAGCTGTGGTATCCAAAGCAGCCAGGCTTGAGGCAGAAATTAAATCCTCCAGCTACGCACACCCCCAGTCTGTCGTTCTGTGTGTCACCAGCAGTGTGTGCACGTTATGGCAAAAGAAATGGGGAGGGAGGCTGTCTTGGGGTGACTCTTGGGTTATCTCGGGATAACCAGGCATAGAGGAGCCCTGCCTCCAGCCAGGTAGAGGTCAGGGTAAACCGTGTATTTTGGACTGTGTAGATTCATTGGCCTGGTACATGAGAACCACAAAAATATGATGCCTTGGTTGACACTGGTGGGGGAGGGGCGGTGGTGACCTGCCTTCTCTCAGAGGATATATTTCTAAATTGGGCCAAACCGGAACAGAGGCAAGAAAATCCAACTGACCCAGATGTCACATTGTGGCCGAGCTCCCTCCGGCAGCCGCTCCCTCTGGCAGTGCTGGAAGCCTGGACGCCGTCAGAGCCGTGGCGGGAGCGGGCAGATCCCGCACAGACACACAGCACAGCACACCCTCAGACGCACGGGTGGGAACAAAGGGGAAGGAGAGGAGGGCAGACGCGATGGAGGAATGAGATGGCTCTTCTCCTGGCAGGGGTGCCCGGATCCGCAGCTCTTCCAGTGCCCTACGGTCCACTGGGAGAGGGGGTGTGGGGCTTTGGCAAGGTGACGGTTACATAAAGAAGAAGCTACAGAAAAAGAGAAAAACAGAAGAGAAAAGAAACAGAGGTTCAGAATTGAAATGAAGAAGGGAGGGCAGGGGGAGAACAAAAGAGGAACAACATTTTCAAGTAAGTCATGACGGAAGGAATGCACTGGGGAGGTGTCACACATACCAACTCCATCGGAGAGGCCTGAGCTCCCCAGGACACTGGCTGAGGTGGGGAACAAGCTCATGACCACCACAAGAAACAACTGACAAACAGCAGCACAAACCTACAGAGGCACCTCCAAGGCACAGAACAACCTGCTGGGAAGGCAGAGGCTGACAGGTGACCCTCCTGTCACCCCGCCACAGAACAGTAACAGCAAACGTCAAAAAGGCCACGCAAAGACCAAAGCTTTGGGTAAAAATATATTTCCTCTCCCCACTTCAAGTGTTGGCACTATTTGGATCTGTAACCTGAAGCATATACAAGAAATAACTAAGCTTATGCTATAAGGTTATTATTCCATCTGTAATTCAAAAACTGAAATATTTTAACATCAAATAAAGTGACAATATCTAACAGATGCATACATATCATTTGCATTAACACTGTACGTAGGTTACACAATTGTTTAGTTACAAACATGGGTTATTTTCCAATAGCAAGGTAATAAGTCCTACATCTATGGTTTAAGGCAATCAGGATATTAAAAATGTATACAAATACAAGATTTCTACCGCTGTTCACAGCTTTGTTTTCTGGCAATTAAAAAAACCCTTCATATTTGTAGGGCTCCGTGCTGGCACACGCTGGTGAGAGCGCCACGGCTATCACACCCTGCACAGGCAACCCGGGCCCTTGGAGAAGGGACACAGAAGGGGACTGGAGTCAAATGGACAGACCCGATGTGGGCACACACACAAAGACATTTCCATCCGCACTCGGACGGCTTGGGAGAAGCAGAAGGAGAGCTGCCTGCAGAAACATCGGCCCTGCTTAACATGGATGTACTTCCAGGGAGACACGAATCTCCCTGATGGGATTTCAAGCTGTCAGAAGCACACGGAGGGGGTGACAGGAGTGGCAGCTCTCCAGCTGGAGAGGAGCCCAGGGTGGGTGCCAGTGCCTGCTTTCCCCACTCCTGGGGTACCGCAGGAGATGCATTTCAAGATGATGCATTTCACGACCACGAGCTCCAAGGGCACCTTCCTACTCCCTGCCCTCCCAGAAAGGAACTGTGTGACCCCCGGAAGGTTCTGGGGAAGCAAACCCTTACCCATCTCCTCCTTTCCCACTGCCTGCCAGACCCACATGTGCTCCCCTCTACAGAGCAGCCCCAGCCCCTCGCAGAGACCTGGACTGTCTTTGCTTTTCCATTCTGGGGGTTGGCTTCATGCCCTGGGAACACCACCATCCCAGAAAAGGCACGTTTCAGTGTGCTTTCCTGCTCCTTTGTATTAGCCTAAGGACTGGAATCCACCTTGTTGTCAGGAACATGCAGTTTTAGAGGAGTTTTAACCACCCCATTCACAAGTAAGCGGACTTGGAGAATGTCCCAGAAAAGCACAGCTGGTGTCCCACCAGGAGCGAGGCAGGAAGGGTCAGTCTCTTACTGCTGTACTTACATGCAAGGTGAAAGCACATCCAGCCAGACCTGAGCGTATCATTCACTCCATGCACATCAGAGGCTACTGTGAAAAAAGGCATGGGGAAAGAAAAGCAACAAGTGCAGCAGGAACAAGCTAAACATGGCCCAGGGGTTCAAGATGGGAAAAAAAGTTATTACCATCTCCTTTGGCAAAAAACCAAAACAGTACCTTGGACATCTTCAAGTTTGTGGTTTATTCCCAGTTTCTCCAACACAGCTTGTTCTCTGCTGGAGAAAAACTCAACCAAAAAGACACTAAAGCACTTGGCCACAGCTTTCTGTCAAAAATGAAAAGCTCAACTCAGTTTCTTTCCCCTGCTAAACATCCCTTGAAGGGCTGTTAAATGAAGCAGGAGAAATAAGTGTTAAAATTAAGTTTTCTACTTGGCACAAAACACTGGTAATTAAAAAGAGGACATGCACAGAGACAGCTGAAGCAAAGCATATTGCCACGAGCACTTGGTGATGGGCATGTGATGTGACTGTAAAAAACTCATGCAAACAACTCAAACTTCTTTCTTCATAACTCAAGGTTTTAAAGCTGGCTTTGCCAGAAGCCACAAGAACCAGAATTTCACTTTTCCAAACAACCCTGCAGCAAACCTATTTAACCTGACAAAAAGTGCATAGTTGACAAGTCCAGGAGGGGGAAAAAAAATTAAAAAAAAAAAAAAATTAAAGAAAAAAAACCACACCAAAAAAAACCACACAAAAAAACCCCAACCAACCAACCAAAAATTTAAAAAAAACACCAAAAAAAGGATAAAAAGGTCAACTATTTTATTTCCAGCTTATTTAACCATTTTTGCTGTCTGTCCAAGACATGGTATTTAGATATCCTCTTCCTAACGCCATGTTTAAGCAGTGAGGGTTAAAAAGCAAGACAACCCATAAGCTAACCCCCAAGCACTTCCCAATCCAACACTTGAGGAAAAAGTGATTAAAAAAAGGATAATTCTGCCTTTTCTTTTCTCCCCAGAGGCATTTCATCCAGAAGCAAGCAAACAGCTGTAGTGGGAGACTCAGGTAGGAAGAGTTTTGTCTAAGAGGGCTTCAAAGAAGGCAACAGGAGACTGCCAATCTAGGAGCAGAGGAACTGCTGGCTGTGCATTGGCAGAGGAAGAAATCCAGGAGTCATAGGGTAAGCACGGCTCGCCACTTCTTGGGAAGGAAGAGAAAGACTGTCCGAAAGCCATGGCATGGAAAACACGTTAAACAGACCCACTTCCACTGTGCACT
>NW_008239000.1:1117233-1128531 GCF_000691975.1 Corvus brachyrhynchos | reverse complement strand
TTGCAAATTTAAGTTTGTGCGGGAATGCTCCTGGAAGATCCAAGAGGACGCTGAAGGCTCTATCTCCCCCCTGCTCAGACATTTGATTCCGTAAGGGCTGCTAAGCCTTGCTAAGGTCCCGCCTGTTGGAAACCAGGAAGGATTTTAAGGGAGGTTCCAAAGGTTTGAGGCAAGTAGTGGAGGGAGAGCGGTGCTGGGAATGGTCCTTCCCCGAGGCAGCCGCAGCGTTCAGCTGCAGCTGCTCCGCTGAGCTGGAAGGGAGGAAGGAAAACCAGGCCAGCACAGGCCAGCACACCCAGCCACGGTCAGGGCAGACAGCACAAGACAGGAACTAACACAAATTATCATGCAAATGTCACGGCATGCAAGGTCAGTTACACGTGGTTATCTACACACACACCCCCCTCCCTCTCCCCCGCAGCGGGACTGGGGCTGCTGCAGCACACCGGCTCCTGAAGGAATGCGGGGCAGGCTGAACTCCACCTTTAGCCATGCCCTGGACTGGGCTGGCTGGGACACTCCTGCCACACTCATTCCCTGGGGCTGGTGAATCCAGGGGCTCCCTCAGCACAGGGCTCCTGCAGCCAGCAGCACTGAGGATGCCCGCGCCAGTCAATACCTGAGCTGCTGACATCTAGCTCTGACTCTCAGTTCAAACTGGGGGCCAAAAATAATTTACTGCTGATGGTTTTGGTGAGAAAAATACATGGTATCATCATTATCTCATCCCTCCACCCACCCCTGACCTTCCAATCACATACAGTCCTGTATCCAATCCCTCTTCCTTCTTGTTCCCACTATGTTATTAGATGAGTTAATAGTTATTCATGTTAAAAAATGGAAAAAAAAATATAAAAAGAAAACAGATGGCAGAGACACATTACTGCAAAAGCAGGTGAATGCAGGAACATCCTTGGCTCGACAGGCTTTATGTGAAGCTTGCACTGCAAGTTAAAAAAAAAGAACAAAAAACAAAAAAGTTAGCACTAATTGAACTCAAAATGCAAAAAAAATAAAGAAAGCCAGGAGAGCCGACACCAGCAACCTGCTCTGGTGGGTGGGCATGCAGATGGCTTATGGAATTACAAAGAAATTCAACCTCAAGGCTGGGCTCTACTCCAGCCTATGACAAGCAAAAGTAAAAAGAAAAAACTGGGGGAACAGAACTACTGACCAACCAACCACGTAAGCTGGTCCAGCTTACAGCCTGTCACTGCAGCACTCGGTGGCTTTAGGGTTCATTTGTTCCCAGCTGGGACATGGGTGCAGGTGTCCAGCTTGGGTTACTTCCCATGGGCATCCTTGCAGAAGGTAACTCAGGTATCTCACACCTGGACACCAGGATGTCTCCAAGCACTTCAGCTTTCAGAACCAGGTCAGATCCTTCAGGCATCAACAAACCCCTCTTTCTACAGGGTGTTGGGCCAGGCCCTGACACGGGTGTTGCAGCTCAGGGACTGCTTTGGGACTGAGCATGGCCCCCGATGGCCAGACCAGGCACGTTGGACTGGAAACTTACATGGAAAGGAAACTGAAAAAAAAAAGAAGTTTTACACTTGGCTTTCAGAAGAAGCTTTAAATAAACCAAGACAGAACCCAAACAGATGGTCCCAGCTCCTGGGGGGCTGCGGATGAGCAGCAACACAATGGCACATGTTGAGGCATGTGGCCATCTACCCAGCAGCAGGCAAGCACCAGAAGGCTGCTTGCCGCTCCCACTGGGTCTGTTGCCAGGAGCTCTCTCCAGACTGGTCAGGTTGGAAGCACAGTGCCATCCCAAAACTACAGCAGGGGCTCGGTCAGTGTGCTCAGCCCCACGCTCAGGCGAGTGTGTGAGTCTGCTCTGCAGCCACCCCTTCAGTGCCTGAGGTACACAGGTACAAAGGCGTGCCGTCCCCAAACGCTGCTGCCACCAGGCCAGAGCCACAAACATTTTAGATAAAAAAGAGTGTAAGCTAGAGAATTCCTGGAGGAATAGTCTGGTAATCAGGAGGGCCAAGCTCTCCCTCATGGGAGTCAGGCCAGCAGCAGATTTCACCCTGAGCCTTCCCTCCGGCATGCACAGCACAGTGGAAAGCCTCTGTTGTCCAAATTGGAGAAATCTGATCCCACCTTGAGGAGAAAAAGCATTCCCATGAATGACTTTGTGGGGAGGCTGCAAGGGTTGGCATGGCAAGGATTTCCTCTGGCAACTGCACAAGAAGCACCACAGGCCATGGCAGCAGAGAGAGAGGTGGGAAGCCTTAACTACACAAAACTGCAGCTTCACATTAGAGTGCAAGGAGAAACTTAGAGCCTTTAGAAAACTGAGGCGTGCTACAAGGCAGGAGCATGAGCGTTTCCCTTGAAAGCCTCTGTTAGTAACTCTGACACTAAAGAACAACTGTAGCAGGTACAGCACCTGGTGTGGAGTGACACAAAGGACACACTAAAACACTGGCACGTTCCTCGAGGCTGGATTTCTGTGAATGCAGCAGCAAAGCAGAGCCTGCGTTTGTCACGGTCACTGCAAGCGCCCCTGTCTCACCCTCGATGCTGGAACCAAGTAGGAGCTCACAGTGACTACCCAAAGGGACAAAACTCTTCAGACCATTCTGTACGGCACTGCTCCTACAGCTAAGAGATGAAAAAATCTGACTGCACAGTTCTTAAAAATATTAGGCTACCAACTCTAAGATAAGGAAAAGGGTCTCCAAACTTGCTATTCCTTTTAGGGAGTACATCACCATGTCTGAGTTCTCAGTGAGAGAAGACAAGTGTTCCAGCCTATCGGCAGAAGGGCATTTCAGCATGCCTGGGCACTTGCTGGTTCCAGTGCTCAGCGCACAGGCCAGGTCTGGAAGGATTTCTCCCCGAGCGCAGCATGCAGCACACGGCACTGCACAGATTCCAGGGGGGGCCCCATGGCCACATCCTCAGCCAGCATCGAGCAGCATGGCTCCATAGGAGCTAAATCAATTTACATCAGCCGAGGAACCAGCCCGAGGCCCTCCCCACCTTCCCCGGGCAGAAGCGACCAGTGTCGGGCACCGAACCAGCGGCAGAGACAGGGGCCACGCAGCGAGGGTAAAAGCTGTAAAACCCCAGGACATCTGCAGTACAGCTGCTGCCACACAGCTCAGCCCAGGCTGGAGCTCCCGGGCTAGCACGGGAGACACAAGTGTCTGAGCCACATCCCTACTGGCACTTGGCTCTTCCAGGGGAGACAGCTGGCCATTAATCACTCGGGTTATTCTAAGGAACACCCCCCTTCTCTCTCAGGCAGTGAAAGCAGCGTGGAACCGTCATTTTTGTGTGTGGGTTAACCAAGTGTTTTCCACTGAGATTTGCTGCATCCCCAGCTCGACAGCTTTCCCAGTGGCAGGTACCAACTAAGCACCCTTAGCACAGGTGACCCACAAAGGACTTGCATGAGCACCCTCTTACTAGGAAAAAGCCAGTGGAGGGTAAAGGATTACACTCCTAGGATATGAATACAAAACAGTGTCCTAGGTTACAATATAAGATGTAACCAAAAGTATGTATTCTATTATCATCTTCACCAGCTGTTAAAGCAGGTGGGGCAGTGCTCGTTATCTCCTACCATGACTCATCCCCAATAACTCCCTCCGGGGGCTATCTCTGTTTAATGGGCCGTGAAGGATCCACTGCACAACTCAGAGAATTACATCATCCCATTGTGAGATGCTCCACCCAGGGGGAAGAACCAAGCATTCCCACCTGGATACAATCTGGGGTTTGGAACAGCACAAGCAGCATTACCTACTGGATTCCCAGAGGACAAGACATGGTGGTGCTGGGCAAGCAATATGGGCTTATTATACCCAAAAAGTTGCCACAGAAAAATCTGGTTTCAAAGAAGTTCTCAGTGTTTGCAGATGAGTCAGATGAAGAGCCAGCTGTCAGGGAAAGTCTTCAGAGAGAAGCATTGGAAAAGCAAGCAATGAAACAAACTAAATTGGAGATTCAGAAGGCTTTAGAAGAAGATGCTACGGTGTATGAATATGACAGTATTTACGATGAAATGCAGCAGAAGAAAGCAAGCAGTGCCAAAACGTTAGCTGGAAACAATGACAAAAAGCCCAGATACATCCACAAGATCCTCACAGCAGCCGAGATTAGAAAGAAGCAACAAGAAAGACAAATGGAAAGAAAAATTCAGAAAGAGCATGAAATGGAAGGAGGGGAGTTTGCGCACAAAGAGGCTTTTGTGACTTCAGCGTATAAGAGGAAGCTGCAAGAAAGAGGTCAGGAGGAGGAGAGAGAAAGAAGAGAATCAGCTCTCAAGGCGTACCTGGATGTGACCAAACAGAGGGAACTCAGTGGATTTTACAGACATCTTTTAAATCAGACTGTGGGGGAAGGAGAGATGCCTAAATGCAGCTTCCGTGAAGCCAGGATAAAGGGGAAAAACCTGACAGTCAGGATGAACCCAACAAAAGGAACAAATGCCTGTCGGAAAGACAAAGAGTGAAGCCCTCTAAGAAAAAGAATAATCCAGATGCTGATACCGACCTAGGAACTGATAGTAGTGATGATGACAAGAGGACTGCAGCCACCACCCTGCCTGCCAGGCTGTCAGGTCGTATCCTGACTCTGTCAGGTTAAGCCAGTGTTTCTGTATTATTGCTTTGTTTTATATATACATATATACTAATAAAGAACTGTTATTCCTATTTCTCATATAATTGCCTAAAAGCCCCTTAATTTCAAAATTATAATAATTTGGAGGGAAGGGGGTTACATTTTCCATTCCATTTTCCATTCCTACCTTCCTTAGCAAGCACCTGTCTTTCAAACCAAGACAGATAGTAAAAAACAGTGCCATGATCTTGACTAAAAGGTAAGGGTTTCTTAGCTTATTATGTCAGCTTGACACAACCACAAATGCCATTTAACTGCAGTTATGGTACCATAGTCGTTTGTTTTCCTAAAAAAATACAAAACCAAAGCTTCTTGTCTTTAAAGCAAGCTTCCAAGTAATCACTTTTGGCACTAGCATTCCCCATGTAAAAATAACATGGTGGTTTTGGTTTCTAACTTACTTCTACTTACAACTATAACCTTAAGGAATGGGAGCTGGAGACTACCAGTGAAAGAAAGGACGGGTAGCAACTCCCTTAATAATTCTGGCTCAGGCAAATAAATCTGAATCCAGAACATCCCATAGTTCCAGAAGATGCTGGACAGATCACAAATCAAACCTCCACCATCCAATTGCTCTCCCACACCAGTCAGACTTGAACATAAAACTTGAAGGTACTCTTCCAGAGAAAAATTAAGATCATGTCCCTGGCCCACCCTTTAGAAAAAAAATATTTTATTTGATCAGGCTGAGAAAAGGCCTGTTTCCAGTCTGGTAATGGGGAAAAGCAAATACAGACATGCAGCAAGACAGAAAAAAACCACCTCCCAAAACTTGTAACAAACCCTACAAAGGATGTGGGTGACATCCGCTTACTTTTTCTTGTCCTTGTCTTTCTTGGTTTGTTGAGAACCTGCCTGCTGAGCCTGTGACTGTAATAGCTGAGCTGCTGCCTTCTTCTTTTGAAAGTTGTTCAGCTCTTCCTCAAGTTCCTTCTTTTTGTCTTCCACCTTTTTCTTCTCTTCTTGGTGAGTCCTCTTTAGATGGTCGAACTTTTCATGAAGCTGCCAGGACAGGGACAGTGAGAATTGGATGGGAAAAGAAGAATGCTTCACCCCAGTTTACTGGTAATGATGCCCCAAATGTTCCTGCTGGCCCTGAGGCCTCTCTGTGGTGACTGCACGCCATCAGCCTGTCCCCAGCCTGCCTGACCCGGTGAGAAAAGCCCTGCAGTTAACACTCGCTGGCACACAGAGAGGGGCAATTTCTGTCGCTCTCGGAATCCAACAGGTCTCTGGACACTTCCACAGCCCCACATTCCGTCCCTCACTGTTTGTACCTAGTGGACTCTTACCAT
The DNA here is from genome assembly GCF_000691975.1 of Corvus brachyrhynchos. Taxonomy (NCBI): domain Eukaryota; kingdom Metazoa; phylum Chordata; class Aves; order Passeriformes; family Corvidae; genus Corvus; species Corvus brachyrhynchos. The sequence continues at coordinate 1,122,589 of NW_008239000.1, read as the reverse complement.
GCTCGTGCAAAGCACGGAAATGTGGGCACTGAGGGCTGTACTCTGCTCTGCACCTCTGCAGCAGCACATGCTCCTCCAGGAGGCCTGAGGAACAGCTTCCTGCCCTAACAGGACATTTCCTGTAACAGCCGTGCCCCAAACCCTCACAGAGTTCCAATATACTCACATCCTTCTCTGCTTCCTTTAACTCTGCTTCCTTCTCCTTCACTCGCATGACAAACATCTGCCTCATTTCGTCCTCCTTCTTCTGGAGTTCGCCCAGGAATTCATTCCTCTTTGCTTCATAAGTCTCTTGGAGACTGTTAAAAACACACAAAACCCAGTCAGAGCAGTGTTCCAAGCACAGTCACGAGCTTCCAGCCTTTGGAGACCTTAGCACTTAGGTTGTCTTGCCAGAAAACATGGTCAGAGGCCCCCCGACTACACCAGAGGCACGATCACCTCTGTGAAACCCGTCCCAGATTGCTAGGTGGCAGCAGTGGGAGGCGAATGGAAAAGGAAAAGCCGAGCTCCCTGCTCAGGATCCCGTACATCACTCGGCAGGCAGCATAACTGTCCTCGAAAAGAAGCAGCCACTACCTAAGTGCCTGCAGCAATCCCCGATGCCCACAGGGCTTGTGATCCCTCAGAGTCACACCTCCTCCCTTCTCCCTCTGTTTGTCCCGAGTCTCTTCATTCCAAGTGCAAGATTTGTGCAGCAGACCCAGGGTGAAATCTGCCTCCGTGTAGTTCATTAAGCACGACACTGACACAGAGCAAAATTCATTTTCACTACCCATTGCTAATAGATTCACATCAGGGGCTTGGTTTACATAAAGCCACCCTGAGAATCCTCTCTTTCTCCTTTGGCCTTTCCAAGCGATCAGCAGCCTTTCTCCTCCAAATAACCACATTACTGGATTCCTTCACTCCCCCACTACTCCTTGGCATTCCTTTATTTCCCCAGCACTGAGATAGGCAGCAAAGATTTGAGACATAAAATATGTTGTCCACGTACCTCTGAGATTTTTAAAGCCTCTTAGGAACTCTGGACGTCACATTCCTCTTTTGTTTTATTCCTTAAATGGATTTGGATAGCCTAGCCATAATGATAGTGTGGGAATGATAACTATTTCCCCCAAGAGGCTATTCTGAAAACGCATTTTTTAAATGCAAACTCCACTGAAGTCACACAGACACGTTGCATCCATGTGCCTAAGGAACACATTAACCATTGGGCCAGTGGGACATCCTAATCCCAATAAAGTCAAGCTTTTGCTTTCCCTGGCAGTATTGGGGGTTTTGGTGGCTTTTTTGTTGGTTGGGGATTTTTTCAGGGGATGCAATATTGACCTGGGGAACACAACTTGTCAGATTATGCCAAGTCTGCTAATTAATGGGCACTTCGGTTACTTCCTAAAATACTCTCCAGACAGGATGCCCAGAGCCGTTCTGGCACAGCACTGGCCGCCCTGGAGAAATCACACCATTCCACATGACCACACCAGCTTCCTACACATGGAAGCAAAAATACCGATTCTAAAAATGACAAAAACCCTTTAGTGGGAGAGAAGGCCAAGAGCCATCTTCGGATTCTCAGCTAAATGCAGAACCAGAGCTCTCACAGCAGACTTCAGGAGACTCAGAACAAAATCTCCCTGAAATTCAGCCCTGGATTTAATCCTCTGACTGTGCACAATGAAACAAATTCCTAAGCCCTTCTGAAGCATCTGGCAAAGCACGAGGGCAGGTGAGCCTCTGCTGCTCAGTGAGCACAGTGAATCTGCAGTTAGTGACACGCTGTCCTAGGGAGCAGCAGAGTCTCACGGATCAGATCCTGGATTGCAAACCACTTCTTCCAAAGCTCAGTTCCAAAAACACAATGCCGGGTGATGGGCAAGCAGGAAAAGCCTGGCAGCAGGAGTAAGAGGGGTAGGGGCTTCCTGTTGAATTGTCCAAGGTTCAAAGCTTAATTCTCTGCCGCAGTGACGCTGACTTCCAGAGGAGCCAAGTTCTCAGAGAAACTGGCCCGGCAACTCCCAGGCTGCATGTGAAAAAAACAATTACAGCCCTAAGGAATAACAGTCCAAACCAACTGGGATCCCTGCAGCTTCTCACAGGCAAAGATGACAAGGGAACTGGCTTTTAAGTACACAAACATATGAACCTAAATTACAAGAGTAACTTGATTTCCCAACACGCCCCCACACACTGAAGGATGCCCTGGCAAATAATATTATTTGAAAACCGACTATTCTGAAAAGCTTAACCAGAGCAGCAGAGAATCCAGTCCACAACAGACACAGGACAGCAGAAGGGTCTCTGTGCAGAGGACCCCATTTCATGGAGCTGATGCCTGTTGCGGTCCTGGTGCTCCCTCCTGACCTCCTGCAGCCTGGCCAAGCAAGGTGGGGGTCTCAGACATCACCAGACCCCCTTTTCCACACCTCACACAAGCCCCTACACAGCACCAATGGTTTGCTGGGACCTCCTGCCCTGCTCCCCCTGAGCTGTGCCAAAGGCTCCCTCCTCCTGGCTGAAGCAAGCTGGCTGAGGAGCAGCTGCTCCTGTGACTCCCAGGGGCAGGATGCAGTGAAAACCACCCTTTTGATCCCTGAGCTCAGAGAGAATGTCTCCCTCATTTCAGATATACATCAGCCTTGGCCAAACAGCTTGGGATCATAGGTTTTGTTTGTTTATTGGAGGGAAAAGGCACCCAGAGTGAACTGCTCTGAACTAGCACGTACCAGATGGAGAAATTCTGTACATTTTCATTTCCTTTCTACTTATAGCTTGGTCAAAAGAGGCCTCGTGTACAGGAAGCAATGGAAATTCCTCAGATTCCTCCAAAGGAAGGGCTGAGCCCATCTTAAGCCACTGCTCTCCAGAAAGGAAATCCAATAAAGCTTCACACTTGGGCTTAGTAACAGAACTGGGCTTGACTGATTCCAGCAGAGTTTCTGTGCTGCAGAAGAAGTGCAGCTGCATCAACTCAGCAAGTCAGAAATAAGACCCCAAACCAAAGCCAACCTCTGACACGCACATGTGTTTCAGGGGCAAAGCCCCACTGGTGCACTGAAATTCTGACTGCCTTCCCCAGGGGTAGAGAGGAGCATGGGCTGCTGTAAGGGAGGGGGTGCAATTACTGGGGAAAGGTTGGGGAGGAATGGGAAACAGGAAATGAAAGGAGAAAACAAACACTCCTTCCCAAATTCCCACACAGCTGTTGTCCCTGGCTGACGGCTTGGGCTTCAGACCAATAAAGCTGTCTGAGAGAATGAACTACGTGTTCAGTAATCAGCCAAACCTCAGGCATTAGACCGTGGCACCCTCTTCACAGCTCACCTTGGACCAGCCGTGAAGAACTCTAGGAGGGTCAAAAGAACATCTACCCCAGGATGCCCCCTTTGGAAACTCAGTGCATGGGCCACCTTCCTCTCACACGGACACAGCTGCACTTTTCCTGCCCGGGAATTGCCAGCAGCCCCGAGCAGCAGCAGAGCAAGCTGGTGGCAAAGCACAGCGGTGCCCGAGTTGCACGTCCCGACCTGAAAGGCTTGCTGTCCGGATCCGTGTCCTTGAATCCCATCTCTTCCAGCTTGCAGCGCCTGTACAGCTCGTAGTGCCGGGTGTGCGTCTGCTCTCTCAAGTCCTCCATGTTGACTCGGATCAGCATCTCCCGCAGCTTCACAAAGTCACAGTGGTTTTCGTTTTCAACTGCAAAAACAACAGAATATCCACAGAGAGAACACTAAACCCAGGAGCTGGGCCCCCCCTTTCCCTGGATCTGGGCCCCAGTGTAGCAAGCCTCAGAGTTCTTCAGGCACACAAGCAGAACTCCAAGTCAGCCTGCACCAAAATGCCTTGCTGAACTGGGTCTGAAGCCATCCCACACCAGCATGGGCTTGAGTTCAAGATCTGCACTGGATTTGCAAGATCTGTGTTGCCCATCTGTCACAGAGCTCCCGTCTCGCCACCCATTTTTGCCCAAGCAAGGTGATGATCCATTTGCACACAGGATTTCACTTCCCACTCAAACCCACCCGAAATCCTCGCACTCACAGGGGCTCACACAGGCAAAGTCTAAACTAAATCTCAAACTATCTGGTCCTAGTTTTCTGGGAACAGCAAGAACCCAGCAGGATATAGGTCGAGTCCAAGACTTCCCAAACACACCAACTTCTTTCCTAACTGTTTTTCCCAGTATTATCCTCTGATGTTTACAGCTGAAGTCTCTGAAGCTGCTTCAGGGTCAGCTGGTATTATTTGAGAAGCCAGGAATTTTGCAGAATTGCACTGTGAGTGCTCCCCTGCAGCTTCCTGGGCCATTCTCCAGTGGGATACACAACTGAAGCCACCAGGAGACCATCACCATCTCAATCCTGTACTTCTCAGTGCTGGCTGGAAAGCAAGGATCAGCTCCGTATTTTTGCCAGCTTCAGTAAAGCCTGGGCTGCAAACAGTGCCCGGGCCAAACTCTGCCCTCCTGCAGGAAGGAGCTTTTGGCTCCGTGTCCAGATGTCCATGTTCAGATCTAAGCTGTGCTTTCTCAAGCCAGATTTTGGTAAGGGCCATCTAGAGAACAAAGTATCTTGGATCAGAACGGGACAGGATGAGAAGGCCTTGTTTGTGCCTTTGGTAACGTACCCTGCACGACACCCCAGGGGTACTGCCTGGCTTTTGCCATCTTATTGCCAATCTTCACTTCTTCAGTGCTGCCAACCACGGCAAAAGGAAGGTGAACCTACAAAAGGAAAGGGACAATGAGGTCGGGGATTTCCTTTGCTGTCTTGCCAGGGATTGTTTCCCAAGAAAGCTGTTTACTGTGGCAGCTCTGCTAGATTTAAGTTGTTTAAATGCCTTTGCAATTCGTCTGGTGCTTTGGGAAGAGCAACAGGACAATCTGGATGAGAAACCCAATCAGACTCAGAGCACAAAATTCTGAAGTCCTAAAAATACAGGATATGTACATATTTTCCATTTAATTACAAAGCACTACTGTCTTAAGCACAGAGCAAGTCTTGCAAACTGGAACTTAATGTGAACACTGAGAAAAAAGAACCGTGAAACAAAAAAAAAGAAAATGAAGTACATCCTCTCTAGGAAGGTAGGCTAAAAATTCAGGGGGATTTTGCTGCTACAAAAAGTCCTAAAAATACAGGATATGTACATATTTTCCATTTAATTACAAAGCACTACTGTCTTAAGCACAGAGCAAGTCTTGCAAACTGGAACTTAATGTGAACACTGAGAAAAAAGAACCGTGAAACAAAAAAAAAGAAAATGAAGTACATCCTCTCTAGGAAGGTAGGCTAAAAATTCAGGGGGATTTTGCTGCTACAAAGAACTGCTAATGCTTCCTCTTAAGAAGGGCAAA
>NW_008239000.1:1107734-1116393 GCF_000691975.1 Corvus brachyrhynchos | reverse complement strand
GTGTGGCTGCTGCCAGGAGGGAGCCTGGCTCAGCTGCCAGCCCAGCCCCGTGGAACTCTCCCTGCCTTAAGAGCATCCAAAGGGGCTGGGTGCAAACTCTGGGAGCGGGAGCTGTGTCAGCCAAGCTGTGGTCACAGGCTGGGTGGGAGGGGAAGATGTCAGGGCAGAGGAGATGGGATTATCTGGCAAAGGGGCTTCCCGGCAGCCAGACTGCACCTGAGAAAGGCAGAACACTGAACACAATGCACCCTGGTAGAGCCACATGCCTTCTGTCTGCCAGCTTCTCTGTGTGCTCAGAACAACACAGACAGGGAAGAGAGGCAATAGGGAGCTTTGGAGAGGGTCTAACATCCAGCTGGGTGAGCTAATTGCCCATCTACAAGCTGTTGAGCAGGAAAACTCACAACAGCCTTCAAGCAGCAAGGAAATAGCTTAATCTGAGTGCACTTGCTTTAGGACTGGCACACCCTCTTGGGGCCAGTCAACACATCACTGCCAGCAATCCTGAGCTCACGTTCTTCCCTTTGCACCCTGAGTCAGGCCCATGGCAAACAGCTGCTTCCCTTGGTAACCCCCACTAAAACGTTTAGTCTAGTCTAGCCCTGAGTGCCCTCAAATCCCACCCTGCTGCTAGAGGAAGCAGAGGAGGTGAAAGCCAGAGCTGCTGATGGCCACGGGCCCTGCGGAGAGCTGGAACATCAGTGCCGGTGCCCCGCTCCCACCGGAAACCGAAACAAAGGCGGCAGTGAATCACCCCCACTAACCAACAAGTGGTCGTTTGGGACAGGAAAGCCAAACCTCAGCGCTCTGCCCTGACCGCATCGGGGCCCTGCCTCCCACCCTCTTCCTTTCCCGACATGGGAATACTATAACAGGGGAAGGATATGAAAACTGCAGCAGGGGAGAAGTGCTTGTCACACAATGAAACCTATCAGAGCAGGTATCTCTAGCGCCCAAAACCTTCTGGCCAGGCTGATGTCTGTGCTCAGATTGCAGTTTTAAAGCCAAGTAAGACACGGCACGGCCATCAGGGACAGGCCCAGGAAAAGCAAGGGCAGCAATCCCCTCAGACAACGTACACTCATGGTGGCATTGATCTCGGCCACCGTCTCCTCGTCAGTCGGGAACTGGTAGATCTGGACGCCGTTGCTGACCAGCTCGCTCATGATTTTACTCTTGAACTTGTGCAACTCGTTTTTCGCAATGGTGTCAGCCTTGGCAATGATGGGGATGATGTTCACCTGCAAGACAGGACAGCACAGGTTGTGTCACCAGGAGAGGACAGAGCAGGACATGCAGCGACAGCCCTAAAGTGCCACCAGCCAGCACTCCCAGCAGATGAACTTCCTCGGGGCTGCTGCTGCCAGCAGCACCACCTCTGACAGGATTTCCAGGCAGCAGTGATGATGGCCTTAGAAAGAAGTCAAATGCAATTTGGCAACATGCTACTTCCTGTCCTGTCATATTCCCCTCCTCATTCAAATTGGCTGGACACGAAATGCTGTCATATATTATTACGAGCTGCTCCAAAAAATAAGAAAGGAAATGACCATCTCTGCACATCCCCATGCGCCGCAGCAGGCTGGATCAGACACCAGCCTGTCACGGGCCCTGGCTCGGGTGGTGTCACCAGGGACACTGGAGGGGCAGCAGAGCTGCTGTCACCCCATGGGAGGTGGAAGCAGATGGTCCTTACTCAGCCCCGGGACACACAGGACAGGGGCTGGCAGTAGCACAGGCACGCTTCCCCCACCTGTGTGCCCCCAGACACCACTGCACTGCAGGACCAAGGTTCACTCCTCCCTGCACAGCTCTGAGACAAAAGATGAATTACTGACTGTCTTCCTAGACAGGCTGTTGGCAAGGATAAAGATCCTGCCTTCTTTTCCTTTCTCCTCCCTCCAGAGGGACAGTTTCTGCTTTTGATCTTGCAGGATCTGCTTTTCCCTGCAACAGCAGACAGAAATCATACTGAGGATAACAGTGATATTGACCTATATGGAGGGATTTCTACTACAGTACTTGAAAATCCTCTTCTATTACATCACTTAATTCTGTTTGGAGTTATTAAATCCCCCTTGGCCAGAAGATAGAACAGGAATGTCAATTAGCTCACTCGAGATAAATCTCCATAACCTTATTTTCAGTTAAGAGGGCAAGAAACCTTTCTCCATCACCACACAAACCCCAATCGATTGGTCTCTCTAGGAAACAAAGAGCCACTGTCATCACTGATGTCCTGCAGAATCAGGATCCAATGAGCCAAACGTGCACAGTGGACTGATTTAAATTGCTTAATCATGATGGAAAGGAGCACAGAGAAGGCTCAGTTTAGCTACTCAGGCTCTACATTTGTACCTCAGTTATTTTTCCTAGAAGAGGTGAAATCTCCTTTAAACCATGGTTTAAACCAAGCCCACGAGGGTACCTGGAAAAGCAGATGCCAAGTAACATATTTATTCAGATTCTTGTTTATGACATTACAGCTAGAACACCACTACATTTGCCACAGCAGATCAAATCACTGTTTTTGTCTAGCTGGATGTGGTCAGAGCAAGCAGACACAGCACTTCCATTTGTTTCTCACTGATCAGAAAGACAACCTGAACTGTCTTTATTGACTTTAAAGATTAGCTGGGGAGCATGTGGCCAAGTTCCCTACCCGAGGTAGAACTGGGAAAGAGCAGGAGTCCAAACTCTCAATAAATCTCTGCACATGTGTAGCAGAATAATGACCCATTGCAGCAGCTCCCCGAGGTACACTGCTCACACTTTTTGCCTGCAATTCTCCACTACTAAACCCAGACATTATTCTCCTGAGCAGATGGCAAGACAATGAAAGCACTACAGGGTGACACAGGCAGCAAGTACCTTACTGTCGAGCTTCTTCATGGTGACCAAGTCCAGGGACTTGAGCGAGTGTCCGGTGGGAGCGATGAAGTACAGGCAGGCGTGGATCCGCGTGTCGTGGTAGTTGAACAGGGATCGCTTGATCTTCAGCTCTTCCTGCAGGTAGGCCTCGAACTGTGCGTCGATGTATTCTACTATGGGCTTGTAGCTGGACAGAGAAGGCACAGAGAAAACCGGGCAGTTGGCTGCTGGGACCACACGGGATACTGATGGACACTCAGGAAGCTTCAGGGGTGCTCTGTATGGTACAGGACCTGTGCCACCAACCTAGAGTCCCTCCTTCACAAGGATGTGTTTACACTTGGTGCACAGGCAAAGCATAACAGACATGACAGCCCTGGATTTTAGGTGCATGGAAACAACACAAGACTGCTGCCCTGAAAAACAACATATTTGGCAGTCTCTCCAACTAAAGTCTGAGCTGCTGCTATGCTAATCTCCCTGAAAATCATCTAACATGAAATCATGACCTACCCCCTAGCTTGTCCAAAATCTCATCATCTTAAAAGAGGGAAGGGAGAGTCACAACATAAGAAGGACTTCTCAGGAATGGAAGCCTGTGAGCAAAGCTCAGAAGACGAGTGCACCCTTTGTGGGCTTTGGTGGGACCATTTTGCTGGAGAAAAACATGCTTGTGCAGTGTAACATGCCCTGATCCGATTAACTGCTTGTGCTTCTGGAAAGAAAACTGTTTCATGTTCCATCAAGGGCAGCTTCATGGATATCACTAGGTGGGTCTGTAAAACGACTGCAGTTCTGGTTTCCTGGCTTATGGAGATTCTGTCTCTGACCATGAGACCCTGAAAACCTCAGAGACATGTGCAAAGAAAGCAGTAAGGTGTCACATTGGGAGAAATACTAGACAAAACCATAAAAAAAGTGGAGCAAAGGAGGACTCGGAAGCCCCAAACTGGAGCACAGAGCAAATCCCACCCACCACAGCCATATGTGCCAGGACACAGCAGGAGAATGAAAGCTCTCCCAAAGCCCTCCTGCCCTGGGCCTGCCCTTCCCCCCACAGGGTTAGGCTGGAGCAGCATCGCTTGGGGAACTGGGAAACACCCCCAGAACAGCGAGGGACCTGCTGTGCCGAGTGAGGCCCTGGTGACCTCGGAGGGCATCAGCACCAGGATTCCTCTCCAGGCAGAGCTGGGTTTACCTGTCATCCTTGTTGATCTGATCACCAAACCCCACTGTGTCCACAATGGTCAGCTTCAGGCGGACGTTGCTCTCCTGGAGCTCGTAACTCCTGGCTTTCAACCTCACGCCGGGCTCGTTGTGCGTCGCGGGCTCACTCTCGAACTTGGTGTTGAACAGAGTGTCCATCAGCGTCGACTTGCCGATGCCAGTTTCACCTGAGCAGACAGAGAAGCATCAGGATGGTGCCACTGCTCTCCCTTACCTCTTTCTCTGGCACCTTCACCAGGTTAAGGAGTTATTCCACTTGGGTAGCAGTGGAATTAGGCTACATGCACACTGCTAAGCAAGACAATCCCTGTGGGAACAGATGTCTTTGGAGACAGTCCCCATCTTTACCAGTGCCCCAGGACTGACCCAGGAACTTTCTTTATGGAAGGAAGTTGTAAATTCTCTTAACTCCATGTCTGATTCCCTGATTTTATTTTGTTTCAGCCTTTTTAAGGCAGTTTTGTTGTTTCAAGAAGATCATCCAAAACCCGTAGTGCAACTTAAGACAATAAAAATCTGAGACAGAGAAATACATAAATCCTTAAAAAAAACAAGCAAGCACACTGCTTAAATACCAACTCTTCAAACTATTACGGTTTCACTAATCCCCAGTGCAATTAGTAACATGGATGAAAGCATTAGCCTAAATCCCGTTTTTCAGTCAAAAGTGTTTGTTTAGCCATTATACTCTCAAACAGCTATTGCTACCCATGCTGTGAGCAGGGGTGGGCTGAGGCAACTCACGTGGAAAGCCAAGTCCTAAACTGATGGCACAGACTGCCCATGGCTGAAGCTGTGAAATTTAGGGAGCTCCTGATGTGAACTGCTGCGTTCTGTGCCAGATAGGCTCTGCAGCATTTCACATGCAAGTGACAAGACTCACATTACAACACCAAAGTTAATCGCGTCCTCTGACAAATAACAATTTTAAATAATAATTCTTTTCACACGTGAGATTTCTCTTCCTTGGCCAATTGCACCAGTTTGTGTGAAACTTTATATGGGGTGAAAATCGGTGGACAGGCACACTTCACAAGAGAAAAAGAGGCGGATCAAATTGCTAATGAAGACATATTAAGTCATGCTAAGAAAGGCATATTTACTGCAAGAGAGAAAGGCAATTAATTGATGCCATTTTGATCAAAGAGCTGCCTGCTAATCGGGCTGTTCCCTGCTGGATTGAAATGGTTTCATGCTGCTACGAGAGTCACGTGAGGGTTGGGAGCTTGAGTGTGCAGAAGTGCAACTGTTCTCTTATCTCCTTTCACACGCAAAGCTACAGAGAGGAGTCGCGTTTGCCAGATTTCTTTTCAGGCAGCTCACAGAAATTCTCAATCTGCTGTAGAAAAATCACAGTCAGAAGGTTGTGGGGTTTTTCCAGCTAATTAATGTAACTAATTAGAAGGGACAATACTTCCCTCTTGGAGGCTTAAATGAACAATGAATGGAAAGATGATGTTCGCTGCCGGCGCTGCCAAGCTAAGAGAAAAACCCAGCAGTTTTGTCCATTTACAGAACCAGATTCTGGGTTCACTGACAAGCCAAAGCTGGCTTGGCTCATAGCTCCCTGGGGCTGAGCAATGGATTTCCAACTGTGGAGTATCCACAGAGTACCAAGACAGCAGCTAACTCCCTACAGCCAAGAGAAGATGTTGCCTCCTCATATTTCACCCTCTGAACAATGTGGGAAAAGTAACTCAGGCTATAAAACCAACTTGCAGATTAAATACAGCAGAGGACAGGTGACAGGCTTTGTTCTCCAGCACATCATTTAGAGACTAAAAACGGCATCGTTTCCAAGTGGAGAAACTAAGAATGTAAGGAGACAGGCAAACCCTGGAAGGGAAGGAATGCAATGTGGTGAGAAACAGCCTCCACACCCAACCTAGCGAAAAGCAGATTTAAGTTAACATCCTTTTAAAAATACATTTAGTTCCCAAGTTCACTCGGTTTCCTTAAGGGCAGACTTTGGGGAAAGCAGAACCATTGAATGATCAAAGGGATAGATTTTAACAGCTAGAAATTTCCGTGCTTTGACTCAGGGGACAGGGTAGAGAAAGGGGAAAGAGGAACACCAGATTTCACTGTGGAGCAACTCTGGGAAGACAACTGTCACTTCCCTGCCAGTATGGTCCGCAGTGGCCCTGGGCAGAGGGAGAAGGTGTCAATGTGGGGCTGTGCCCCCTGAGGGCCCAGCAGGGTGACCTACCCACGCAGAGGATGTTGAAGCAGAAGCCCTGCGACGTTGACTTGTTGACCAGCTGGTCCGGGAGGCTGTCGAAGCCCACGTGGCCAGACAGGGACAGGTTCCTGAGGTCATCGTTCTGTAAGACCCAGAAGAAAAGCATTTAACAGGGTTGCAACACCCCTGTCAGGGAAGAAGTCCTGTCAGAACTGTGTTAAGGACACAGAGGCCTTTGGGACACAGGACCTGTGTCTTGGGTTTTCGTCCCAAATGCACTCTCCTTTTCCTTCTACCCATCTCTGCTTGTGGGGCTCAGGAGCTAAAACATCCCCAACTCCAAGGCAGGCAAACACCACCACGCTGGTTCTCCATGCCTGTCACCAACAGATCATGATTCTTTACCAATTTGCAACACCCAAACGCTGTTTCTGAGGCCCCGGAATCCCATATCCCTAGGGTTATCCTAAGATTATTTAGGCAGACACCTGGAAAAGAGTGGAACACAGAGCTCTGAGCTGACCAGTTCCTGTTGATTTGCTGAAGCAGCTGAGGCTGCCTCCTCCGTGTCCACTGCACAGCTACATAGCAGAAACCAGCCAACCTCCCACTTCAGAACTTCCCCAGCAGCATGGGAAATTCCCCAAACTTCCCAGTGTGTCTGGCTCTCTCAAGAAGCACACTGAGGAGTGACCAAGGTTGTGATATGGCCCTGCGTGCAACCCCAAAAGCTATGCCTGACGAGACACCTGTGCAGGTGAGCAGAGAGACAAGGTGGGGCTCTCCTTGGCTCCATGTGCCACAGAGAAGGAGCAGCTCTCAGACTTTCTCTATCCTCCCAGGATTACAAGGGAAATGCCAACACTCTTGCCCTTTTCCTGCAACCCTTCGGCATGGCCACAGCAGGACACAGCTCAGATAGCAACAGTGCCTCTAGAGCCAGCTGAAACTCTTTCCAGCTTTTCCAGGCTTTGACAGGAAGGGAATAAAGCGAGCATGCTGCTCTGCCACGCCTTGGTTTACAAATAACCTCATCTGACACGAGGTGAGGAAGCAGGGCACCATTCCCAGTATTTCCTGTGTGACCTACAAAGCCCCTGGTGCTGCCTCTGCATGTCCTCAGCAGGAGAAGCAGCCAGGCCAGGCCGCCCAGAGGTGCCAGTCACCCCTCGTGACCCGCTCCCCTCCTCGGGGGCTTCAGCTGACAACATCCAACACCCCAAAGCTGTTCTGTGGAGGGCAAGGGGGCAGCACAGACCTGGCAGAAAGGAGGTTTGAAACAACTCCCGGATGGTATTCGGGACTTCCCCAGAGCAGCTGTATGGGAATCCACAGAGAAGCTCGGAAAAACAAGCTGGCCCAGTCACCTCCTTCACAGTTATGCCAAGGTCCTGAGCACAGTAAAACAAGCAAACAAAAAACCCCCACAAACTTGGTAGACCTAGAGCAGCTCAGCTGTTATTTCACAACATTTTTCTCCTGAAGTTTGCTGTCCTTAACTTGGAAGACACTAACCTTTCTCCAAACCCAAACACTTCCAATGGAGTCACTCCACCAAGGCCACAATAAATTACAGTCGTGGGCAGTCTCAGCCTGACTTAAAGGTGCTGGAAGCACCAATTTCTTTCCACAGCATCAGTGGGCTTTTGAGCAGACATGGACAACTCTTTTGTACTTCAAGTGAGAATCAGAAGCAGAGGAGGACTCCCCATTCTCTACACAACTGCTGAGCAGCTCCACTTCCCTCCTCAAAACATAACGGACCAGTCACCAATTGCAGGGAGAAACAAGTTACATCTGGGCTGAGTGCTGATGCAAATAGACTCAGACCTAGAAGAAATACAAAAATTCCCTGAGAAAAGCAACATCTCTAAGTGAAAATGTCTCAGTCTGTGCCAGGAGTTTGGGCAAAGGGCTCCTTTCTGCCATGCTGACACACAGAGCCTGGCACCTGTGCTAGATACCCGAGCCCTCTCTTAGGATCTAAACCAGGCTTGTCCGTAGGTAAGTGCCAATTTACCAGCCTCCATCCCTCTGTGTACTGGGAGCTACTCACCAGCACCGCAACACAGAAGCTTAAGGTGATTAAGAGATGCCACCTCCTTCACTCAGGCTGGGTAAAGAAAAACCACACAGAAAAACCATTACCTCATTCACCCACAACAGGGATTTCCCTGGAAAAGGCCCTGGGATTGACGAATGATGTGAACAGGTTAAATGAAATATTTGTAACATTAGTACTTTTTAAAACATGGTGGGCTTGGGTTTATGATCAAGTGAAGGGAGCTCGGAGCAGATCCCAGAAAGCAGTAAGTGCCCATGACTCACAGGCTTCACGCAAACTGGTGGGTGTTGAACATCTCTCAGCACAGCACCAGT
>NW_008239000.1:1086577-1107422 GCF_000691975.1 Corvus brachyrhynchos | reverse complement strand
CAGCAGGAACAGGAGTTAGACTCATCTCTTGCATCTGTGTCAGTTATTTTTGCTGCAGACCTTCTCTGGTTTATTTCCCTCCCCTTGCTTTTTTTTTTCCTGCAAGTGGCAAACATCAACAGTGGAATAAACAAAAACTATCTCTGCACTTCGCAATGCCAAGTATTTTTCACAGGCTGTGCTGTGCAACAGGAGACAGGAGCAGCCTGATATCTGCTCAAAACATCAAAACACTCATGAAAAGATCAGAGGCCTGAGGCACAGGCAGAGATGAAACACAAACCCAAGCATCCACCTCCCCCAGTGTTCCCAGGATGCAGCGCATCTCCCTGAGTAGAGCAGACACAGAAAATAGGTGCAGTTCCGCACAAGAATCACAGATACATGTTTTGGAGGAGGCAGGAGGGCCACAGGAAGTTGATTTCTAAATCTCTCCTCCCCACACAAACAAAGCCAGTTCTGCAGCATGCAGATGGCCTTGGGAAGCTGACACATTTCTGCGGGAGCTGCAGGCTGCTTCTCTCCAGAGGAAGGAGGTGCACACACTGCATAACCACTTACCACTGGCCTCTGCTCTCGCTTTCACCTCTTCAGGGGGATAGCTTTATCCACAAGGAAAGGAAGCCTCTGCTGGATAGCAACCAGCCTGATTGCTCAGGGTATCAGTAGCTGAGCAGGCAAGTGATTCACGCTTTCGGTCTGGCAGAACAGAAGTATTGTAACAACAAGGGGACGCTAAGTCAGATGGCCCTCCAGCTGGGAATTGCCACGACAAGCTCCTGAGCATAGTCAGTGGGCTGGGTTTGATCCCAACTGAGTCATCCCACTGAGAACTGGGCACCTCCAGCTGAAGAGCAGTCAAAGGCTGACATGGCTCCTGCTCCACCCCAGAGCCCCTGTGTGCACCAGCAAGCCCCGGGAATGCTACAAGCATTGATTTATTCATCTTGCCACATGGCTCCTCTTCCAGAGGAAGTCAGCAGTGCTGCTCAGGTGCTTCAGCCCAAGGGGAAAGGCATCTCATCACCCTGCCCCATTGCCTTCTTCCCAAGCACATCCCTCATTTTCCCTCAGAGGATGAACAGAGCTCAGCACAACTCCCCCCTTTCCCCAGCACCGCACCGAAACAACTTCTCAGGAGTCACTCACAGAAACACAGTGCTAGGAGATGCCTTGGTAACCACAGGCAAGTGGCAGTGTCTGAAGTACTGACCTCTTACAAGCACACTAAAGGAGTAACTGGTTGGCAAGCACGTCTCCTTGTTCCCACCTTCAGGATCCATGGACAAGATCAGCATGTGTAAAACTGCAGCTCCACAGACTCCTGGAGAGATCAGCCAGTTTGCACCAGATGTGCTGCTAGACTTGGGTGCCTGGGTGTTCTCACATGTCAGAGAGCTTAAGACATCCCAAAAGCAGCCTGTATTTTTAAATTCTTCCTGAAGACAGCCATGTCTCCTTTACTGAACCCCGCATTACAGGGCATCGCTTCCCTCCCTCTTCCCATGCCATCCACGAGCAGGAAGTGATTCTGAATGTCCAAAGCTAAGTGCTAACCCCTACAAAAACTACGGAGTAACATGAACAAATAAATGCTTGTTTCTTGGGAAAGATGCTGACCACTTGACTTCTCTTTGCAGAGAGCCCTGCAAGGCATCCCACAGCCAATATTTCTTGGATCAACAACAATCTTTGAGCTGCTGTTATCACAGCTGCTGGTTTTAACTGCAGCAGGGGAAGGGAAGGGGTAAGTGAAGCAGACACAGGCCCCCAGAGGCACAGCATCTACTACCTACCATCACGATAAAGAGATTGATTGTCAGGAACCCACGTCCCAGTGCTCCTCATTTTAAGGGTGGAAAAAATGCCTTCCAAAAGACAAGGAGCGGTTTGCAGTCTCAGAACCCTGTCAAGGCTCCTTTAGATCTGTTTTTCTTCACACATTGGTGGCAACGGTTTCATAGGTCAAGCAATGCTGTAATGGATGCTCTGTGGCAAACAGTGGGTTTTGCCTGGACGGGAATCAGTGAAGCTATATAAAACAATTCAGCTGATGAGGCACGTGCAAGGAGAGTCAGCTCATTCCTCCCACGCCACAACGGCTTTGCAAATAAAGGGAAAGCTACTCTCCTTGTTGGAGTCAGGAGCAGTAAATCTGTGTACGGATGGGGAGCTGGAGATAAAGGTGGGTCCCATGTCACTCCTCCAGAGGCAGCACAAAGCAGAGCTGTGTCCTTATGCTTCCAAAAGTGTCTGGCAGCTGATTGGAGATAAAGCAAAGTTACTCCTCTCCCAGGCAGGAAAAAAGCCCCACTCCCAAAAGGCCAAGGAGAGTTCCACAAGGACACCTCCATTCATTGTCCCAGTCTCCAGTATGCTCTCCTTGCCCAGGATGGAAACCATGATGGCGGCTATTCCCCAATCCAAGCAAGCTCCTGGCTGAGCCCCTTTTGCTTTAAGACTGCTGGCAAAACATTCCCCTTGGGCCCCTCCTGGCCCACTGCTGCTGGCGGCTGGGGGTCAGCTTCACACGGCCTCCCAAGAGTTAAAGAAAACAAAAACGAGCCTCAAATTCAAGAAGGGAAAAGGGCTGGTATGCAAAATATTGAGCTCAACCCCAAATATGAAGCAAGCGTTTAGTTATTTGAGGCCACACAACTAAGGAGGCACCTTTAAGAAATTCTAAAAGCTTTTACTGTTGTCAGCAGCTCAGACCAGCAACATTTTTGACCCATTACTAGGTCACATCATCTTAGATGCTGCATCCAAAGCCAGGGACCTCAGGGATAGTTTAGTCTGCTCAGATAAAAAAGCAGCTCAGGCAAGAGCAGGGAGCACAGAAGCAAAAAGCAGTCAGCAAGAGACAGATCTATCCCCCTCCCAGAGTTAAACCCTAGAGCTGGTGGCCCTGCCAGCAGGGCACCAAGTATTCCCAGTGTCTATGCCAGAGCCAAGCTCTCTGTTCCTTGAAACAGCACCTGTAATTCCACTCCCCTTCCCTATACAGGGTTAAGGGATGGTCAAACCCTGAACTGCTGGACAAACGAATTAATGAATAGTATGGGAAGAACAAGGAAAACAAGAACAACTCCCTTCCCCACCTTGGCATGCAGGGATGCCAGAAGAAAAGGGCTGATAGCAATCAATCACTTAATCAGCTCATAAAGAGAGGAAGGATGTCTTGGTTGCTGTTTCAGGGTAAGACAACCATCAGTGTCACCAGCAGAGGAGGGGGAGTTCCTGTCTCCATGCTGCTGCTGGCTGGCTGCAGGCTCGGACAGATGTCTGCACAAGCTACTCAAGTCTGGGAGGTCTTTCGTTGTTTTTCTTCCCCCCTCCTTTCTTTTTTCCCCTTTTCTCTCAACAGGGAGAGCAGACCCCTGTGGAAGGCATGTTCTCATTCTGTACATCAATGTGTCAATCAAACCATGAAGATTTGTGCCTCCCTCCCTGCCACCAACCCACCAGTGACTCACTGCTGCAGCTATTGTCCCTGAGGGATGGACTGCAGGAAACCATCTTGATCTTCCTGGACAAAAGCTGGCACCAGCTGCAGCTGCTTAGGGACACACAGCTCCTCACCAGTCCCCTGCCCCAGCCCTCCAGCAACGTCTACAACAATAGCAAGGAGCCAGGTCTCTACTCCCAGTAAAAGTGAACACTGTCAGCAGAGTTATGCCACAGCTGGCTCCCTTGCTCATACAACAGCGAGGACACAGGCAACACAAAAAGGCTCTCCCTGAATGTGCTGGATTTTGCTTTTAATCCCCAAGAATCAGTGCAGCAGAAAAGGTTATTCTGTGGGAGGAAGGCTGGAAGCAACTTGACCAACAAAGCACTGGGCAACAGCGGATGGGGAAGGGCAAGTGCGGGACTTGTGCTGCTCCCCCTCGCAGAAAATACTGCTCTACAGATAAAATCTCATGGATCTGGGGAATCATCAGCCAAGGGAGGCTGCCAGTGAGACCAAGCAATGGGCTCCCCCCAGGAGACCACCAGACACTTGGTGATGCTGGACACAACTTCCACCGGCACAGGCAGTAACACACAGGAGTGATGCTCTCTCCAGGGCTGGCTCCCTAAGTGAGGGGCAGGACGACACAGGGAACAGCAAGCAGGCATCACAAGCTGGCCCCTGCTCGTGTGCAGCCCACACACACTGAGCCTGCCAGAGGACAAGCCAACGTGCCCCAATCCCAGCTCCCCCAGCACAGATGCCACAGGGGACGGGAAGCACACGGCCCACCTCCCGGACACGCAGCACCAAATATCCTGGTTCCCAGTGCCTGCAACTGCGAGTGTTAGCCCCTGCCACACGGCAAGGACACGCTGCCTGCAGTCCATCCAGCCACCGCTGCTCCCGCGCCTCCGGGGCACGCTGGCGGGGAAGTGAGGGGAACTGCTTACATTGGCAAGCTGCAGGAACTCGGCAGGAGCATGGAGGAAAAAGGATACAGTTGCATTCTTCTGGAAAGAGGGAAGTCAGCAAAATCTGGCACTTCAGGAGTGGCTGCAGAGAGTGGGGACGAGCATTTGTCTTCAGGCAAAATGTTTGGCTAAAGGTCAGCACAAGCTCAGAGCACTCACGGTTCCATGTATGCCAAGAACTGACATAAAAGACATTTTCCTCCATAGGTTTCCAAAAACCACGGACCTTTCTATTTGGAGTAAAAGTGACTAATGCTTCTAACAGCCCCTGATGTCACAAACTGCTAACCAGCAAAAGAAAAAAAAGCTGGACTTCAGGGATGATAAGGACCATATGTGCATTCCAGCAAGGCTTGTAAACTCACTGAAGGGAAAAGAAAGAAAAAAGGAGAGAGGAAGGAAGGGGGGAAAAAAAAAAGACATAATGTGACAAACAAGAATGAAGACCATCCAAAGGCAGAGCCCAATGAGAACCAGATGCTCTCTGCTTCTCTGGCCAATCTCTCTCCTGACAGGAGGACGACGTGCAACCGCCTCTCTGACTGCCTGTGTGAGACTGAGGGGATAAAATGGGAGCTGCTGCTCAGTGCCAGCTCCCCACACCAGCCCGCTCCACTCCTCCTGCTTCAGAAGACAGCGCATGGTTCATTGCGATTCCCTGCCACGCACAGGGAAAGGCAAACCCACCCCCTGGAGCATCCCCAGCCATCGCCTCAGCCAGGCACAGCAGAGAGAGCTGGAGGTTCCTTCACGTGAGCCCTGAGTGAAACGCTGCACAGTGACACAACACCGGAGTCAGGCTGTGACTCCAGGAGAGCTGACACCCGCGAGGAGCAGAGAAGGTCCAGTCTCTGTTAGGACTTGAGAACAAGTCACCTTAGGAGTTAAAAACAACTCTGATCAGAAGGACAGAAGCCAGCTGGGAGACAGCAGGAAGGCGTGTTGCTATATGGCCATAGAAATACTTTCCTCTCTTTCAGTTCTTTGCCCTTTTCCAGCCCTTCTGGCTGCACAGTCCCACACTACCACAGATACAGTCCAGCAAGGCAGGAGAGACGAAAAACCCAACAGTCATTTCCTTCTGTATTTCACTGTCATGCACTTAAAATAGCCTTGAAACAGCTGCACCACGGGCTGTTAAGTCATTGGATCCAAACTTTGTTAAAAGCTGGAGGCACAGCCCGATATGGGACCGGACACAGAGGGAAGGGTGATACATGACCTTGGCAAGATTCCAGTTATACCCACAGAGAGACCTTTTGCAGGGAGCTCTCTGGGACACTGCCCCCAGGCAAAAAAAGGCAGAATTAAGACAAACCTGGTAACAGAACATCTGACCCCATTGCCAGGTTTTCCTCCAACCTTCCCCAGTCTTCCACTAACTCCAGTATAGCTAGGGTTATGAACACAACCAGAGCAAAAGACAGATTTTGAGAAAGGAAAGCAGCCCAAAGGGCTTGCTTACGAAGCTGTAACAAGGCAGCACTGTTCCAATACCTGACTCAAATTAAGGGCCACCGGGACACGAAAAGCAGCAGCTTTCCTTGAGGTGGCGAAGGCAGAGCCCAGCAGGGCTGCCTCGCAGTTCCCTAACCCCATGTGTTCCTTCCTGAAAAGCTGCAGCCACACATCAAGGGCACGTTTTGTCAGCTCCTATTCAACAAGCTCCAGGACTGGAAGGTGCCCCAGATCATGCTCTGGATCATTAATTATCCCTGGGACTCACAAGCAGGATTCAAGTAATACTGTGTCCCCTGGCTTGCTCAGAGGCAGATGGGGGACACTGTGGCTGCCCGGCACACAGACACACTGCCGGGGTCTGCACAGACCCAGTTCCCAAGCAGGGCACCAGAGCTGTGTCTATCAAAGCACAGATCTTCAGATCATTTATTTATTAGTTCTCTGGATTCTGGACTAAAGAGTCCAGATTTATCACAGTAGCTGTCTTCGCACCTAAATCCTGAGGTAACACAGATGGATATACACACATGGCTTATTGCATGCCCAGGTACCACAGCAGTGAGTATAAATGGGCCCTAACTTCAAACTAACCATCACCTAGCTCCTTGAAAAATCCCTACCAGAGCTTTTAGAGTCCAAACAAGTGCTAGATACACAGGAATTCCCCAGGGAGACTTTACTGGTCCAGCATTACCAAGGAAGTGTCAATCCAGTTTCAACTGGATTGAAAGAGCTGGTTCAGACCAGCTCTTCTTAAATTCATATGCAGTGTGCACATGCATATACAGCACTAAGGTTATTAAGCAAAAGGCCAGACAAAACAGCTTGGGTTTAGCCAAGTCCAGTGTTACCACTCTCACCAGCAACGGGTACGCTCGAGTGTGATTCCAACCAAGTAACCAGAAAACAACAAAGCAAGAGAACCAGCTTTGAATGAGCTCATGGCATGGTCTAATGTGCTGAATGTTGAGTCACAGCCCTCACAACTGCTTCAAAAAGGGAAACAGAACACACAGAGCCCTTCCAGGGTGCCACAGAAGTCCTTCAACACGAGTAAGAAAAGGTCAGCGATCAATAAATATTGAAAATTACAAATACTGTTTGCCTTAGCACACAGTTTTTCATCTTCAGCAAGAACGAAAGTGGAATTAAATTGGACTGAACCTGCACGCAGAGGAAAGGGTGAAGGTTTACTCAATTATTTGGCTGACAGTTTTGGAAATACTAGTCCATAGACTTTGAGATCTCAACTGACTCAAAGCATATGAAGCTCCCCACTTGCCCTCAGCAAATCCTGGTTTTCCTGCCTTAAACAGAGAAAGCCAGTACTAAAATTTTTATGAATAGGAGCAATTCTATATTTCAACTGAACTACTTCCTTCCCTCCACCTCACTAATTCCAAATTTTTGTGGTTACCTTGGAAGACTATGTTTTGTCTTTGCAGAAAACTTCACTGGCCAGAGTTCCTCCAGAGGAAAGGACATCTGATCTAGGTCTGCAGCACAGCCATAACACTGGGATTGTTAGGAGGAGACGGGACTAGAAGGCCACCCTACATCAGATTTTTTATCCTCCTTGTGTTTTGCTGCACTGATAACTGCTACAGAAACTTCACATTTCTGGAGCCAACAGAGAGTGCAAGACAAAACATACTTCTCACATGCAGACCACAGACAGGAATGTTCCCACAGTCCTCTCCGTATCCATCACTTGCTAAGGGGCAGGACCACAAAGGCGTGTGATGGCCACTACACTCCTGGTGATGCTCCAAGTCATAAAGAGTCCCTGGACAGGATACCGGCAGTTGCCCAACATACACTCCAGACCACCTGAACTCCATAAATGCACGGCTAAATAAACATTTACAGCACCAGAAGAAAGAATTAACTCTCTACTCACAAGGAATCCAAGGATTAGCTTTACAGCTCCAGTTTTTGAGTTGTAGCAGAGATAAACCTTTCATTCCAGAGATTTAAACCAACTCCCAGAAGCATCAAGAGTCCCACACTGCCCCACGCCTATGCTCTCGAGTTTATCTTGTTCCTCCCCATCCCCGAAAAGGGGTACGGCTTTCCTTGCATTCCAGCTTTTGGGGACAAAGTAACACAGTGTGAAGGACGTGACAGAACAAGTCCCCCCCCCACAGCACAGGCCACCAAGGTCTCTGACACAGCACAGACAAACTCCCTCTGGCAGCTGAACATCTCTGTCCTTTCCAAAGCACATCCTCAGCCTCCCCTGCAAACACACCCCAGCAAGGAAATGCAAAGCCCATGGTGGCCTCCAAAGACAGCTCAGGCAGCACCATCACCCTACAGGAAAAGGGTTTTTCCACAGGAGAGGAGCCCAGGCACTCCCGTGCAGTGGGTAAGGATCTTTCCCTCAATTACAGGCAATGACGCCCAACATCAGGCTTGTCCAACAAGCCCCTTTTGCAGGGGCCTCTTTTCCAAACACTTCTATTACTGAGGCAGGAATTCCTGGGCAAGAAAATAAAAAAAGTCATTGGTGCAAGTGGGATTTTATTGTAAAGGCAGTGAGACCACAGCTGAGCAGATGCAGCAGGCTCTGAGCTGTGTGAGCACAGCTTCCACCCCAGGGCTGGATCCCGGCAAGAGGCAGTGGCACAGCACCAGGGATTTTAAGCAGGTTTAGAGCAGATTTATTAGTGTAATCCTAATAATGCAAATAAAGTCAGATGCAAAACTGGCATAAATTGCTACATATGGAATAAACCTCCCCCTTCATCAATGTCTGTTACTAAAGCACAAGCCTGTACAGTCACCCTTTTCCTCCTTCCTCACAGCAAGGGCTTTGGAGGCTCCAGGGACATCCCCAAGTCCCACTCCCACACTTCCCCTCATGTTGGTAGGTTCAGATGCTTCCAGCCCCTGAACCTTCAGCCAAATGGTACGCTTCCACAAGCTTAGCTTTTGTTGGTGAACAATTTTCCTTTCTGCTCTAGAAAAAGGGACATACATAGCCCAAATAAAAAAAAAAAAAACCCAAAACCAAAAAACCCCAACAATGGGAACAGTGTCTAAATGTACAGCACAAGGAAATAGGCAAGGGAAAAATATTTTCCTTTTGGCTGTTGCTAAGTTTTATTAACACCATTATTTGAACATCTACACATAGAAAACAACAATTCCTAAAGGAAAGTACTAGCAGTCTTTCTATACACAAACCTACATTAGTGGCTACATTCCAGATACTAATTAAATGCATCCTGTAACAATAAAATTCTCTTCGGACTCACAATTCCAAAGACTTGATGCTTCCAGCCCCTGAACCTTCAGCCAAATGGTACGCTTCCACAAGCTTAGCTTTTGTTGGTGAACAATTTTCCTTTCTGCTCTAGAAAAAGGGACATACATAGCCCAAATAAAAAAAAAAAAAACCAAAACCAAAAAACCCCAACAATGGGAACAGTGTCTAAATGTACAGCACAAGGAAATAGGCAAGGGAAAAATATTTTCCTTTTGGCTGTTGCTAAGTTTTATTAACACCATTATTTGAACATCTACACATAGAAAACAACAATTCCTAAAGGAAAGTACTAGCAGTCTTTCTATACACAAACCTACATTAGTGGCTACATTCCAGATACTAATTAAATGCATCCTGTAACAATAAAATTCTCTTCGGACTCACAATTCCAAAGACTTGATCCAAAACCTACTATCAGCTTTGTGTTTACTGTGTTCCCCCCACATTAGTTCCAGAACCAGACTTCCCATAGCTGCTACTTCTTCCCAAGTTCTCTTCTCTCTTCTTCCCAACGCAGTCTCTGGCAGAGCTGCACGTTCACTGAGCTCATGGTATGTGTCAAATCTCCAGAACATTTGAGGATTACGTTGCATTTCAACCTGTCCACTGGAACAACGGGCATTTGTTACAAGAGAGGTGGGAAGCAGTCATTTACATGCACAGTAGAAACGACACTTGGCCAGGAAGTATGAGGGAAGATGTTTTCATGGCTGGCAAAAGGATAAGCTCCATGAGGAGAACAAGTTATCCAGCAGGCAGGCAGCTGCTCAGAGGCCAGCACTGCTCTATCGTGTGACCAAACCTAGAGGCATAAAGTGCAAAGAAATGCCAGGTAACACAGACCAAGTACAGCAAATCTCCTTGGAGCCTCTGGTAATTATCTCAAATCCACAAAGATCCTCACAGGTAAGTGGTGCACATCAACTTCCACAGAGTGAAGGCTTGCAAAGGGGTAGCTGTCGTCCAAGGTTCCCCTCAGCTGTGAGGATACACTTTGTTATTAAAACCAGACTTCAGAGTTGTTTTCAGCCCTGCCACAGAGCAGATGGATGAGCAGAGAGGAAATAAACCACAATTAGTGGGAGGCAGGCACTGATCCTGCCCTATGCTCTGTCCAAGGCTTCCCATCCGCATTCCAAGGCTCCCAAACACCTTTGTGAGCCGGACCTTTGGCTTCTGGTATCTCAGTCATCCTCCGGCTGCAGTGTCGCGACAGTTTAATTAAAAGCAGGAGCCTGGAAAGCTGGAAAGGGGCCAGGAGTGCTGCTGGGTTCACATCCGGCTCTGGAGCCCAGTGCCGAGGAAAGGCAAAAATTCCTTCGGCTGCAGGAAAAGCGCCCCAACGCCAGCTCCCGAGCCAGGGAACAGGTCTGTGGTGGGACCAAGCTGCCCTGGAGCTGCAAGATCAAGTGATCTGGCATGTGCCCAGGTAGTCCAATTACCTGGAACAAGGAAACTGTCCTCCCAAACAACAAAGATGCTGCTAAGGCTCTCTGGGAAAAGCCTGTAGCTAAAAACATCTCCCTGTGCTGCTGCCCACTTCTTGTTTGGTGCAAGCAGCAGACACATACTTAACGCATTTCTGCTACTTTGGAGTGTCCTGCCGAGAGCCCAGTGCAGCTCTGCACAAGGGCCAGGTTTTAGGAACTAAGTGGGACACTTCCAAACATCACCCTGCGCTAACCCAATGTTATTTTTCCCACAGCAGCCCGCCGCTCACTAGACCGCTGGCAGAGATTTGCAAACAACTGGCATTCACCCACATTCTCTGGAATCGCGTCCTTCCAAATTCATAAATTATTCCATATGCAGGCTGCTGCAACGTCCATTAGCTGTTGGAGGTAGTCCTGCTAGAAGGTTAAACTGGAGCCAGTATCCACCCCCACAGATTAATTAATGTTGGCCACCACATTCTGCTTCGACTGTCCACCCCAGCCATGTTTGCACTTTGAAGGGAAAGCAGAAGCAGCTGGATTCAGATTTAATTTTAATTTCTGCCCTCCTGTCAAGACTTGTGCTGTAGCAACCCATGCCACTGCTTGTAACAGAGCAGCATTTAAAAAAAGCCCACACTTCCAGTGTTAATTCTCACATACACCCCAAAAGCAAACAGACTGAATTCTCTGGAGTACTACACGCCTGGACAGTCCAGCTGCTCAGATTTCTCCAGAACAGTCAAGGTAAACACAATCCAAAGTCTTGCAACCTTTTGCGTACAGATGATACATACTGCACTGCTCTTGGTTGAAATCCATAGCTCAAGGACAGCTTCTGGAACGGAACATTTTACAAGGCTGTTTCTCTGAATAACAACAGTAAGCAAGAGGATTTGCCATTAGCTTGCACCTCCCGCGGTTACCTTACCCTGTAGCTTTTTATGCTCGCAGTACTTGGATTTCTCATCCCCTTTTTCCCCTCAACTCCTCTTTTTCCCTGCAAGCACCAGGACAGGCAGTAGGACATGTCAGGTATCCTTCCATTAGCAAAGCCCTGGGCTGTTCAGCCTGGCCAAGTCGCTGGGCCAGCGCACAGCACACGGCAGCTGAGCACGAGTCCCGCGCGGAGCGAGAACGACTGTGACAGATGAGCAGGCTCCGCTGCACCGGGCTCAGCTCCTGCAGCAGCCGGGCTGTGAAGACCTGACAGAGCAGGTAAATCCTGTCGCAAATTTATGGAGCCTAACCTAAGGATTCGGGAAGACAAACACACCCAAAGGCAAATTGTGCCTTCTCCAAGCAAGCACTTCCTGCAGAGGTCTAGGGAAGATTAGCTCACATGAAGGAGCTCCTTGCTCTGACATGCTCTGTAACTGCAAGTGCTGCAGATCCGCCTATCCCAAAACTGGGGCAGAATTCCCATGTGCGGTGCACGTTTTTGCCCTTGGCTCGAGTTATTTAATGAGATACCAAAGCGAGGGATCTGCTGCTGCATATTCTTTATTAAGATTGCAGTCTCCACCTCCACGTTGCTCAAAGAAGGAGGTGATGCACGAAGCCACAAGCAGCCCTGCCTGGGTTGCTCATATCCCAGAGCAGCTGGGGTCTGACAGATATACCTGCTGAGGAACTTGGGAAGCCTTCAGAAAAGAAGACTAATGCCCAGCTCCTCCTCCCACGGCTGTCCAGGACAAGGAGCTGGGTCTGTACATGCAGCATGAGGGCTCCCACGTCACACACCAGCACAGCCAGCACCTGGCCAGCAGTGCACGCCGACCCCAGGAGAGTCGGCACAGGCTGGAGCAGCCCTTCCTCTGGCGCTTGATGTCTTAATTCACATTTTCTCAGGTCACGCAGCAGCCCCTGAGGGTGCAAACTGGAGCATAAACCTCAAGAGCTGGCTTGCACAACCTTCCTACTTCCACAGTACCCAGGAGGATGGCACACATCCAGCAGTCTCCATCCTCCTTCCTTCAATCCAGCACCACTGAACTGTAGACGCTGGGCCACAATCCTCCTCTGCAAGGCACTGCACCAAAAGGGGAGTATGAGGCTCCAGCCCCGAGCACCCTCCAATTGCCAAGACGTTTCAGCACACACAGCTCAGAAAAAAGATACATTTACCACAGTCTGGATACTGACAACATCCACACACCACTCCCTTGGGACTCCTTACTGTGTATTTTACATAGGGACCAACCACCTACTTCATGCCAGAAACATTTTCTAGCCCGTGTGAACTTTATAGCTCCCTTCAAACTGAAACCAGGACAGCACGTAAACTGTATCACAGCTAGCCTGGATTTATACTTCTGGCTTTCTGGCTCAACCCACTGGAAGAAATCATCAGGTTACTTGGTTAGGTTATGAAAAAATACTGCTTTCCTCAGATTATATCAAAATCTTGTAAAGCACATCCCACTGGAAAAAATGCTTTTCTGAGCTCCGTTCCTGGCAAGGCCAAACCTAGAGGAAATGTAGCTGTGTTCAGTAACAGGAGTCACATGGCAACCCACAATTTCAAATAATGTTTTGTTTAAGCAACAAAACACCTCTGGCTTTGTGTTTAAACGGTTCTGGCCTACACCAGAGAAATTAAGTATCTCTTAGGAATGCTCTATGTGAAAATTGCCCTCAATTGCATTCATGTAAACCCAGAGAAACAAGGTCAGAGTTACTCACACTGCTTAGCTTTAAACCCTTCCTCCTTATTGTTACATCTCCTTGAAAACACAACTTACATATTACCCTATTTGAATAATTATTTTCTTGAAGGTAGTCTCAATTTAAAGCATTAATCTGGTAATGCCTCTGTGCCACAAGAGTTCACTCGATTTGGTGCAACAGGGCGAGGTCTGCAAAGGTGACTGTGGCGTGCTATTAATTCACTGATCACGGCTTGGCACCTCACAAAACAAGGGAGGGAATTATCTCCTGCTTTATGCACGAAGAAAACAAAGGCACACTAAGACAAAGGCATTTGCCCAAGACCACACACCAAATCAGAGGCCGAAACATTCGCAGCATGTAGGCCCTAATCCCGAGTGGCTCTTGTAATTACCGCTCTAATAATTAATAGTTGCTCAGCTCCAAATGCTGACTAGCAGGAGCGCTTTCCAGCTGGGTGAATATTCAGCTACCTGGAGACACACAGCCCAAGGTCCCCTGACAGTACTACTCAATCACGTATCAGAAACTGACGTGAATCGTTCCAATTGCTCAGTGACCATCAACTGTGCGTCCCAGAAGGGGAGGCATTTCTCTGAAAACTTGTTTATTTTTTTACTTTCAGCCAGGCTCCTTGTACTTCAGAGCATCAGGAGAGTTTACCACAGCTTCACTGAAGAGCTGCCCCACAGCCCAAGCACACACTTCTTCCACAAAGGCTCTCCCCAGCATGAAACAGCTCTCGGATCTGGTGCCACTTTCTGCCTCCACTGGACACCAGGGACTTGTGTTGCAATCGCCAAACCCTTCCTTCTCCCACAAGGCTGAGCCAGGCCTGCAAAAAAGGCAGGAGCATGCAAGGACTCACTTGAAGATGGAAAGATTTAAGGGAGCAGGGGGAGAAAAGAACTGACATAAATTAGGTCAAATGCTCCTGAAAAATGCCAATTACTTTATACATAGCGATAGCACTCTGATATCTTTTAATCTCAGCTTGCCATTGTCAGATATTAGCTCAAATTCCCTGCTTTGCTCCGACTGCCATATTAAAGTGCCATGTATTTAATATTAATGAGGCAGATGAAACAGAATGAGACTAGGCTGGCATTTTCTGTGATAAAAGACAGCTTGTGGCAGAAAGCATTCATTTAAAAGCACTAGGGATTTTTCTTGGCTTGGAAATTACATACAAGATACACGAAACCAACAAAACCCTTTCTAAATGTAATTTAAAATCTTAATCTTTTGATTCTATAGGCTAACAAAGGCATAATGGTTGATTGGTTGTTCCTTCTGCTAAAAAAAGCATAGTAGCAGCAAGATGAGGTACCTGGTCAGAATTACAGGAAGCTTTGGATAAACTGCTGAAACAGGATTTGAAAAATGACTTTTTTTTCTTCCCCCCACCCCAGTGGCAATACCCTTGTGCTTACACTCACGCAAAAAAAATCTCAGAGCTCAGAACTCTGACTGCCCAAAAAAGCAAAGGCATAATGAGGCCTGTCATAGGCCAACCTGGACGTGAAACAGATTTGAAGGAGGAATAAGCAGCAGCCAATAGATGTGGTGGTGAAGTGGTGTGATTTGTCACCAGACGATATCGCAAAATCCCTGCTCCTCTTGGGGTCTTGACATGAAGATTTGAGGGCTGTGCATATGTTCAGTCCCAGATGGCTGTGTTAAGCCTTATAATCACTCCCAGCATTTCCAGTGAGCAATACCTGCTCGCAGTATGACAACATAATCTTTTCGCTGCAAAAGCTCAGAATAAATGAGCACTGCTTCCAATTATTTAATTCAGCAGTTTCTGGCAATACCAGCCTTGACACCTCAAACTAGGAACAAAACAACAACAAAGACTACTGAAATCACATTAGCCATACTGTTTCTGTGTTCATTCCACAGATACCCAAGAAATGTAATCCTACCAATTAAAACCAAAGGAGATGACAGAGAAAAGAAAAATCTTTAATCAGAGATGAAACGAAAAAGGAAAATCCAACTACATTTATGCACAACCTCTTTACTGGCAACCCTATACATTTCCTAGACACATCCAGGCGATGTGGGGAAGTCCATGTTTCTGCAGGGAGATGCCAGGAATGAGTGCCAGTCATAACCAGGTACCTTCACCTTTCCAGGTTGCAAGCTTCTCATTTCCAAGCTAGTCTGTTGCCTGCCAAATTTTGTCCTAGAAAAATTAAGCAAGGACCATCACCTGACATTGTTCATTCATCTGAAAGCTGCCAAAAGCTTCCAGGCTGACTCAGATCAGAGGAGAAGGGTTTACATGGGGGCTGAAAGGAGATGATTTGCGTGCTTCAAAATGCAAAGATGTGTCTGTGGCTACAGGTGGGAACCTCTATCTGGAAGGCTAAAAGCAGCCCTGCAATTCCACCTCTCCTGCAGTTCACACTCTTGTATTCCCTGTGAACCACTCTCCCTGCTACCCTGCAGAAGAGGGAGCCACAAGCTCACGGGGTCACCAAGCAAGCCACCTACCCAACTTGATCCTTTCACTTTGTCTACAGGCAAAAACAGAGCTGCTACCACCAGACTGCCAGAAGCTTAGTTCAAGCCAAGTTCATGTGCTTACACAAAGCACCTTGCACACTTGGTACATTCAACACATCTGGCAAATAAGTTCTGTCATGTCTCTTGCTTACACAGGACGTTGTACTTCACTTTGCACCCAGTGAAGCCACCAGTGAAACACCCAGACTTGGCAGAACACCTTCAGACCCACAGACAGCCCTGAACAGTCGGGCAAAGCATTTACAAAGATCCCGCTCAGGAGTCAAAACAGTTCCTCACTTCCACATCCATCACGTGAGAGAGGTTAATATAATTGCTGAATGAAAGACATGAGAGGCATGCAGATTTCCAGGAACAATTTATATTAGAACTACTGCTGTGCACAGGAATCGGTTCTCAGGAGCCGCCGGCAAAGCGGGCAACAACTGTGGCAAAACCAAAATGTTTTTAAACCAAGTCTTTTTCTATTAGCTTGTGCCAAGTATTCATGAGCAGATCTGGTAAAGAAATAACCCACAATTACAGTACTTCAATAACGTATTTCCAGCAGCCAGATCCCATCTGAAAATAAATTCAGAAATAGAAAATCCAATTAGACAATAGAAAGACCTAAAGAAGCTGTAAGCTCAGACAGAAGAAAGCACCCACTCCCCAAATACAGTGGCAGTCTGCTCTTTGACAGCACCTTATGTGGGATGCTACTACAGAAAACAAAAACCTTAAGCCTGCAAGGAAAGATGCAGCTTCTTCCTATTTTCAGACACTTCAAGAGCTCTAATTGCTAATTCAGATCCTATGTCGCCAAAAACACGGGCACAGCCTGTATTTTCAAGTAAGGAGTCCCAAAGATAGCTCAAGACTCATAAATCACAGAGCCCAGCAAAATAACTGCACTACCAGGGAAAGGCAGTAATGGCCTTTGGACTACAGCTTGTGCCAGCAGAGCACCACTTACATGGGATGAGCAGAGCACTCCAGAGAGGGAGAAAGCTTCCAGTAGGGCTGGGTACTGCTAAAGGAAAA
This sequence comes from Corvus brachyrhynchos, assembly GCF_000691975.1. NCBI lineage: Eukaryota > Metazoa > Chordata > Aves > Passeriformes > Corvidae > Corvus > Corvus brachyrhynchos. The sequence continues at coordinate 1,090,601 of NW_008239000.1, read as the reverse complement.
CCACAGGGAACTGTTCTTCCTTCAGCACCTCATGCATGGCCAAGTGGACCTTGCCTACACCCACATTCATCACGCCTGCCCGAGCTGTGGAAGACAACAGTTCTGGCAACACAAATCCTGGCCCACATCCGTCTAAACCAGGCACCATGGTGCAGAGGATGGGGAAAGGCATCCGGATGGGATGAAGCAGCCAAGAAGGAGCACCTCTTATTCCCACTGCATAGTGGATGCAAACAAGCACTTACACTCTATGGAGCAAGAACAACATTTGGAGTAAATTTTTGTTAACACTGCTGCTAGCTAAGAGAGCAAGACCACAAAGTTGGTTCTGTGTCTCTGCTCCAGAGCCTCCTCCAGCAGCATCAGTGCTGAACTCTCCCCATGCTGTGGTGTTTGTCTGAACCATTATTACGCACCACTTACTCCAGCAGGCTGGAGAGCTGCTCACAGAGCTGGAAGCGAAGGCAGCTACACAGCGTACCTAAAAAAAGCTTCGAGTACTATTGGGAGGCTTTTTTTGTTTATTTTTACATCACCTGGTTGCATCCAACTGTTCTACGCTGAAGCTGCTTCAGTATCTTTTCCTGGAAGAGCCCCTGTAGCTCACAGGACTGAAGCTAGAGCCAAACCACACCAAGGGCAAGGCTGGATGAGACTGCAGCATTTGCCAAGCCAACAGAAGACCCTGTGCCCTTGGCATCTCTCCTGCCAAGCAAGCGCTGAGCAGCCTCATGCCCATGCTCCCAGAATCACCTCAAAAAGAAGAGCCATAGAAAGGCCACAAAGAGAAGCAACAGCCCTCAGATGGCTCCATAGCGGACAGGCAGCCAGGAAAGTTCTCTCTCTCAGGGGCTACAGGGGTGGGAAGGGGACATATAAAACATGCCTCAGCTCTGAGTAAATATTTTTCTCTCTCAGATTCACGCTGCTTACTTAATCAATCCCCATCATTATTTTAGGGGTCTTACTCAGGCACTAAAATTGCTTCCCCATCATCTCACCTACTCAAAGTGAGGACTTTCCAAGTACCTCCACCAGATCCTGACTCCAGCTCAGCTCATTCACACTGGAAAAGCTAGAGGTCCTGAGCGTGTGGTGGGCTGGACACACAACCTGCCCCTTGACCGAGGCTGTGCTGAAATGAAAGCAAGGAGGAGGCAGGTTCCCACCATTGTTAACATCAACAGGAGCAGCAAGAATTGTCTGAAAGAATTTCCTACTGCAAATAAGGCACCGAGGTGAATAAAGGAAACAAAAAGGTCACAAACTAAAATACAGTCCAGTGTGCACCACCCACGGCCGCTTCCTTGGTGCGGACAGCTGAGCCAGGCCAGGCCCAAAAGCCCCACTTGGCAGCAGCAGGCAAGGAAGCCAAACCCCGTGCCCTGGCCACCTCAGCAGCCCCAGCAGTGCCACCCACGCCCGCAGCATCACCACATCCATTGTGAGGAGTCTGCAGCCCCCCGATGCAGAAACGTGGGGTACCCCCTTCCCTGGTGCGCAGCTCTTATCCCAAGCCAGTGGTCATGGTGGCCGTGCGGCACCAGCAGCACACGTGGATGTGGCTCTCCAAAGGCGCTGCCCCCAGCTCCTGCTGACCCCAGTGGGTGTCAGCAAATCTGCTGCTCAAAGATGAAGCACAGAGGCTTCAGCCCCACTCTACCTTCCCATCTCACTCTCCTCCCTCCCTTCCATGGAAACCAGCAGTCTCTCATTACCAAGTATTTTTAAAACAGATTGAAGAATACACTGTGCTGTTTTAATCTCACAGATAATGTTTTCTATGGTTCCCATGTAAAATCAGCATTCCAGCTTCATTTTCCCTCAGTTTTTGTTAGGCTTGCAGAAGGGGGTACACCAAATGTATACTCTTGAGTGAACATGAGTCTCACTCCTGTAACACAACCAAGCTCTGGTTCCATAAACATTTAGGATAAACACATAAAGAGAAGGGTAGGTAGGCCAGAGCCCTCTCCCACGCTCTGATCTACTAAGAAATCATCTGACACTGGTCAAGATGCTGCAAATTAATCCAAGAGGAATAAAAGTGTCCCCTATCCAGCACATCTCAACAGTTTCCAGCCTCGAAGTGGTGTATCTCACACTGAGCCCAGATGACCATAGCATCCTCCCAGCCTGGTGCATGCTTAAGCACAGGCATGGCTTTCATCAGCTGAGAGCTCCCACAGCAGCTCCCAGCACCAATCCTGCCAAAACGTTGCTTATGCATGCCTTTACATTTGCATGCCAAGATCAGTCTCCATTAAGTCAAATGAAATTACAGGCAGCACATTACACATGTGCCTTCACATCTGTGGGATCAGGCCCTTAAAAAGAAAGCCGCCCATCCTATCAAAACACGCCCTGCTCGGCTACAATTAAACACAGACACTTCAGAGCAGCTTGCTGAAGTTATTTTTTATGCATACTTTTACAATTAACATAATGTCATATCCTGCTGGGATGTAAAAGGCTGTGACTCAGGAATGTTATCATCATTTTAACTCAAACTGACTCGCTTTTGGTTTCATTCCTTTCCTTTTTCTTTCCCCCTTCCTTTCATCCTCCCTCCAACAAGATGCATGCCACTCATGGCTCAACTTAATAATATTTTGTAAGAAAGGTGGAAAGGAAAACGTTCCCCAGTCTCGCCTTGCTCTAACATATAATTAACTATTTCTTCCAACTCCCTGCCACCCTCCCAGCAACACAACAGCAGCATGCAAAGTGGGAGCAGAGAGGATTAGATAAGGAGGTACACAAGACAGAACATCCCCAACATCTCTTGAATGCCAGCCCACTGTCCTTTCTTCTCTTATCACCCCAAGATAAAACAACTCTCTTGTCTGATTCCGGAGGATGGAGGGTCTGCCCACCAGCTGCTTGTGAGGAAGCCGAGTACCCTCCTCCTTGCCTCTCCCACACACACGTTTCTCATGCTGAAGGATGCTTTATCCTGCAGTCAGTCCCACTGGTCTGGACTCAGCGCTCCACAGACAAGAATTCAGTTTAACTGGTGCAAAACCCTTCGTGGATGTCATTCTGGGATGGCACAGAGACTTGGATTAACCCAAAAAGCTCAGAAGCAGCACCAGTTTAACATAGTAACAAAAAAAAAAAACCAAAACAAAAAAACAACCAAACAAAAAAAAGCGCCAAACACACCCACAAGAACAATTAGCAATCACGTCTTGCAATAAACCACGTTCCTGAGCCTATTCATGCTGCAAAGCTACTGCTCCACACAAAGCCAAAAGGCTCTGCTTAGCAGTACCCTTCAGCTTGCCCTAAAAAACCATCTGAAGCCGTGATTTCAATGCATATTCTCACACGGAAAGACAAACTTCAATTTCCAAGCATGCTTTAGACCTTAAGATCAAGGAAACATCTCAGAAGCTTTACGAATGGCTGGTATAATTTATAGGTATTCTGGTAAGAAACATCAGCTCTTATTTTGCTTAGTAGCATAACCTCCCCACCTCCTGTAACACCATTAACCCCATCTCCATACATTTGCTTTGCCACATCAGAGGAACCATACAGCCCTGCAGATCCATAAGCACATAATAAACGCTAAAAGAAACTTGTCTCATCCTGGTCACATCTTGAACACAGACCATTTTCTTATTTTGAGAGGGAGTCACACTCAAGTGCTCCACTCGTGGGCAGTATGTGTGTTACCCCCAAGCACTGAAAAAGTTACCGGGAAGTCGATCAAGTCTCTCCCTCCCCCGGCCGACGATGCACAAAAGTGCATTCAGTCTGGTCACGGTGGAGTTTCATTCACGTTTCTGCAAGCTGGATACGAGAGAGACTTGCTTTTCTTTTTCGGCACCTTCTAGCTTTTGTGGGTTTGCGGTTTTTTTAACTTTCTCCCTGCGAAGGGGAAATCTTTTGTCTTTCTCAACATGAACGTAAAAACCCTCCTGGCCACCACATCCCCAGAAAAACGGTCACGCTGGAAAACGCAGGACACGCGTGGCCCTCCGAAGACTTCCATGCCGGGACTGCCGACCCTTGCCCG
>NW_008239000.1:1083570-1085238 GCF_000691975.1 Corvus brachyrhynchos | reverse complement strand
CCCCACGCCGGGCAGCGGGTACCCGTCCCCTTAACCCCGAAGGGTTACTCTCGCCCACCCTGGCAGCCCCACAGCTGAAAGTACAGACACATCTGCTCCAGAGACCCTTGCAAAGAGATGGCCAAGCAAGCCATCAACAAGGTTCTCCTACCAGCACATAGGTGAAGAAGGAGCACAGGGATTCGGCAAAGAGGTATTTCTAACAGGGAGGCACATAAGAGCCCTTAACTCCCTTGTATAACAACACAGAGGACAAAACCTGCCGCCTCATTTCTCTTGTTTCTCCCGGCTCTTCTCTTCTGTCAAACACACACACTGTTTCCCAACAAACTTGGTATATCACACAGCAGCCACCGTGGCCAGTTGCTCTCCCACTCCACTAAATGATTTCCAGGGATGAAGAGAAGCATAGCTGGCTCCTGGCCGCTCCAGCCAACAAATGCTTAACATCCTGATGTTGAGCATGATATCCCTTTACCTGCAAAGGTGGGAGTCTTAGGGCCAAACTCAACATGTCTACTTGCAAATCTTCAGCCAAGGTAGTGATGAAGAAAGGGCCCTGCATTGCTTTGTGAGACATAAAACCCCAAAGGCTACAGAAGACAGAGACCCTATTTGCTGCACACATGAAGGATACACTGAATTATGGACACACCAGAGCTACCCCCATATGTGAACATCCACAGAATCAAAAGAAAAAAGCCAGCAGAATAAAAGCTGAAAGCGAGCCGGGGTAGTGGTAAGCAAACAGAGCTCCGCAGTACACTTACCATTTGTAGTCCCTTTGATGTCAAGCTTGTACCTTTCCCCTCCAAAAGCCATTTCTGTCTGGCTACGTAGTAACACATGGCTGTTTGAAGACGGCTACAGAGTCCAGGTGTCTCCTTCCTGCAGATTTTATGATTGTGTTTTGAAGAACTCAGGAGCTGATCTTGGACACTGGTCACCCACAGCAGCTCCTGCACCCCCAGCCTGAACCAGAACCAATGGAAGTAAGTGTGCTACCTGACCTTGCTCCCCACCAGCAGCTGAGGATCTGTACCTGGGCAGTGCCCTCAGCTGGGCACAGGTGCAGCCATCACCAGCAAAGCTTGCACACCAACAGACATCCAAGGGTGTTTACCAGGAACATTTTGCAAGCATAGCTGATGCAGTGCTTTTATCACCCTAACATGTTAGGCGTTAATGCTAATATCCGAGGGAGGCTTCAATATTAGACTCATTACTGCTCTTGTAGCAAATTCCTCCTGCACACACAGCTCCAGGTGAGGAGGTGCTGAGCGTGCCTGTGCCGGGAAATGCTCCCGGACCAGTGCAGCCTCTAGTGGAAACCTGATGATTCTATCTAAAGAGCTGCCCTCGTTGCACCTGTGGGTGAGGCAGACAGAGCTTTCCCTTGTCTGGATTAGAGGCATGCATGATACTGCTACATCAGCATAATTTAACCAACATGAAAACCTCCTGCGCTCACAAAACCTTGATGTGATTCACTGTGTCCTTCCTTGGCCCGGAGCTGGGAGAGCTGTGGCCGAGTTTCCTCTGCGATACTCATGCACAAACACCTTCCTGGGTATGGCTGTTGGTGCTGAAAGAGCAGGGGGAGAAAAATATCAGCACAAAGAAATGTTCTGCAAAATCTTCCCAGATCTCAGCCAGTGCAGTTCTTTG
>NW_008239000.1:1081268-1083559 GCF_000691975.1 Corvus brachyrhynchos | reverse complement strand
GTGCAGCAGGAAGAGCCAGCCCCCTGGCTCCTTGAAGTTCATACCTGTTGCTAACAAATCAATACCCGGGCAAAGGGACTTGCCAGCCCCTCATCCTAGAGACCCCACAGGAACTGTTTCAACCTTTCCAAAGCTGTTTGGCATAATTTTGCAGACAGACCAAAAAAAGGGGCTTTCATGTCCTTTCGTGTCATTGCAGGGCAATTTGTCGGATGGGATGAGAAGATACACAAGCAGACACAGAAAGCTGGTAACTTCCCCCCTGTTTAAAGATAAACGTGGGTACGTAGCTCCCTAAAGGCTACATCTTCTGGCACAACAACAGAAGGCTACAAGGCTAAGTGGTGGGCTTTTTTTTTTCCTTTAAAGTTGAAGCAGTGCTTGATCCTGCCTCCATGTTGTGATTAGTTCTACTCAGTGCTCACTCATATTTCACCCAAAGAATCAAAAGACCTGCTGTGTCCAAAACCCTCAAAGAAGGTGAGACCAGGGTAAATTCAGCCATTCTGAAGAGTCCTGCCCACAATCAAAAGTGACCAACTTGCAGACAGGGTAAATCATTAGATGATAAGGGGAAAAAAGAGTCTTTAACCTCTTAGCATGAAGTGGGTGATGACGCAAGTCCAGGTAGCAGGGCTATACATATCCTTGCCTGCCTGCAGCATTACACCCCCCTAAACCCAAAACGTTTTTCAGCTCAGGCTGTAAGGAGAGTCTGCCCCTGAATCAAAGGGAGCTACCCTCTCCGCAGACTTTGGCACATGCCTACAAAGGGCATCAACAGACTGTCAAAACCAAATGGGTCACAGCCAACGGGATATCACAGAAAGCCTCCTGCTTAAGCCTGAGTTTATTAAGGCAAAGCAACACTTTCATAGTAGTGTTGTCATTTGCCACTGTTGTTTATTTGGATTTTTCATCTTCACAATCTACCCGCCTTTCTTATTTGTGATCACAATTACAACCATTATGCTCCATTCATTTCATCTCAGCCGCTTCCGCTGAGAGCCCGCTGCTAGCAAATGCTGTTGTGGCTGTAATCCAGAGCTCATCAGCAGAGGAGGGAGAAATGTATTCATGCCTTCGAGAACAGCACAAAAGGAATGTGCAAAATGATAAAATGCTAACATGAGCCTTACCCTCTCCCCAGCACCTGTGCCCTATCCACATGAACACCGCCGATGGGATGTACCTTGTACAGAGCATCTATTGCAATCTCTGTCCGTGGTTTGTGAGGATTGCACACACTTCTGGGTTTGCAGCAGGCTGGAGGATATTCCAGCTGCTTACATGACAGGCAGCTAAAAATATTTATGGATAGCCAGGAGCCTGCAGCAGAGATGGCTTCTGAAGTGTGACTTAGGGCCTGATCCAGACCTTTTAAAAGCCAGGGAGCCCCACTGAGCTCAGTCCCTCCATTCTCTGGCTGCAAGACAGAAAATCCAGCACACCCTCTCTCCCACACTTTCTACCCACTACTCAGTCCCCAAACTGCTCGGGGCAGGGGCTGCCATTTGTTTGGTGTGCACAGGGCACACTGCCCGCTGGGGCACTGATCTTACCCATCCCTCTCAGCTGTTATGTACATACTTGTGGTGACAGCCTGAGCAGTACAGAAAAAAGTGAGATCCCCACAACAGTACAACGTGTGTCCAACCTCTCTTGGCCACCCAGCAAATACAGAGATGAGATGAGATGAGATAGGATTTGACTGCAGACACTCTTGGTATTTGTGTGTGGTTCTTGTACATGGGTACAATCCCACACATTTGTAATAGCATCTACCCCAAACCACAGCACATTTGAGGATCTTTATTGCCAGTTTTCCTAAGTAATTGAATCACAGGGAAGTTCAGGTTAGGAGGCAGCTCTGGTGCTCAGGCATCTCATGGAGCATTGAATGACCCTGAGGATGGAGACCTACTCTCTCCAGCCAACCTGTTCCCGTAGCTGACCACCCTCACTGTAAAATCATTTTTCCTCACACACAAATGGAATTTCCTGCATTTCAATTTGTGCCTATCATCTCCTGTCTGTTCTCTGATGCAATGACTGATAAACAGCTCTTTCGTCTCACTGTCCGCCAGCAAAGGACCCTCGCACTTCTCAGCTTCTCCCGTCCCCCTACCCTGCTTCTTTCCTTCGCTGTCGCCTCTCCTCAGCGCTGTCACCCCAGCTCGCACCTCCACGGGCCGCCATCCCGGGCAAAGGCGACCGTGAGGTGGCGGCCCGGCTGCGGAGGAGGAGGAGGAGGAGGCGGAGAGGTCCGGCGCGGCAGGAGGCGGGTTTCC
>NW_008239000.1:1080044-1080318 GCF_000691975.1 Corvus brachyrhynchos | reverse complement strand
CAGGCACTCCCTGCCGGTCCCTCCTCATCCTCACTGCTTTTATCAGGCCCCGAAGTGCTCCCCTCCACCAGGCTGCCCCCATCGCAGTCCAGGTCCCTGCAGCAGCTCCCCACCAGGCCATCCCCAGACTTGCCGAGGGGATCCAGGGGGCTGACCCCCCAGGGACCAACCCCACCTCCAGTCCTGCGGCTGTACCCATGCCAAAGCCTGACACTGCCGTCAGGTCCTGGGATCCTGCCCCCCACCAGGCCCCCCACCCAATCTCTGCCACAGT
>NW_008239000.1:1070003-1079536 GCF_000691975.1 Corvus brachyrhynchos | reverse complement strand
CGCCCGGCCGTGGGAATACCTGGGCAGCTCCACCTCGGGGGAGATCTGGCAGCTCCTGGAGGCACCCCGTGGCACAATCATGTTCCCCACGCAGCCCCTGGCCCGCAGCGTGTCCTCTGTCAGCAAGGTCTCGCCGTCCACTGGTAGGGCAGCACTGCCTGCCTGCCTCAGGGTGCAGCTCGGCCGTGGGGCAGCATCCCACCAGTCCAGCAGCGACAGTGACTGAGACAGCTCCCTGGCATTCCCTGCCAGTGGAGATGGGCCCTTGGTGACCACCCTGCGAGAGGAAGCCATGCAGGCAGAACAAAAGCTGTGAAACGGACTGAACCTATTGAAGAATGTACTTTTAAATTATTCCAATGAACTGTTGTCTGAACCTCTCTGCTCTCCCTCCCATTTCTTGCTTTTCTACCAGCGAAAGGATGCAGTAACTCTGCTGGAAGCAGGCAGAACCCTCGGGAGGCAAATCCTCTGCAGCCCACAGGGCCAGTATCAGCTGCTGGGTGCAGCCACCATCACCAGCATTAGTGGGACCATGGCTTTGGGGTGAGGCTCAAGTCTGGCCCCAATCAAGGTAGAGCACCTGCTTTTGCTGACAGTGACAGATTGTTATTCGTCCTGGGGTTTGCAAAACATTTGTTTACACCACCTAAATTCCAGGGAGTAGTAAAACTACATCCCTTTTTAAATCCCAGCAGATTAAGGATGAGTCCCTCTTTTAAAAATGTAGCTGATCAAGATCCAGCCTTCCAGCGAGAGTCCTCAGAGAGTGACTGACTGACTGTGGCAGAGGGCAGCAGTGGGAGAGCCCCAGTAGGGAAGGGTGTTTCCCAGGCCACCTTGCCCACCAGCCCAGGCAGCACCTCGGGGCCTGATAGAATGCAGGGCAGCACCACAGTGCTGCTCCCCTCCACAGCTGCCTGGGGCTGCCCGGCAGCATCCCTGCTGCTCCCTCATTCCTGCACCTCCAGTTGCTCTCCTCACACCACAGGATTAGGAAGTGGTACCCGTGTTGTGGCTACAGCCCTGTTCCCACGCCTTGGGACAGAAAGCATTGCAGCAGGATTCTGTGCTGGGCAGAGGAGGAGCTGTGCTGTAGTACGGGTCCCAACCTTGCAGAGGGAAGGCTGTTTCATAGCCAGAGCTGCATTTTCCCAGAGACCCCAGCCCTAAACTGCCTGTTAGGTGTTTATGTGATGGGGACGGGTGGGACTGGCAGGCCAAGTGCAGTCAAGAGATGTCCAGTGGAATAATCCTCAGAGTTTACAAAAAACAAACTGTCTTTAGGAATTTCACTGGATTATGTGGGTCCTATAATGTACTCTGCTCTCTGGTTTAGCATGAATGAGCTTCTAAAGTGTCAAAAATTACAAGTTAATCCTGCACCTAATCTGTCTCCCCTATAGATCCCCTATGGAGGAAGGAAGAGAGCTAATATACATCAGACAGGGATCCATGGCTGCCAGGTTGATGCTCCTGCTGCTGAGTGACCCCAGGTGTAGGACCAGTCAAACTGAGACTGCTGGCTCAGCCTCAGTGGGAGGCTTTGGGGCAGACCAGAGCAGTAGGTGGGACTGCTCATGCATTTGAGGCATGTGTGTGAATGCCTGCAGTTTCGGGGAGGAACGGGAACAAGGGCAGCAGAACCTGACCCTTGCATAACACGCGTGCCAGGGAATGCCTCGAGTCCTTGCTCAAGCACTAATTGAGGTCTTGGGGTTTATTTGAGGGAGGAACTCTTTCCTGCAGAAGGGAAGCTACTCTGCCTGACTCTCAGGCCACAAAAGATTGTGGCCTTTTCCCAGCCTGGTTTTCTCCTTTTACAGGGGAGAGAGTTCAGTAAACCAAGGCAGTGTCCTGGCAATGATCATTCCTCTCTGAGACTTGAACTCATAAGAAATTCAACTGTGAAGTGGCCTCTGAGCCACCAGCATGAGAACCTGGAGGGCCCTCCAGGACTCCCCCGCAGCAGAAGGAATCCTGTGTATCTCCCTTCCTCTTCAATCCAGCTGGGGTTTATAGCCTAGGTCAGCACCAACACACAAAGTGGCTGCTGCCTGGTAAAGCAATGAAGCCTTTTCTACCACAATTAGAGCCACTGCCATTATTCACATCATGCACCAGGCTCCTTTGGGAAAGGGCTCCCTAAAGCCTTCCACAAGCCTTGGCTACAAGCTCCTAAAAGCAACCTGCTGACAGTGGACAAATATCAGGGATGCCACCAGAGCCTTCCTGTACAGGGAGCTTCACAGAAGGAACCCCAAATGAAAGAAGTTTGTGAGCGGACTAAAGCTGTCTGGGGGGAGTGTATTTTTTTTCTCCAAAGACAGCTTCCAAAGAACAAGGTTTTCCCCTTTGTATCTCCCATGCTGCTAAGACAGTGCTACCTTGGGATTCTCATTTTACAGCCTTTCCCTGACCTTCTCCATGACGCAAACCTAAGTGGCATGTTTTTTTCCTTCACAGTGTTTCAGACCTTGCCTGTCATCTTTTTCCTCTTTTCTCCTCCTAGCAATGTTGTCAGACTGCTGAACTAAGTAAGTTGTGACCTAATTTTGTGATCACTGTTTGCTTGCCTATTGAGATGACACAGATAAGCTGCTTTCTCCAATTTTTAAATTACAGAGCAACTGTTAGGAAGCTCAAAACTTTCCATACTGGATTCAGCGTGCATGCACTCTGGTTTATCACCTTAGTGGTATTAGGACTGCTTATACTGCTAACACTGCATGGCTCCTACACCACACTATCTAAAAGCAGTCAGTCACTGCTTGGGGGAATAACCAGCCTTTTAACTCCCAGAAAGCCTCATCCTCCCAAGTTTTCTGCTGGTGAAATAAGCAATGGACAGGGTGAAACCCATCTCCAGCCCATTGTGGGAGGCAGGGCCAGATCTTCCCTCAGCCATGCCTGGAGGAATCCCACTGCTGCCCTGGTGTATCACAGATCCAGTCAGCCAGGAGTAATCCACCACTGGATAGACACACATGCAGCCTGAGCATCTCTGTTTCCACATTCTCCTGATCTCCTTACTACTTACTTGTCAGCCTGCCTGGCCCCTTCCACACCTGTGCACGCTGCTGTTTCCTCATTGCAGCTGGACGTGGCTCCTTGCCTCACACCCAGTCCAGGCATCTGACTTTGCACCGCCCTGAAACACAGGATGTGCCATGGATTAATGCACAACAGGACTCTGCCCTCTCCTCTCATTGCATTTAAAACACACCTCCCACTTGGCAGCTGCTGCTGATAGAGTCACCCCTCTGCTCTGTCATGCTTATCTCTGACCAGCTGCTTTGTACTCCAAAGCCCATGTCCTGCAGAGGGGGTTGATGTTTCCATGCATTGGCCTTTGCCCAGCACGGATTGTCAAGCCTGAGCACTCAGAGCCTTACAAAGCCCTGCAAAGGTAACCCCTCATCACCCCCTCCTGCTCCTGGGGCACACACCTTCACACCCACTCACCTGATGGCTAAAGGGCGACAGCACAGCAGAGCTGGATGTTCATCTGGATTCACACCTCTGGACATGGACTGAAGGCTGGAGCAATGGTGGGAGCCCAGCTCAAACAACCTAAGAGGCTTTTGTGCAATTAAAAAAGTGTTCTTGGGCAAAGCAGGTGAGCAAGAGCACAGAACATTGCAAACCCAAGCTAATGGCCAGGGCACCCGTTATATCACAGCACTTTATGAAGCAGAGAGAAATAGAACTTGTAGGATTAAAGATAAATAAATAAATAAATAAATTGAAGAGTCCATCACACAAAATGCACTTTTTTCCCTACCGTGACGAATGCCATTTGAATTAAATAGTTTGTATACAACTCCACAGTGAGAAGATAGTCTTGCACACTTTCAGCAAGTAACAAGACAATCCCAATTGCTACTAAATCCTGTTAAAGCTAGAATTTCTCAAGACTACATTTACTACAAGTAGCACCAGACAGCAGGTTAGCGGAGTGGGGTTTAGAATAAGAAACCCCCCAATTAACAGTACAACCTAAATTTCCCCAGTAAATGAGAACTGTTAGCCTTTCAGGGAAAAACAAATATTGTCTTTGGAAACTCAGTCACACTGGAAAGCACTAAAAGTAGAATTCTTAGTTCAGTTAAGTTAATACCCCTCACCCCCATCATGAGTTTATTTAAGCACAGAAAATGTGTTTTACCATTAACTAAAAGAAATATATTTTAGGATACCAAGAAAAGCTTGGTACAGAGGCACTGTTGTGTTAAATACCTAACTGAGCACACAGTGCAATAGCTTGTCTGTGAGGACACAGATGGGTGATCTTGTGTAGGTTGTTTTTTTCCTTGGAGCTGTTAATTTGAGCTGGTAGAACAGACTACTTTTTGGATGGTTTAAATAAGCCTAAGGCTCATGGTACATTATATCTGGATTGGATTTCAGCAAAGGCACACAAGCTCCTCATACCTATCAGGACTTCCTTACTGTACAGCCTGTCATAAAATATAAGCAACCCAAAATCTATTTGTGAAATATATCTTTACACTGCCCTTAAGTTTCTTTAGCTCCAATGGTACTGGATGAAAGCACAAAACTGCTCATGGCAGATGGGTCTGATAAAGATTTCGGGTGCTTTCGTTGCTATGGGATAGTGTTTCATAGGCAGCCATGCTCCATGTGCTTGAAAGCCACAAGCTATTTAAAATTAATTGTTTAAGAAGTCCTAGTTTCTGTTGTGAAGGAAACACCCATCAAAACTATTGGCAAGGTCCTCCACACAGGAGGTCAGTCTGTGTGGACTGGCCTCAGTTTGCATTTCTAATGCTGCCATGGCAAGCAAGGACCAAAATCCTTCTTCCCCCTTGCTGCGGGGCCTCTGTAAAGAGAGTTCTTGGTTTAAATATTTTCTTTTGGCCTTCCTGAGTCCCAGCTCTAGAGTGAAGGAATGTTCTGATGGATTTGATACCAGAAGAGGTGTTTTATAGACTTTAATGAAGTCCAGAATATTTCAGTAGAAGTGGGAATTAGAAGAATTTGAATTGGTGCGTGTGTCAGACCTGGAGTCCCATAGTAATTCCGTAGGGAACAAATAGCTTTGCACAGCCAAGGACAGGCCAGGTGTTACTGCAGGTTGTCCAAAGTCCACCTGGGAGTTCCATGCCACTGGTAAATAGCAGAGAATGGTTAAGGGAAACGGGAAGGTCTTGAGTCTCACTTCCAGAGAGGAGAAGTACCTCCCAGGCCTTAATGGGGAGTGTTGTTGCTACAGGGATGCAGAGCTGTGCTCCCTCCATCCACAAACACTGCACCCTCCTTATCTCCCCAGTGGTTCTCACACTGCCTGGTGATGGTATCTAAAGTGACCCTAGAACAAAACAGGGAGCTGATAAGGGTGAGGGCAGGGTTTGTCCTCAGAGCCAGGCTGTTTGCAAGCCTGCCAGTGGTCAGGGAAGAGAGTGGGGCCAAGGGAGAAGCAAACTCTGCTGCTCACTTGCAGCCTGCAGGGCTTTGGTGCAGGCTGTGCCGAGCGTGGGGACAGCAGCAGCCCCTCCCCTGCCCCGTCGCAGGCTTCCACTCCTGCAGCTCTGGTCTCCCTGTGACTTTAGCCAAGGGAAAGCCTGCCTGGCCATGCCCGTGCCCCCGGTTCAGCCCATGTACACAGGCTGGGTAACCAAGGAGGGACTCTGTGCTGTGACCCTGGTTTGACCCCAAAGTTGCACTGCCTCCTGTGTCCGAGCGAGGCTGGGTCCCTTACCAGTGTCTGTGCTCGTGCCAAGTGGCATCAAGTCACCCTGAAGGCAGAAAGACCTCTGCTGGGCACATGCTGAATATTACTGAAGAGTATAAAATGCAAACACTGGAAGGGGATTAACTCTTACATAAGAAAACGTGTATAAAGCAGTCCCATGCATTAGGAAATAATCTCGCTCTTTTCCTTGCTTGTATTAAAATACTTAACCTGAGTTTCCAGCTCTGCTTGAGTCATATCATCAGTGAGAAACATGTAAAGCCTGACTCTTGTTTTAACATACTTTTTGCTGGAGGTTTATAAGCCACAAGGCTGTTAACTTGTATGGGTTCTCCCCATCTGAGTCCTGGTCACTACAGTCCACAGGCAAAGGCAAGGAGGAGCTGTGAGCTCACAGCAAGCACAAGAAGCTGACATAACCCATCAGAAATCCCTACACATAAAGTCTGGTTCCTGGAGAGGGGGCATGAGCAACACTGTTTCACAACACAGGGTATGTATGTATCTAAACTCATCTGCTTCCACAAAAAGATGAGCCACTGCATGGCACCAGACAGAGCTGCACATCTCATTGACTACATGTGGCGTGAGTGTTTTAGAGGGAAAAAAAAGAGGAATGAAATGCTCTTGCCAAGGCAGGGAGGCTTCCAGGCAAGCGGCTTTAATAAATACCATCTCCAGGAGGTCACTAAGCCCAGCAGCCTTGCCTGCAGGTTAAGATGCACAGATGGGCACAGTCAAGGGAAGTTGCACATTTTTCTTTGCATAAACACTAGAACTGGTTTAGTCATATGCTGAGTGGCATGCTCTAGGGAAATGCAGATGCTTGAGTTCGGGAGTTATTTGCATGTGATTTGGATTCTTCGTCTCTTTGCTTTATAAGTACTGAGTAGATGATTTAAGCAAAGATCTTGCAACTCTGCCCTCTCCATGGTTTCTCGTTGCTGCCTCACAAGAAGCCCAAGGTTGCTGTTCCTCACAGTGGTTGCCTGTTGATTTAACGTTGGGTGACTTTTTAGCTGCTGGATGGTCTGTGCTGGAGACGAGCAGCAGTCAGCCATGGATCTGTATGTCCATCTGGAAAGTCCTACTCCCACCTGCGGCCAAAGGGGAGGGCGGATGCAGTGATGCTTCCCTTGGATTTTGGTACCTTGCGGACTTTGGCAGGCGTGCTGTGCTCTTCGCCTGTCCTTGGGCTGAGATCTCCCCAGGTGCTGTGGGATTCCGTGCAGCCCAGCTGCCAGGCTGTTCCTTCTCTGGGGCTGGGCACACCCTGCTGCAGACTCTCATTTGCCATGGGAGGGCAGAGTCTCAGTGGAGTCTGCCACCTCTGCTGGCTGCTGAGGTGGTGGCTGCATTAGGGCAGCCAGTTGGGCTTGTGCTCTCCGTGGGACTGAGGTTGCAACCCTGCGCCTGAGGCATGGCTGAGGCCTTTGCCACCACTGACACTCTCCCAATCCTTCCTGTCAGAGTGACAAATCCTGTCTGCCCTCCCTTTCCCTTGCAGCCTGCAGTGCTCAGGGCTCTGAACCATTGCCTCATTTCACCACACTGGAGCCAGAATCCTTTTATGAATCCAGCCAGGATCACCACAGCCTTCAGGGGGTTTAGGAGCAGCGTTTCTGATCTGCCCACGGTGCTTGGGAATGATGCTCCTGCTTTCCAGCAGGACTTACTGATCTTCCACTTTTAAAAGCATTTCCAAATTTGTGTGTGCATGTGAGTATTTCTAACCGGGTCTTTCCTCTTTACCTATCAGATGAGATGCCACCCTGTGAAATGGCCTATCATGAATAATGGGAGACAATCAGATGACCCGCCTGCGCTTGATACTTTTTTACAGCTGCTGTATAAAAGCATTTCAATCTTAAACCTGAGTGTCTCTTTGTTTATTGCACCTCAACCCAGAGAAGTTCAGAGGTATTTTGTGAACTAAGGGAGTCCTCATGACTCATGACTCATTTCGGGTAAGCCCTAAATCTGGCTGACAAATCACTGGGGGAGAAGGTGGCAGGAAGCGGAAGGCACTTCACCCCACGTATCATTTTGATGGCTCTTCAGTGTCTTGTGACTCCAAATGGACAGAGTTAAGGTTCCTTCAAAGATTGTTACATTCTTAATCGGCATATTCTTTCCAAGGCATTTTCCAAACACTTGCCAACAATTTTCTCTTGCCTAAAATTGAATTCAAGAAACTTGAGCCAGCTTAAATACAATCCCTTCTCACTGTGGGTGGCTCAAAGGAGACCAATTCTGGCGCACACATGTTTTTGCGGGAAAGAACTCCAGATGGCTTGAGTTTCTAAGCCATCCTGGCATGCTGTATGTGCTACGTCAGGCTAGAAGAGAGCTCTTCTAAATCAGTCCAGCCTAAGGTTGCTGAAATGCTTTTGTGGACACTGGTCCCACCCTGTCCAAAGTCACTGTGAGGGGTTTTCCTCCACTGATTAGAGCAAAGTCCCAAAACAAGAAACTGCTTCACAGTCTTTCAGCGCAAGGGAAACCTCTGCCTTGCAGGTTTTGCAGAATTAGAGTGACATAAGGAAAATCAAGCCTTACAGTTCTAAGGAGATAATATAAAAGGATCAACAGATGTGTCTACTGTGTCCTAGATGTGTCTACTATGACAACACAGATCCAGTCCTGTGGCCTGGAATGGGGCAAATCTTTCAGAAGAGCATCCCAGGTTACTTGGCAAAACCCCAGGAGCTTTAACTTTATGGATGACACGATACAATAAAAGCTGATTTATGAAGAGGAAACAAAACAAAGGCTGGAACCCCAGCCTGGTGCAGGCGCCTCAGTTCAAGATGAAAGCTGCTCAGAAAGCTTGCTCCAGTGATGATCCTTTTTCACTGAGACCTCGTTTCAGTCACATGGCTTCCAGACCCAGCTAACCAGCTCTACTGCTACAGTTACCCTGGGGAGGGCAATGCAGGTGCCCTCTCTTTTACCTTTCCTCACCC
Organism: Corvus brachyrhynchos; assembly: GCF_000691975.1. Classification (NCBI taxonomy): domain Eukaryota; kingdom Metazoa; phylum Chordata; class Aves; order Passeriformes; family Corvidae; genus Corvus; species Corvus brachyrhynchos. The sequence goes on along the minus strand of NW_008239000.1, from coordinate 1,070,854 downwards.
CCTGTCCACCATGTGGACACCTTCAAGGCCTGTACAGGTTTTATTCAGTGGGTTAGGGATAGGAAAATCCATAGTTCCCCATCTTCAGTCCCCACACAAGTCCCCTTGCAGCTGATCACGAGGTGCAAATCAAACCCAGATTGTCTGGGGCTAGACCACAGGAATATAAAAGGCTTGGGAAGTGCTGCTATCCTGCTGCTATATCCCGGTGAAGAGTGTTCCAGGGTCTGCTCCCTGTTGCAGAAGTTTGCAGTGCGGTCATAGATGTAAAGTAAACAACTGTGCTGCTAAGAAAAACGAGTACTTAAAGCTGCCAGAGTTGACAGACCTCAAGGAAACTTGAAGGGTCAGTAACCCAGGGGCTGTGCTATAAGTTCCCACTGCAACAGCTGCTTGACCAAGATCTCTAGTGACCTGCAAAGACGAGGGAAAGATGGACTTGGATTCTTAACTTTAGAGTAGCAGGGACATCCAGTGAGGAACAAATGCAAACAACTCCTTTGAGATGAGGCAGTAAACTCGGAGGTGACGTGTTTGCCACCTGCAAACTTAAAAGGTTAAGGAGGGAGGTGCCAAAGTGAAGTGAGTCCAACAAAACAAAGGCCTAGTTCTCCTGGGTAGTTAACAATTTGCTCTAGTTAAATCTAATCCACTGAGAGATGAGAGAAACACATGGATTATCAGCTTGGGTCAGTGTTAACAAGGGAAATAAAATGAGGAGACATACTTTAAATTCCAGTGACACAATCAGCCAACTCCTTTCATCACTTTGAGATAGTGCAAGAAGTTCTTTATAATTAACTTCGTTTATAATTAACCTGGAATAGAGGTGCTTCCCTTTTAATGTAGGG
>NW_008239000.1:1066616-1069801 GCF_000691975.1 Corvus brachyrhynchos | reverse complement strand
GGGAGCGCCTCTCCCCCCCCTGCCACAGCAGACTGTGGCTCCTGAGTCACTTGGTCTTTCAAGAGCAGGCTGAAGTTTCTTCCTGGGAGTCTGGCTCTATTCCTCCATGGTATCCAGCCGAGCCCTAGAGTTTCCCCCACGGAGAGCAGGGGGCTGGAAGATACCATGGTGGTGAGAGCATTGTTTTAGCCAGCTCTGCAGAAGGGCCCAGGGAAACTGTGTGCAACTAATCTCTTCAGGGGGTCATGACTACCCAAGCAAAAAGGCAGAAATTTCTCAGATGAGACAAACTAATGTGCTATCGTAGCAAGAGAGAGAAGCAGACACTTCAACAGCAGAAACAGAGGATTGCTTAAGTTAAAGTCCCCAGATACACCAAGAGAAAGAAAACAGCCTGTGAGTGTATGTAGAAATACAGTGTATATATCTATTATGCTGTAACAGAATAATACTTAGGTTGTAAGAGTAACTGGGGGCTATTACTGAGAACAGAATCCCGTCCAGACAGTACTGAAACAAATATTCCCTAAAGACGGCGTGGGAGAAAGACACAGCCTTTGCCTGATGAACTGAGAATGACTTACAGAGACAAGAACAAATCTTCCCTAAAGAAAGTGAAAAAACAAACCCTAACTTAAAGCGAACTGTAAGCTTTCTCTCACACTAGGAAAGGATGAGGGGTTTTTCTTGCCATTATTTTACCAGTACAATCCTTGGATTGGAGCAGTTCTTCTCCCTGCTCGGTCAGTGTAAGTGATTGAGGGCCATTGGCTGAAGCAGTGGTGCCCTCCCAGGGTGGCGCATGCACAGAACTGCTGTGCCGGCCCTGGGGCTGCATGCATTCTCCAAAGGAGGAGAAGCCCTCCAGTCACTCTTTCTGCAAGAAGGGGGGCCTCTTTCTCAGCTGCAGCCGTGAGCGACTCGGGATGTGCAGCACCAACAACCACCAGTGCGTGTGGGTTCGGTGCGAGACAAACCAGACACAGGGATGGCAGAGCCAGCAGGCGCTGGCCTCCGCACCCTGCGTCACCCAGGGCACAGTGTACCCTGATCCTTGAGTTAGCCAGCAGCAGGGTGTGTCCTCAGACCTCCCCAAACCAGGGGAAAGCCATTTCTAATGACAGCAGTGATTAGCGGGGATATGACTTTGCCAGTGGCTAGGGTGTATTTTTCCTCACAGGATATTAAAAAGAGTAACAGTCAGCATGCTGCACCCTTTGCTTCCGAAGCAAATGTGGGACGTTTCTAGGGAGTTACAAGAAAATCAGACTGGCCAGTTGTCTGCCTTCAGCCTGTGCAAACCAAGAGGTGAATGAAGAGTTTGGGCTGGGGATCTAGTGCTGGGCAGGACCCTGTCTCCACAAGCAAGCCTGCAAGGCCAAGCACTGGGAGGCTAGCCTTGATTTGCCCCATACGGGGAAATTCCTCTGTGCATCACCTCTGGATGAGCAGGAGATGACTCTTCTCTCCCTGCTTCTGCCAAAGCTGCCAGTGGGTGCAACACTCTTCCCCAAAAGCATGTGGAGAGCTGTAACACCTGAAATGGGAACACCTGCAGTGTACGTGCCCTAGCTACTGAGGAAAGGGCAGTCAATAACTAACTCATGTAAGCACAAGTTAACTATTGGGAGACAGCAAATGTTAGTTCAGACAGCAGATGTTAATCACAAAACCTAAGAAGCCGAATTCACCCTAATCTTGTCAAGATAGAAGGGACAAGGATCATCTCAGAGATCGCTGAATCATTTCTCAAAGGACTACGCATGCCCAGGGAGAAAGGTGAAAAGTGCACCGTGAGGAAGACTACTGGTCTTCATCAGAAAGACCCCCGAGGAAGAAGAGGAGCCTTCCTCAGTGCGACCGCCAGGACACACAGCGCATGCATGGCCCATATGCTAATGATATTAATGACTTCTGAAAAATAATTTGTATAACCACACCTGTCCCAAAGAATGTGGTGAATATTCATAATTTAGCCCTTAATACTGTGTTGTAGGGAGCACCGGTGTGCGTGTTTGGAGGAGCGATCCCCACACACCCGGCGCGCCGAATAAAGCAAATACCCGCTTCTCTGACTCTGTCTCAGAAGTGTCTCCTCGCCCGGTTTTGGTGCGATTCACTACTCTCTCTCAGGGCCTGTACTTACTGCAGTCCCTTGGAACAACCCGGGTAAGGCTCACTCGGGCTCTTCTGCCCAGGGTTTCTTCTCAGAACATCCCCTGCTGGACCTGGGGCGTGAGAGTGGTTTGCATAGGGCAGTGTCTCTCTCTTCCTCCCCCAGGCCTTTGAAACACACCCTAATCCTCTGCCTGCCTGCATCGAGTCCCTCCCTGCTGTGAGTGCAAGGTGCACTTTGCCTCACGTTGTGCAGAGAGGCTGGGATCATCCCTGATGGGGTGGGATTGGCCGGTGTGGCCTTGCTTTGCAGCCTGCCTTCCTTTACCAGCCCTCTGAAAGGGAAGGACACCCACTGCATCCCCTACTTTTCTGCCACTTAATCCCTAGGAAAAATGCAGGACAGTGGGGCAACTCAGCATTGTAGCTTTAGAATAAGCACCTTGCTGATTTCACAGAGCTCACAAACAAGGAGTGCTTTAAATCTAAAGACCAAAGGGTTTGCTGCTAAACCAACCAGGCTGCCAGTGCAGAGCACTGAAGGAAAACAAACGGTGCAGTCTCCGTGTGTTATTAGAAAGGTAATCCACTGTCTGAAGGATCAGAGGAGGAAACTTCAGGCCAGAAGAGCAGCTCACATGAAACTTGCATTTCGGGAGTCAGAGGGCCCAGCACTGAAATGAGGAGAGAAGTCTCCAGGGATTTCACAGAGCTGAACGGAAAACAAATACACAAACCCAGCCGGCCAAACAGAATTTGCTCAACCCCTCACACGTGCCAGCGACCAGGGGAACAACTGCACAGTAACTCAGGCGCGGAGAGCAGGCGCCTAAAGCCTGTCTCTAACACGTGATCCCGGCTAACATCGCTGGAGAACGGGACTAACTTAAGGTGGAATTAGTTGGGATTTTTCCAAACTCTCCGTGGAGGGGGCCTGCTCTCAGTGGCATTTGCTACCTGCATCAACTCTGCTCCCACAGTCAGCTCCTGACTTCAGTATGGCTCCTGTATGTGCATAGGATGGCCAGGGAGTTAGCTGGAGGTGAGAGCCTGTGCGGGATTTTCCCTAC
>NW_008239000.1:1064061-1066349 GCF_000691975.1 Corvus brachyrhynchos | reverse complement strand
CCCTACAGCGCTTTCAGTCAGCATTTTGCCCTCTTTTATGCACCCCAGTCACAGGGCTGCAATCCGAGCTTGTGACTTTTTAGTTCAAACGCAGCTCAGCTTTGCTGAAATGCCACGGGAATGTTCTGAAATGGGTGTGGGGGATATCTGGGGCAAAGGATGGCATCAGGAGTCAGGATGCTGTTCCGGTAACAGCTCTAATAAAGTTCCAGCAGCCTCCTGCAGGGCAGCGTGTTTCCCACCACAACCCAGCCATAAATTCCTGCACTGTGTTGTGAGATGCCCTGCGCAGCCCTTCCAAAAGTGACCTGCACACAGGTACCTCGCAGGCTGGCCACGGCTCAGCCAGCAAGCAGCACACCGCGCTTATACAGCAGCTCTCACTGCGGGTTTGCAGGCAGGACTGGGAAGCTGCATGTCATTAGCGTCACTTCAGGCATGGGGGAAACTGAGGCACAGAGGCCCGAGGACGCTGCTAAAGCCCATGCAAAGGTTCGAGCCGATCCAGTGACACAGCCCCCCAGAGCACTGCAGCCGCTCCACCTTCACCTCCCTGCCCTGCAAAGACCCTCGGGGCAGTCATGCTCAGTGCTTTCCGGCGGCACAGGGAAGGGGAATACCAGGCGCTGGGCACTCTCTGGGATAGCAGCCTCCTCTCCCGTCCTGGCGGCTGCACACAGCCCTGCCCGGCCTCTTCCTCCCATAACAAAGCATTTCTCTTTTCCCTCCGGAGCCTTTTGCAACTGGAATGGAACCAGCAAGATCGTGCTGCTTTCCAAAAGCCGCAGCCTGAATTCTCACATCTACTTAGAGCCCCACACCACCACCCTTAACCTTTTAGGCACTTTTCAAATGCTGACGTGGGCTGTACCAAACCCTTGGCTTTCATTTAACTGCAAGCAGCGAGGATTTGTAGCCAGGGTCTCCCGCCAATCCAGGCTCCTTGCCGGCACGAGGCTGGCCTGGGCGAGAACATAACACCCCTATCCACAGAGGCAACCACTTTGCAGCAGTAACGCGAGGGCTCCCAACCCTGATTTTAGACAGAGATCGCCGAACAAAAAGCAGCCACCTCGCTCCTAGCACAGAGCCACACCGGCTCCCAGGATCGGAGCCAACAGACGCTGCATAGCAGCTCGGAGAGCTTACAGTGAGGATTTCTAGGATCACGCAAAGCAAACAATGGCTAGTTCTTAAAACCATACACAAGCTGCCCGCAAAGAACAGTATCAGTAGAGATCTCCCGCTGCCCCCTGTAAGTGGCCGGGAAGCTCCGGCCCCCACAGCTGCCATTGATCAGTCCCGTTCTTCGCCCGCCCCTCCAATCATGTGATGGTCCTGCCCGAGCGAGTTCGGCTGCTGGAGCTCAGCGCTGCGTCACTCCGTGCTGTGCAGAAGGGGCTCGGGGGTGTCCTGCCTGTTGGGGCCGGTGTCTGCAGCATGGAGAAAGTGAGTGCCGCCTGCGAGCCGGGGTGGTGTGCCAAGCAGGACTGGGACTAAGGCTGGGCTGCCTGTAGGGTTTGGGCCTGGTGCCAGAGATAGGAGGAGAAAAGGATTAGCTGGGAGGAAATGCAAGGCAGATTGATGGCTGTGGGAGGAATAGTTAGTGTTGACCAGCCGTATTTCTTCTCCTCTTCTTTAGTGTGTTATCTAAGTGGGGAAGCTGAGGAATGTTTATATTCTCAAGTACTCTGAAGGTTTGGGTCCATTTGCAACTCTACAGTAGTTTCAAGACCCGTTATACTTTTTCTCCCTTAAGCTGTGTATTTTTCTTCTGGAAAAATGCCTTTTGGGTACAGGAGTGGGTTAACTCGTAACGCAACAGGAGAGGAAGGCAGTCGGGCAGTGTATTCTAACCCACCTCTGCCCCCGCAGCTTTCCTTTCCTCGAAGGACGGCCCCGGGCGCAGAGGCTGCATTCCAGAGCCAGAGTTAGTGCCGTGGGGATGAGCAGTTTAGTGACTCGAGTAACCCTGACCTCGGCAGTCTGTGTATGGGTAGAGCAGGGAGCAGGCACGAGGGCAAAGACAGCATGAGGGGGCTGGGGGGCAGTGCCCAAGCAAACTAATTTGGAACTGGCCTCCCTACCTGACCCGGCACACAGTTAAGTAGAGCTCAGTTACACTGCTCCTCTAGCAGCTGGTGAATCACCTCCTGCACTGGGCTTGTGTGGCCAGGTTTTGGTAGCAGAGGGGGCTACAAGGGTTGCTTCTGTGCTGTGAGAAGCTGCCAGAAGCTTCCCCCAGGTCCAAGGCCAGCAGGCTCCAGGATGGGCACAGTGCTGGCCAA
>NW_008239000.1:1040383-1064039 GCF_000691975.1 Corvus brachyrhynchos | reverse complement strand
TTCTGTGATAACACCCTGCGGTGAAGGCCATGGTGAGGCAGCATGATCCCTCTGCAGCCCATGGATGTCAACAGGGATGCAGAAGTCCACTTGTAGCCCGTGGAGGACCCTGTGCTGGAGCAGGAGGTTGCCTGAAGAAGGCTGTGAGCCTGTGGAAAGGGATCCACGTTGGAGCAGCTAGCGAAGGGCTGTAGCTCACGTGGAGGACTCGAGGGGAGGACTGCCTCCTGCAGGAGGGACCCCACACTGAGCAGGGCAAGACTCCTCTCCCTCAGCAGTGGCGGAAGCACCCTGTGATGAACTGACCATAACCCCCATTCCCTGTCTCCTTGCACCACTGAGGGGGAGGAGGCAGAGCCTGGGAAGGAGGGAGGGAGTGGGGGGAAGGCATTTTTAAAGCTTATTTTACTTCTCATTATCCTGCTCTGATTTAAATTGGTAATAAATTCAGTTAATTTCCCCAAGTTGATTTTGTTTTGCCTGTGACAGTAATCAGTGAGTGGCATCTCCCTGTCTTTGTTTCAACTCATGAGCCTTTTGTTACATTTTCTCTCCCCCATCCAGTTGTGACAGAGTGGCTTTGATGGGTACCTGATATCCAGCCAGGGCCAACCCACCACACTTCCTTGTCACCTTATGCTGCTTAGGGCAGTGGGAGACCCCAGTGCTCGCTGGGACAGGCAGCTGGCCTGACTCAACCCTTCCTCCAGCACAGAGCTGCTTTGTGCCCTGGCCCAAGCAGGACTGGAAGCCTTGCCTTGGGATAGACTAACTCCTGTGGTTTGGCCCTGCAGGGAGTGGTTGTTACTCAGCTGGACGTTGAGCCTGGTGAGTGCATCAAGGTCAAAGGGAAGATCCAGTCTGATGCCAAAGGGTGAGTGAGGTGGCGAATGGATTGATGTGGCACTGGGGGAAGCCAGAGCTCCTGCTGTGTTCAGCTTGTTAGCACTGGCAGCTGGAGCTGCTGCGCAGGCACCCCCTTTGCACTGGCTCTGTTTCCCCAGGTTTGCTGTGAATGTCGGGAAGAACAGCAACACCCTCATGCTGCATTTCAACCCTCGCTTTGACTGTCACGGGGATGTCAACACCCTTGTGTGTAATTCCAAGGAGGATGGCATGTGGGGGGAGGAGGACAGGAAGGCTGACTTTCCCTTCCAGCATGGTGACAAGATTGAGGTGAGGCCCCAGGGGTGTGTTCAAAGCCCTGGCACTGAGGGGCCAAGGGCACAGCTTTTTAATGCTGCCCTGTGCCTCTGTGGTGCAGAAGGAGCAGGCATGGAAAGGGCAATGAGCCACAGGGGAAGAGTCTGGCAGCTAAAGCCAAGTCAGTGCCCAGCAGCTCGCATGTGTTGAGTGCCCCGCTCTGGCCTTCTGTTGGAAGCCGAGCACCTCGGAGCAGTAACAGCACTGAGGTGAGACTGACACTAGGTCTGTCTCATCCCACAGCTGCAGAAGCTTCCTTCCTTCTCATGCCTCTGCTGGGCAGGGAAGAGACTGAGCTGCTGAGCACGGCCATGGTGGCAGCAGCAACCACCTCGCCTGTCCTGCACCCAGATTGGGGGTGGTGGGGAGTGAGCAAAGCCTGGGAGCTGTGATGTGTCAGCCTTCATTCCTTCCTTCCTTCCTTCCTTCTCTTGGCTCTCTACAGATGTGCATCTCCTTCGATGAAACCGAGGCAACAGTGAAGCTGCCCGAGGCAGAATTCAAGTTCCCGAATCGGCTGGGCATGGACAAAATTGAATACCTGGCTGTGGAGGGTGACTTCAAAGTCAAAGCCATTAAGTTCAGCTAACAGCTATAGCTTGGTTTGTTTTGTTTTCTGCCCCCTGTGTAGTGAAATAAACCCAAACTTGCAATGGCTGCTTCCTCTGCTGTTTCCTGCTCTAATCTGCTTGCTTCTGTGTGTGCTGTGGGGGTGGGCAAGGAGGGGATGCGTATCCAGCCATTTTCCTCCTTACACTGCAGCCTTGCAGCTGGTACTGACTTAGACACGAGCCAGGCAGAGCATGAGTGACTGAGTGAAGCTGCCTTAGCAGTAGTTGCTCCATTCACCCTGCTGGCTATGGTGAGTGGTCCCTGTCTGGTTTCTCAAGTGTAGGACTAGTCTGAGCCAGGAACAAGTGGATGTTGGGTGTTCATTGTGCCATCTCTGACCACGAAATGCTGCACCCTGCTGGGGATGGGGGACTGACACGAAGCACAGGGCATGGCTTGTGCTCTTGCCAAAGCTTTGCTCTCCCAGAACGTGCTCAGCAGTTGCGTGCATTGCAGGCTGGCACTGGCGTACCTGAGGAGCAGGGAAGAGCAGGCAGGCTGGGCTACCTGCCCTTGCTGGGGAAAAGACGTGAAGGGAAAGGTGAAGCCTGACAGAAAGCTTAGGAGTGAGGACTTAGAGAATCCAGGCTGTCCCTGCTGCTCATGGCTTGAGGTGTTGACATTGCCAGAGACAGAGGATGAGGTACCATGAAGTCAGGGGCTGAGCAACACGTCAGGTCTGGGTGACAAACCCTGTGGCTGCCTGTGGGGCAGCGTCTGGAGTGCTTCCCTGCTAAAGGGCAGTATCCAACAAAGTTACCAGGGGCATTTAATCCTGAGTGCACTGAACACAACTAAGTGCACTTAGGCAGACCAAGAAGGAAAAAAGCCTAGTGAAGAGTCTCTTCTGCTTACAACCTCTCTGCTCATGCAATGCCTTGGAGTATGTCTGCTACTGTTCTTTCCCCACAGCCTGCTGGTCATGCTGACCCAAGACAGGGCTGGAGCAGGGACTGCTGTGGCATTTGAGGACCTGATGGAAAGTAAGGAAGTCCTGCATGCTGTGAGGAACTGAGAGCCTGGACAGGTTGGCTCTGTGGCTGTGTGACTCCGCTGCCTGGTGCAGCTCAGTCAGTAACAGCCTGGGCAGGTGAGGCCTTCTCAGCCAAATGCTGCTCTGCTGCTGGAATGTGATCCCTGTTGGCTAATCCAGGCATGGCTGCTCCTTAGCAGCTGGGCCAGCTGCATGGGTAGGGCAATACCACTCTGTGGAGTATTTCAGCCATCCCAAGCTTTTTATGGAGAGGCCAACAGGCTGCCTACATGTCAGCAACACTGTCCCACTCTGTACTGCAGCAGCTGCTCGGAGCTGGGCAGCCTCAGGGGAGACAGCCGGAGCCTGGCTGTGCTGCAGGACAGGGGCACGGATAATGGAGGGTTTCATTCCTGTCCTGCATCTACTGCATCATTTATGGGATGGGAGGCTAAGTGTTTAGAGGTTCGGGTGTGTGTATTAGGGAAAGGATGAGACAAATCTGGCTGGTGCTTTACCTTGTCAAGTAAGCCTTGGGATTTTTGTGTTTTGCAGGGTATTTGGGGTGGGGAGTTGGGGAAAGGAGAACACTTCTTGTCTTGTTTTCCCTCTCTGTCACATTACCTGGCTGAAGGTAAGTGCATTCAGGTGTGTGACACTGAAAAAGTACAAGGCCCTGATGTAGCAGGGACACAGGCGAGCTTACCGCTCTGTGTGTGTGTGTCTGTTCCAGGCTGCCCTGGTCAGGTGAGGTCTGTGTGTCTCAGAACTGACAAGAATAAAGCTAATCCCATTTTTTTTGCCCTTAAGCTGGCAGTCCTGATTGCCAGGTAGGTTAGCCACAAGTGTTCCTGACTGCAGTGCTCAGGGTACAAACAGCACCTTCTCGGGGGCTAATCCCCCCTCCTGGACTTTCCACAAGAATGAATTAGCTTTATCCTGCTTTTTAGCACTGGCAGTTACCACTCAGGAGACCATAAAGCAGGAGAAAGGGTAGGAAGGAAGCATCCCTTTGCCAGCATTTCCTGCTGCTTGAGTCTTTTCTCCCATGTCCAAGAGCTATAAATAATCCTGTTCCTCTAAGTGACACCAGTAAATGCAGAGTGCCCTGGCTGGCTCCTGGAGTGGTGACAAGGCTTTGTCTCCTGCTGGAGCCATCGGGAAAGCCAGAACTCGTGGCCTGCTACAGAGGAGAGGGTCACAGTGAATGGCAAAGCGATGCTTGTCCCTGCCAAGTGCGCTCTCCTGAACCACACAGGGAACTCATGTCAAGATTGCTGGGAGAAGGCTGAGCCCTTCTTGCTGTGGGGAGGAGCAGAAAGCACCACAACATGGCCAAAGGGTGCAGGTTTTCTTTCTTCTTTGAATTTAAATGCCGTGCAGTGGGCAGTCACCATTGCATTTCTTTACAGCATCATGGTGAGGGAAAATGGGACCTCAAAACCCCCTACAAAACAGCTGTGAGGCTGCGGTATAACATGGACACTTAATTGGGTGTGAGGAGAAATTTCTTCAGTGGAACAGGCTGCCCAGGGAAAGCAGTGGAGTCACCATGCCTGCAGGTATTTAGGAAAGGTGGAGATGTGGCATTGGGGGCACGGTGGTGGCTTCAGTGGTATTAGGTTAACAGCTGCACTTGACCTGAAGGGTTTTTTCTAACCTAAATGATTTTATCAACACAGATTAAGTGATGTGTGCTTTCACCTCACACCTTGGAAGATGGGGACAAATAACCAATTGTTAAAAAAATGATGAGTTTGGAAACAATAGATTGGACAGGAATTAAGATCTCATGCAGGACTTAGAAGAGCAGTGAGGGCTAAGACAGACCAGCAGCTTTGTCTTCTCAGAAAATAACCTCTCCCTGAGCAGTTCACATTAACTTCACTCGACAGAAATAGGCCATCCAAGTGACACTGGCTACACGAGGCTGCGTGTGACACTGATTGTCACAGCCTCAAAAGACAGTCAGAGGACACTGTGCAGCCAGGAACTGTGTACTAGGGAAGCTGAGGGGCAGCCCAGGTTCTGGTGAGGCCAGCAGGGTCGCTTCCCATGGAATTTACAAGCAAAACGTTGCCTGACAATTTCTTCCAAACAATACACATATGAAACTAATCAACAACCTGAGTACAAAACGACGAGGTTAACACTGCGAAAGGTGACTGCCATGTTCCTCCCTCTCGTCCTCAGCTGCCACTCCCTCAGCCCCATGACCAACATTTGCACACCAAAGGGAACTTTACCGCTCACTTCAGAGAGTCAGCCTCGCACCTTGTGCTGAGTTACCTCGTAACTGTTCTGGGGCAGCACGGAGGAAACCATAACCTCACCATTCCCCTTTCCCAGGGTGTGATGGGGGTCTGGGCACATGACTGGATGCTGCTGGGGTGGGATATCCTTGGGGTCGGATGAGTACAGACCCTGTACCTGTCCTGTGCAGGCTGTGGGCAGGAGCTGAGGGATGAGGGCAAGTCCTGCCGTGCTGAAAGCCCCATGGTGTGGGCACCCTCCCAGGCCAGCATGCTCCCTCCTTTTGGAAACCACACACCTGACACTCCTGCTTTCCAACAAACTGGGATGTTTTCCCCCCTTAAACCCCCAAACTAGCTCCATGCTGCCAATCTGCCCCACGAAGAGAAAAAAAACCCGCATAGAAATGTAGCTTTCCTCACCTTTTCTCAGCAGCCTTCAGGATGAGGTGCACATCCTCCTGCACTGCCTCAGGTGTGCACTCCTGTCCGACTGCCCCAGTGCAGCTGTCCCTCGTTAGCCCTGATTGTCACACAGGTGTTTGCCATAAAAACACAGCAGGAGGGGTGGGCAGGGAGCCCTGCTGTGGTTTTTGGGGGTATTTGGAGGTGTTGGTGAGGGCTGGGTGTCCAGAGCCCCTCACCAACAGGGCTCCCCTCAGCTGCCCCCTAAGGCGGGGGGGCCCTTTGTGAGGTAAAATGGTGCCGGCCAAATTTATGGCGGGAAGAGCCACGAGAAATTTCTGTGCAGGGCCCCCTTTATCTCCCAAAACCTCCTGCCAGGGCTTCTCATATTCCAATTTCATCCTTTCTAAGCTGCCCAGAGTCTTGTTTATTTTCTTGTGTGTGTGTGTGCTTTTTTTTCTTTTGTTAATCACAGTTTTATTTTACCTCAGTAAAAGCACAAGCACCTCATGAGCAGTTTCCCCAGTATTCCATCACACTTTCACCAGCTCTTACCCTCCCCAGCTGAATTATGTCCTTGTTTATTTTTCTTTTGCATTTCAGTTCTGTAAGTTCATTTAGTGCTAAAATGAACAAGAATTTTAAAAGCATTGCTGGATTTTTTCATGTGAAGTCCCCCTGCTTCTCAGTGTAGCCATAGCAGAAGGCCATGGCCGCAGGCTGCAAACCACAGAGGAAAAAGCTACCTGGCTCACATGTACCCTGTTTCCTAAATGGTGTAGGGGAAAACGAGCCTTTTTTCCTAATCCCAAAGCAGGCAGAGCCAGACTGACACCCCTCTTAAGCTTGTCTGAGGGTGCTCAGCCTGGCTGGCTCCATCCCCCTGACATCCTGACATCTTGAAACAGGCAAGAAGCAAGCAGATTTTTGCAATGATTTTTGGCGCTCATGCACACAAAGCTGCACAAAGGCTGGCCACAGACACACATCCAGTTGTACAACACAAAGGCTGATTGTTCAGTAACACATGGATAGAAAACCCCAGTAACACACCAGAGCTGCACAACACTTGGTTCGTGTGCAAAGGCATGAGCAGCACTCCTGTGGGAACACAGCCAAGCCATAACACTGTGCCATGGTCGGGACACATCCCCTTTGGAGAGGTATAAAGGGATAAACAGCTCTTATGTAAACACTGGCTTGGAGGATGGTTGAATGAGGCACGGAGAAACCTGTGATGGGGTCTCTAGGTGTGCCTCAGTTTGCTCACACTGATTTAAAGCAGGGGCTCTCTGACGAAAAGCTCGCTCTGTTCCCTGTTTTGCAAAGGACAGGATTTATGTGGAGTGAGTATGGAATGCTATCCAGTTTGCTTTATTTGCTTCTCTTAATTACCAGCCTAAACAATCATGACAGCAGCTGAGTTGTAAAGGTGATAGACAAACTGACACATAAACTCTTGTGGTGCTCTAGGTTTGACCGATTTTATAGGTAATCTTCATAGAAGATCTTGTGTGCAAACTTACAACCGACAGACCCTGGTATGTAAACACTCTTTACTAGATTGAGTCTTGAGGAAAGCATCTGATGTGAATTCCTTGTGCCTGTCAATCGCCCAAGGGCTCTGATAAAAAAAGGCCAGTTTAAAGTTGGATGACTAGATTTTCCTGGCGCTTGTATCACATGCGTGTCGCTAAAAGCACATGAGGCCTTACTGAGAGCTGGCCTGCTTTGACTGGAAATAATAATTTAAGGGATGCTGACGCAGGAAAAAGGCTATTCCTAACTAACTCACAAATGTAACGTAGTGGAATTGTTTTTGTACAAGGAGATTTTACTTGGAACTGGCACCATGTGTCAGAAGTGTAACTGCTTTGTCCTTACCAGGGCTTTCCTCAAGCTACCAGAGGGAGATTCGTGCTTTCCCACGGTGCCTGTAGCCAGCTGAAGGTGGCTGTCACATGGTCCTTCAACAGTCCATGACTTACCTGGAGGCAGCTCTGGAGAAGGTGCTTGACCCAGGTACCACAACTGACTTGGGAAGGAGTCCCACCCATTGTCACCTACAGACAGAGGCCAATCCAGGCTGGCAAACAGGCCATGCTGGCATCCCTGTGGCAGGGTGGGATGTAGGGCATTCCACTCCAATATCCCAAATAGATGTTTCTGTTATAAAAATAAGGCTCATTTTCAGCAAAAATTGCCAGGCTGCTGAAAACCCCTTCTCTGAGATGCCTTTTGGTGAAGGGGTAGCACAGCAGATCGTGCTCACTATATCTGGTGTATCGACTTTCTCCACTGCAGCCACTGCAATACAGGTTCAGATCTAAAAATCTCATGTAGCCAGAACCAAAATGCAGATTTGTGTCAGAAAGTTTACAAGGACTGGACAATAAGGGTAAAATTCTATCCCTGGTATTTCTGTCCCATGAAATCATGTAATCGGCCTGGGAAATTCTGGGTTTCCATTATCCTCTAGTTTCATAGCCACAAGAGAAAAGATCAAGAGCAATGGGATAAAGAGCAATGAATGCACTCCCCTTTTTGCCAGAGGTAAAAGAAGTAAATCTTTTTGCCTGAGAAGTAAATCTTCAGGATTGGCTGATGTTTAATTACCTTTAAATACATATCAAAGTGTGCTTCTACCAAACTCAGTAAACCTTGCAGTTAGGAGCATCATTTTTGAACAAAACTGTGCAAAGAGAGTTCTTCTGCACTTACCACAGAAATAGGGGCTTCAACTCATTTCTCACCTGAAAATATAAGCTGTCATAAAAACATCAGTGACTATCACTTGCCTCATTAGCTGATGTTTCTGTGTACTGTGGGAGCACACACAGGACTTGCCTCATCCACCCCAAACTTGCTGGAGGTGCTCCCTCTCAAGCCATGTGGGTTCCTGGAGCAAACAGGCAGATCCTGTTTGGATGGAGCCTCTTCCTGACCTGGGGATAAACTGCTGGACTTGTATTTTTCAGGAAAGAACTCACTGAATGGAAAATGCACAAACACCTCCCAGATCTACCATGTCATTGTGAGCTGTTTTGGTAAGTGTAAGATGGAAGGGTGGTTGCAAAAAAAAAAAAAAAAAAAAAGTATCTGAATTAAAACTGTTTTTAAATCTAATAAACTAAGCTGCAGCAGTGGGTAGGATTTTTTTTTTCAGGGCAAATAAAATGTGTTGATTGGATTGAAACAGCTCCCTCCCCTGTTTCCCTGAAACTCTACTCAAACCCAGGCCTATAAATCATGTCAGTAGAGATCCTTGTCACACCTCAGGGAAATCTTTCAGGCTGCAACAGAAACACAGACCACAGTTATGAGTATTCAAAATAAAGACAGAATCTCCCCCACATTCCTGCAGTGAATTCCTTGCTTCATGCTAGCTTGGACTCCTGAGATGCAGGTTTCCATGAAAGATGTTTGAACTGCAGACTCAGAGGATCACAGGATCCAGAAGAGGAAAAATTTGTATTTTCATGTCCAAAATCTCCTTTGTAAGGCCACTTAATGGTATCTTTAGCATGTGTTGAAACAGGGTGAAGCTGCTTCTTGTAGCCCTTTATTATATTAAAAAACAACCACAACAGCAACAAAACCATGATGAGATGTTTCAAGCTACTGCACGACTATCTTTGGGGTTCCCTCTTTTTGTTAAGGTCTTCACAAAATACAAAATTAAATGTCTTTTCTACATACAGAACAAAGTAGAATCAAGTAACTGATTAGAGTATGTACAAAAACTTACACATTCTGTCTTGTTCTTTAAAAAATATAAATATCAATATTGTTCAGTAAAATGGGTTGGTTTTATTTTTAAGGCTTCATTCTTAGATCCTTCATTATTTAATGAGGTGACAGGTAGGCAGAAAAGGGAGGGAAGAGAAGAGGTCATGTTTTTTATTAAAGGTCATGTGTTTAATTCCTGTGAGATTCTTCCTCATCTCTGGCAGGAGGAGATTTCCCTCCACATTGATTTAAGTTTCCAGGAAGCAGAGGTGGAAGGAAAGGAAAATAAAACCTTTATTATTGCTATTTTTTTTCCTTCATTAAAATCTTAGTTGAGACCTGTCTCTGTCCATTGTCTTTGAAGAGAACCATCTGCCAAGTACTTGGATTAAAGGGACTCTGGCAGGGCTCCACCTGGGACAGGTTAGAGTGAGGAAGAGGCTGCTGGAGGTGTTTTACCACCGACTCCGGAGGAGGTAGCAAGTGCTGCAGCCAGGGCAGCTGCTGCTGCTGCATCCCTGGGCGTGAAGTCTGTGGGGAGACTTTCCATCAGGCACTTGAGCTGCTCCTGGCCCAGTTTGATTTTGTCGTCGAGCTCTCGCTGCTCTATGAGGAGCGCAGACTTCATCTTCACAAAGTGCTGGTAGTCCTGGAGCTGCTCCTCAGAGAGGTAGTTGCCCAGGATGTCCAAGACCACCCGTTCCCGACGGTCAAGGTTTTCCTTTAGCTCCCGGGCATCTTCGTGCTGGCCAGCCAGCAGCTTCCGCTTCTCGTTCAGTGAACTCTGCACACCACAGAAAGCCCTTCAGCACCAGCATCACCACACTCCCTGATCCCCCCTTCCCTTCCTCCCAGCACCACACCTGCCACCTCTGGAGATAGCTGCTAAACTCCCAGATGTGCAGTCAAAAGCCTGGGAGAGGAGGATGAATTCCTCATTATGGAGTGCATATGAACCCCACTGAACTGGACTCTGAACATCCTTGCCAATGGGAGGCAGAAAGTGCTCCAATAAAGTCAGGAAACCTCACCTGAAAGCAACAACTACCAGGAAAATCCAGTTTCAAAACCACCCCAAGAGTGCTAAAATGAGGCTGTCCCCAACACAGCTGCTCTGTGTCCAGACAAAAGCTGCAGGATCTCAGCCATTTATACAAATGGGGGATCAGGATTCCCAGGGACAACGTACTGCTCCTACATAAGCACCAAGAGCCCTGTGCTGCCCTCCTGGCAGCCCCTGGTGGTCATTGTAAGGCTGTGGTGGTGCTGGCTGCTGCCCCACACCCTGAGCAGGCCAGGGCTGTGCCGATACGTACCCGCTCCTCACTGTTGGCATTGTCCCCCAGGCTGCTCAGGACGTTCTCCACGCGGGCCAGGCGTCCCGAGAGGGAGAGCAGGAGGTTCACCACCTTATCCAGATCGCCAATGAACATCTTGTACTTGTCAAACTCGTTGGGTTTGCACTGTGTGCTGATCAACAGCTCCACCTCCTCTCCGAGAGCATTATTCATCTTGATGTCTGCGAGCAGGCCCTCCTTGGCTTCTTTCAGGATTTCCAGTTTCTGGGTCAAGCTCCCGATGAGCTCAGCCTGTTGGAGGGGAAGTATTGCCACACTGGTTGTTACCAGCACTACCCTGCTCATATGAGTGATGACAACAAGAGGATATGGCTGCAGTTCCTGAGGAGCAGGGTCAGGTCAGCAATGGCTGACAAAGAAGACATTAGGGAGGAAAGACAGAAAATGCTGAAATTCCCCACCTTGGAGATAACCCAAGTAGCCCATCAGGTTGCATGAGGATATATTTGTTCAGTGAACGTTTATAAAAGAGATCTTTAATTTGGTGTACCATATTCTGATACCCTACAGATGAATGTTCTTCAAAACCGCTGAGTGAGAAGAGCTGCAGCCACATCCCCAATGTGTTCCCCATGCCCTGCCCCAGCCTGAAATGCCTTGAACTGCACCAAACAAGTGCCTCACACACAGAGGCATCAAGGAAGAGTCTACACCAAAGATGCTCTGGATTTACTCAGTGTCTGAACACAGAGCACACACCCATTTTGCAAAAAACACTGACACCTATTTCCCTGCCAAAGAAAAGGAGGTCCCCGGGGTTCGGTTACTCCAGGTTACTCCAGGAACAGCATTGTTACACATGTGCCGGAGATCCTAATTTCTGTTAGGATTTAGTGGAAAGACATATGCAAAAGCAAGTCTCTGGCCTGGGGCTTGCAATTCTTGCTTCCATTTACTTGGAACTGTGACCACAGCAAGGAGAAGCTCTCCATACAAGGGGTGGGGATTTTCAGTGTCCCCAATTCATGCACTGCTGAGGGACAAACACCTGTGTGTTCATCTCCTCTGCACACAAATACTGCAGGATGAAACAAGTCACTCACAAAGTGGCCTGAAAATATTCTCTCAAAGTCCTCCTTCCATCACAACTGAGTGTCATTCCAGGCAGGAGGCAGTCTGCTTCAGAGGAGGAAGGATTGTCAAACACCAGTCAGGCTAGGGTCACTGAGCTGGCGCTGATGCCCAGGGTGGCCGGGCAGTGGGGTTCCCAGGCTGCTTTGGCAGCAGGGAGCACAAGGCACTGTATGGCCAGGCACCACTAGAGGGAACACTTGGCGTGCATTGTTCTATGGCTGCCCTCCAGCCCGCTCTCGGCTGCTGCACACATGCAAAGGCTGAGCAAAAGGCCAGAAATATTCCCTGAAAACAAACATCTGCTCCCTGGAATGACCGCCATTGGCTAGCAGAGTAGTTCAGGGGAAAAGGGAGCAAAGGTGGCACTAAATCCCACCTTCTAAGGGTCAACCAAAACTCCTTTATGGGCATTCTTCCCTCAGTAGTACCCAGAGACAAAACCCAACCTTTGCCCTTCCCTGGGGCTATGATGCTAATGCCCCCTTCCAAAGAAAGATCCTCACCAGTTGATTGCTGGACCAAATCCTGCGGAGCAAAAGGAAGGATCCGTGATTACAGTGCCGTGGGGAAATCTCTACGGCAGCACTCCATGGAGTGGTCTCAAACTCTGGCATTAACCTCGGCAAGTTTTCAGGCAGATGGAGCTGCTGGAACTGGCATCTGTTCCTCCCTGCTTCAGGAGATTTGCCCTCCAACTGTGGCAGGAGGCTACGGGGTTCCTGGGAGTGAGGTACCTTTGTTCTGAAGGCCTGGGAGCTGGAGGGACCTGTGACTTACATTTGTGTTCATCAATCAGAGACTCTCCTGCGATCCCAAATGCCAGCCAACAGAGCTCCTTTGCATACTTACAGTGGAAATGAGGTTTATCTAAATGATCTCCCAGAGGAGCTGCCTTCTCAGGTAACCCCTGTGCAACTGTTCCTGTACACAGACCATGAGCAAACAGGCCAGATCGTGCTGTCTGGGCCTAATCACTCCCATCTATTTCTGTCTTTCCACGCAAATGTAACCTGTGAGGCCTGGGACTTGCCCTCCAAGGAATGCTATGGACGTGGCAGGAGCTGCCAATCTCTTTGGAGCTGAGTGCTCCACAACCAGTGGGCCAGATGATGAAAGCAGCAGGCAAAGGCCTTGGGCAAATGCTTTTGATTAGTGATCCACCCAGAATCTGTATAGGGCCACAGAAAGAAGAGGTGGTGAACAGAAAATGAAATCCGGGCTGTGCTACTCTGTCCCTGGCAGTGTGGGATGGTTTAGACGTATAGGCAGGCAGGGCTGCTTTTGACAGGAAGGTAGGAGGTAAGGGAGGCACAGACAGGCCACAAACACCTGCCTGTGGCGCCCTAGGATCTGGGAGCTAAGCACATGTCTGTAATTACCAGGTAACTAATGTGAGACAACCACAGGGGCAAATTAGAAGGCCCTGCAAAAGCCCTGGAAGCAGAGCATGGAATACTCCAGCAAGAGCGGCAGGGGCCATTCTGAAGTGAAATGTAGCCTCAGTAAGAGAGGAAAATGTGTCCTTCCCTCCTGCCTGCTCTCCTCCCTTCCAAGCCATCACATGGAAATTGTGCTGAGCTGCTGAGATGCACGTGGCTTCCAGTGGGTCAGAGAAACAATAACGTGTGGGGGGAAAAGAGTGGCCAGTGTTTCTCTGGATGCAGTGAGTGCAGACAGCAGGTGAAATGGATACATTGACTTCACTGAAGAGGACAATCTTGGGAAAAAATTTCCTGCACTCAGTGTGGTCACTGGCTGGACTCTGTTCTTGTTTCCAACCGAAGCTGGCCCTGCACGAATTGCTTCACCTCTCCCTTTTCCTTCCTTGCTGCAGAACAGGGACTGCTCCTGACAGTTTGTACACCCTGCATTTGGCATGATCCAGGCCCGCCTCAGGGTGGTGCAAGATTGGTACTCAATTTGCAGTGAGTAATTCAGATTAGCTCTCTTATACAATTTGGGTCACTCTAAGGAAGCTTCACAGGCGGCCTAATCGCTCCCACGGAATTTTGGGTGCTGCCAAAAGCTGACATCAAATAGAAATGCACTTCACTTTAGGGCTTATTATTATTTCAGGAATGTGAGCAGCAAACAGTACTGAATTTACCTTTTTCTCATTGATGTCCAGCAGCTCCTCTTCCTCACCTACTTCTTCTGGCAAGTCCTTGATTTTATTCAGCAGTTCTGCTTTGGGAGCTGAAACACTGTAGTAAGCAGGACAGGTGACCAGAGTGACAGGAGCTTCCTTTTCCGCTCTCCTACACCACAGTGAAGAAAAAGGAAGAATTCAGTCTGAGCCTGACTTTTCCCGGTGCTTAGATCCATGGTTTTCCAGGAGTCCCTCTTTGGTACCTTCCCAGTGTAATTACCCAGCAGGACAAGGCGGATTCCTGCCATCAGGGGGTGCGTGTCAGCTGCTGTCCCAGCACAGCACAGCCACTGGGTTTAAAGGTGACTGGACACAGCTCTGCACAGGATTTACCTTGCTGAAGGTCAGCCTCGGCCAGAGGTGGCCAGACTGACCATCTTACCTGGCATCATGCAGTACAACTGACTTCTGGACATTTTTCCAGCTGCCACTTGGAAGTCTCTGTCTTAAAAAACCCACACTGGGGGACTTGGGCTGATCTTGTAGTAAGTAGCTCCCCTCATCCCTCCTTCCAGAATTTGGCCTCTTTTTATCCCTGTGCCTGCCATTATTTTCATCATGATTTTACTTTCATATCTCTTCCTGTGCTTTGGACTGAACTGCTTCAGATTACTAAGGTTCATAGAGCAAAATCCAATTATATCTCTAGGGATGTTTCATTTCCTGCTCTATTCCCAAGCTCAGCATCATTTTATACACAGCCCAGAGAGGTGAGCTCAGAGCCCAGACACAGAGCCCAGCTCATGGGAAAGGCTGTTGGGAAATGCCTTGCCAGGCCTCACACCTCTGAACTGCAAAATTCACTCTCACCTATAGAGATGCAGAAAAATGTGGCACAGGTTGTCCTTAGAAGCAAGGCAGCAGGGAGTTCTGCCAGCCCTCGCCCCAGCCCAGCAGTGCTTACGTGTCATCTGCCACTGCCACACTGCTGGCTTGTGTCTGCGACATCTTCCTCTTCATGTTGTTCTCCTTCAGCAAGCTGGTTCCACTGGGGAAAATTCCTTCCATCAAGTCCATGGTTGTCTTCATTTTGGAATCTGGATCCAGGATATCAGCTAGAGACTTGTCTTTATGGACAATTTCTTTTGCTAGAGCCTCTGACTTAATATCCTCTGGGGTCTTTTTCTTTGCCTTCACTGGGGGTGCTGTGCTGGTTATCCTAGAGTCTGGGCTGGCATTTTCCAATGCTGGCTCTCTGGGGTTACCTTCAGGCTGAGTTATGGGCTGTCTGTCAGTGCTCTGAGGCCCTTCAGAAGCAGCAGGGGACTGGTGCTGCTGATCCACAGCAGATGGAGAGCCAGTCCTCTTTGATGGGGTTGGCAAGAGGGGCCAGTTATTTTCACCGGTGCTGGTGCCCAACCCTGTTATCTCCTTCTCAGCCAGGGCTTTGGGAAAGCTTTTGAAGCTGCTATGGACAGAAACATTCTGTGAGATGAAGAGAAATCTACCACCCAGGACCACTGTGAACACAAGGTAAAGGCCTACAAGAAATGAGTTTTCCTTCTCTCTCCCTTGTTTTGGTGTCTTGCTTCTCATTCCAATACGGAGGGTCTATAGTGTGAAGCCACTGGCACCAGAATTGTTTTGTCCCTTCAACCTGGACACTGCTGGATTGTCCATCCAACACAGAAAGAACTAGTGAACACTGAGTCACTTTGTTTTCCGCTGGCAGGCTGGGGACATTGCGCCTCCCCACCCGGGAGTGCCATCCTGAGCAGCCTCCACCCATTTGTCCTTGCCATGTTGGAAAAGCCAATCACTACTATAGCCCCGGCCAGATTCTTCCCAGATGGATATCAGAGCAGTTCCCTGGGAGTGAGGGAAGCTGTGCTGAGTTAAACCACCTGGGCATCTCGCCCAAAGTGCTATCCTTCAGGAGAATTTCCCTATACAGCCTGACTCTGACATATTTGCGTTGTCATTTCTTGGCAGATGGTCACTGTTTCATAACAGCATTATTTTGTGCCAGGTCTAAAATATATTCTGAGAAATACTAACTGTTTGGAAAAACCCATCATGGATTTTCACAGCTGTCTCTCAAAATCCAGTAACTGGAAGGAGCCAGCAGCCATTCCAGCTCTGTGCTGGAGAGAGTTAGAAGCAACTGCACTGAAATCTGCAGGGAGAACCAGCCCAGGAGTGTTCCCCCACAGTCCCCTGTCCTGGGGTTTTGGGGAGCACCTGTCAGTGCACCTGCTGGTGGACCCTGCTCTGGCCACATCATTTGAGGCTGCTCTTGGCAGACCAGCAGCGAGTCTGTCTGTCTGTCCCTGTGTCCCTGTCCCCTGACAACGTGCAAGCGCCCTGCCCAGCTGGCAGCTGGGGGTCTCAAGGCACTTGGGATCAGCCCATCTGTCCCAGCCCTGCATATCTTACTGTATATGGCCCTGCACTGCCTGAGCTGCCACGCTCCAGCCCGCCCTTACCTCACGCTGGCCTCCTCTGGGAGCCGGGGGGATTTGTCTCCAGCTGCCCCATTCCCCTCAATGGGTGGGGGAGGAGGTGGGAATTCCTCTGTGCCGTTGGCAGAAGTGCAAGAGCTCAGCTCGGGAAGAGGACGGGATGGCGATGGCGGGGAGAAGGGTGGCTGGGAAGGCGCGACAAACACCTCATCGTCCTCCTCGTCCTGCAGCGATGGCGGGGGCGAGAGCTGCAGCCCCGACTCCGAGATCCGGAGCTGGGTCATGCCCGGGGGAGAAGGAGTCTCTGGGTCAGAGGAAGTGCTGCTCTGTGTGGGCAAGGACTGCCACCTCTGGGAGGGCTTCGGCGCGGCTGCCGGAGGAGACACCACGGCCCTTGCGTAGCTGCTGTCTCTGACAGAATGAGCCCACGCTGCTTTGGGCGGGAGGGACCTGTGCAGCAGCCCGGCTTTCCTTCTCCACATCACCTCTTCCGTGGGAGTCTCAGGGGATCTATCCTGGACAGCATCCAAAGGCTGAGCCTGAGCGTTCCCGCTGCCCTCAGGGGGAACAGCCTCTTGTTTGGCGTGGTGCTGTCTCGGAGCCTGGCTGTCACCTGTGCTCTGGAAGTCTGAGGGAGCCTGGGTGGGTGTATTAGGGGAAGAGTGGCCAGACCCAGAAGGAGTAAGGTTAAGGAACAAGGTTTTAAAGCCTTGCTTTTGCTCAGGGTAGTGACTCCTTGCCTCTGTTGGGGCTGGGAAAAATGCAGAAGTCCTGCTATCTGGCCTGGAAAGTTCTGAGAGCTTGTGGTTCTCAGCCAGCGTGCTGGGCCCGGTGACAACCTCGGTGCTGCAGAGGGGATGGGGATAGTAACTTGTGAATGCCATTTTCTCCGAGTGGCTTCTTTCTTTCTTGCTGAAAGACCTAAATACCAAGAGACCGACCACGGTAAGATTAATAACTAATCAATGAGCAGGAAAATTTAGTGTGCCCCTCCTCAATGGTCAAGTTATCAACCCTATCAGAGGCCAGCATCACTGCCTGCTGGTCTAGGTGAGGTACAGCTGTGCTTTGAAACTGGAAGTGAAATCCTGAGCCAGATCCACTCTCTCTTACCATCTCCCATCATTTTCAGTGTGAGCTACATCACACACACAGGTAGCAAGCACCACAGCAGTAACTCAGTGAAAAAAATATTAGGAAAACCTAACACCTGACTTCCTTTCCTGCTCTGCTTCCAATTTTGTTTGTTACAGATGGGGCCAGTAGCAACTGTTGTAAGATGCACCATTTGACATTATCTACCACCAAACTCCACTCTCAACTGCTTGTAATCTTAAGAATTTCAGCTCTATGGGCCAAATATTCCCACAATGTTATCTGCTCCTTTTGGAAAGGTGCCATTAAAATGATTCAACTGTCTCCAAGAACAAAGCAAAGCCAAAAAATGCACTATTTTGACTATGGAGAAAATTAAAAAAAGCTCTTGCAGCCTTGGAACCGTGTTAGAAGAAAGAGCTCCCTCAGACAGGCAGGTGTGACAAACACCAAAGCCAACACATTCCAACTGCAAGCGGATGTTAAGGCTGCAAAGGCAGCAGATTGAATTATTCCTTCCAGGTCTTTAAGGGAGTTCTCATGTGAGCCTGAGAAACAGTGTCTGGCCTTTGGAGTGAGGATCCTGCTTGGAATCCAGAGCCAAACCTATTTGCCTGTCTGGCTATTTAGCTGGCAAACAAACTGAGCAGTAATAATGGCACTGGCAGATGCAAGAGAAGGTGCCTGGAACCACAAGGCCATACCATAAACCAGTAAAACACAATAAAGCTATACTGCCAGTGCATTTTCTGTTCTTGAGATGCATTGTCAAATAATCCCCACACTGCCAATCTGTGATGCTGGAGACATGGGCCCCAAATTTGTTCTCAGAGGTACTGGTACGAATTAAGAATAACTCTGTCAAAGACATGGGTCGTTCTGGCTTTATTCCGGTGTGACTGAGAATAGAATTTGGCAGCCTGTGCCTGGGAGTGGGGAAACTTCCCAGACAGAATGCTCTTGGTATTGTCTGTGGTTCCTGGACAGTAGCAGTGTGTATTCTTTTCAGATGCTCAGTGTTTGTCGGGAGCGCCAGATGGTGATTCTCTAATTCAGAGATCTCTCCTACTGTGGAAGCAACTGTGGATTCTAGAACTGGTGGAGCAGTTCCCAATGTTGTATGACACCTGGGGAGCAGAGGAAGAGCATGTGGGACTGGACCAAGTGACTGCTGACCAAGGTTTTACTAACTTAACCATCTGATCGTTTTCCTCCTCAAGCATGAGAGGCCGTAGTGATGGTCCCATCTCCTCTCCAGCACAGGGGGCAGCTGTGTCCCAGTGAAACCTAGAAACGTAATTCCTACTGCCTGCCTTGCGTCCCTGAAGGGCCCATGCATGGCAAACACTTCTCCTATCCTTTTGTTTTATCTTTTGGGAAATCCAGTTCCGAGCAAGAAGAGAAAGCTCCCATCTCCCAGAAGAAATGTGCTTGCGAAGCATGTGGGATGCCTATGCTGCACAAACATCATAAAACTGTTAGTAACCAATGATCTTTGTGCAGTGAAGCATGAAAATGAGAAACCTGCATTTCGTGCCCCAATAAACTTGTTTTCAGTCTGGGTGTTCAATCCCATTACTTGGAAAATAGGTTGGGGAAAGAAAAACATAAAAGGAAGCCACAAGTAGTGATGGAGCACCAGGATGAAATGCTATCTCTAGGAGAGAAGGGAGGTAGGAGGAACTGAAACAGCTGCATTGTTCTCTTAGGAAAAAACACCAGGAAAAAGTTATTCCAAATCAAAGTAAACGGGTGTTTTAAACAATCCTACAAGGATGTGCCTGAAGGCAGATTGAGTCCCTTTAAAACAACATTTATATGTTCTTGAGGGCAAAAATGGCCAGAAGTAAGATCAGCCAGAATAGGAGCCTTCCTCTTCTTCCAGCTGTCACTCCCTGACCCAGAACTGCATGGAGAAACCTTTGGAGACAGCAGTGTTAACTCCCACTGTGACCACAGAGAGAGCTGGCATTTACTGCAAGTTTGTGAGGAACAGAGCTCCTTTGTGAACAACGCTTTTAGTCCCTCTTGATGGCTTTTACTGTAATGGGAGTTAGCTGTTTGGGCACTCGCGGCTTAGGGCAAACATCTATTTATTATTTAAATGTAAATACAGCACGATCAACTTCAGTTCTCCTTAACTTCAAAACAATCCGGGGCTAAGTGGAGACTTACGTAAGTCCTAAGATGCCGAGTTTTGTGCTTATACTTTTCTATTTTTAAAAACATTTCTCTCTCCCCTGTTGCTGAGCAATGCATCCTGCTTGGATGAAGGGAAGCAGCCCAAAGGCCAGCTCCCAGCTGAGCATGATCAAGGACATATCCTGGGTTTAGTCCCTCGCTTTTGGGGAGGCAGCATCCTGCAGTGGATAAAACCAGCCAGCATGCAACATCTAGGTATTTTTTCCTTTCGGATCCTTCACTTATGATATAGCATCCAGTGTGAGTTCCAACAGCAGATCAAACACATTCTAGAAATTATGTAAGTGGAAATTTGCTGCATAAATGTGCTCCAAGATTACATGAAGAGATAGTAAATTAATGGCTGTAATGAAAGAAAAAGCTTGTAGCAACTCCTCCTAAGTCTGCTGGGCACAGCACACCTGGAACTGTGTTTGTGCAGGTCTCAGCTTTAGACAACCCATGACAACTGCTGCTGCAGGGGATGGCCAGAGCTGGCCCTGCAATGACAAAGGGGACATGGACACACACTCACCTGGCTCCTGCGCTGACCATGTAGAAGGGATCCCTCACCATGGGGCTGAATTCACTGCTCTCCCTTCTCAGCAGCTCCTGGGGTACCAAGACAGCGTCAGCAGCGAGCAGAAAGCAAAACAAAATACCAAAACATGGATGAGAATGCCTTCCAAAGCCTGAGAGCAAGTCATTCCCCATGGCTATCCACTCCTTCCTATCTCTAAACAAATTCCTGCAGTGACAGTGCAATGTGATTTGTATGCACCCTGAAAGGACCGTTAAGCACTGTACACAAGACTCTGAAAAATGAACAGTGAGTGAGGCAGAGGAGTCTGCTGCTAAACTGGAAATAAACATTTCCCACAAAAAAATCTGGAAAGGCCAAAAGAAATCTAATAAATAATACTAAAAAAATCACCCTCTTGGTTTGGCTTTGTCCCCCATGTTTATAGCTGTGTGTTTGCACTGGACGTGGATCAGAAACAAACCTATTGAAGAAAGCACTTCAACACATAATTCCCTTTCAAACAGACCCTATGGATCGGTGTATATGCTGGAAGTCAAGTTAGGATTTAAGAACAGGATTTTCACAAGTGCCTTGCTGCCCATGGAATTAATCCTTGTTCCACAGGTGGTTACAGTTAAATCCCTCTGGGAAACAGCCGTAAGGGCTCATCCCTCTTCAGCACCAGAATTAAGACTCTGTGAGGAGGTCTGCTGTGCTGTTCACCCTCTTCCTCCACTTGGCTTCCAACAGGCAGAAACTCTGGTTTGGCTGCTGAATGTATGAGCAGTTACAAATGAGCCCCAAGGGGGAAATAAAGATTTTAAGAACTGCCCTGTACCTCCTGCCTGATAGAGCTGGGCTAGGAAAAATGAATTGGGGCTGCTTGTCATCCAACCTGTCACTGAAAAGTACACTTTGGTGATTTTTCTCTCTCTGGATGTCTGGTTTTCTTGCTGCTCTGATGGGCAAGCGTGACAAAATGGCACAGATGGGTCTGGTGCCTGGCTGGGGTGGAAAAATACTGATGGTGGGATGAGACAGGGTGGTTTTGGAAGTGCATTCCGGTCACTTGATATTCACAAGCTGCTTTTTTAATTCACTCTATTTAAAGACGTGGTGTGGGAGCTGAGGGCTGCCGAGGGAGGATGTGTAGACTGAAGCACACAATGAGTTTGGGAGGGCAGCTTCTTCCCCCCACCCGAGTTTGGCCCAT
Organism: Corvus brachyrhynchos; assembly: GCF_000691975.1. Classification (NCBI taxonomy): domain Eukaryota; kingdom Metazoa; phylum Chordata; class Aves; order Passeriformes; family Corvidae; genus Corvus; species Corvus brachyrhynchos. Next base: position 1,042,870 of record NW_008239000.1, on the reverse strand, counting down.
TTGTGAGATGCTGCCCAGAGCCTCCTCTGTCACTTGACTCAGGACCACTTTGTTGCTAATGTATAATCTGTTCTGGGCCAGAACTGAGTGCAGGAGTAGGAGGAGATGTCCTGGATCTCAGCTGCCCTGTAAGTATGGGAGCCTCTCCAAACACTCAGCCGATTTGGGGCTAGGAGCCTGTGCACACATTTTGGTTGTTTGCTCCCTCTCTCCGTGATGAATGGAGCCTGGCATGGAAATGGCATGGGGCAGCAGACCCAGCACTGCTGTAAATCCATGCATGAAATCTGAACAGATTTCAGCCAGCTGAAGAGCTGGCCTGGGCAGTTGCTCTTTAAGAATTTAGCCTGGTTCTACTGTTTACCATCATCAGAATCAGTTGAATTCTCCATTTGTGACATCAGTGAGATGTTCCCAACCACCAAGCAGGGGACATGGAAGGGCCAGGGTCTCGTTCAGTTTTTTCTGTCATGTCTCCCTCCAGGGCTGGAGGCTAAACATAATGGTTATTTGGCAGTGCCTCTGCCAAGCACTTCCCAGCACTGTCAGGCACAGTGGGAGCCAGGGCAATTCCAAGCAGCCTCTAATCCTCTCTACTTTGCACCAGGAAAATGGGCTGAGGCAGAACAGCAAATCACCACCTTAGTGGAACACTCCACCACAAAGGTGCTCAGTGCTTCTCCAGTGCTGCTCGCAGGTAAGGACAGCGCACCTCAGATGGGATGTCCAGAGCAGCAAGAACACACCAGCATATGCACTGAAATCCCAGCATCCCTGACACCCCCGACACAGCCCAGCAGGGAGAGAGCTGAACCCCACCAGCAATCTTTTAATTAACGCGCACTAAGCTGCCTCAGCATGTGCTGAACCTGTCTCTAATCAGTGGAGTCCTAGCCATGACTGGACATCAGCCTGTTCTCCAACATCCCCCCACATTCCCTGGTTCCCAGAGTCCCGCTTGTGGGCGTACGTGATCCCGTTGCCACATACCTGGTGTTTCTTATCCGCCGTGGGAGACGACCTGGAACGTACATGCACAGGGACTGGCTGATTGTCGTACCTATCAAGCAAGTCTTCCACAGACACCGATTTTCCAGATTTCCTGGCGGTGGAGGATGTTTCAAAGACCTGCTCCTGCTTCCTGTAGCGAGGCTGGCCCTGCATGCCCAGCGGGTCTGTCTGAGTGCCTTTGGTGAGATCTGATCTGGGTCTGTAATCCCGGCACCTCTCGGGTTTGGGCCGGCTGGTGACCAGGCTGTCCTGACGCCCTGGCACCTTCTCATCTCCACTCGTGTCCAAGTAGTCCATCAGCCCAGGAGGAAGGGTGGAAGACATCCGTCCTGTCCTGGATATCCGCTCTATGGACTCTCTGTGGCGGTAGAGGTTCTGGTCCTGGAGGGAATTCATGCTGGAGGCGGAGGAAAGGCTCTGGCTGTCAGGGCCACCCAGCTGCAGGTAGGAGCTGTGGGAGCGCTCCCGGAGCAGCCCGATGTCTTGCGAGGACGGCCGCCGCCCCGTTTTGCGCTCAATGTAGTCGGCCAGGGCGTTCTGCTGGAGCTGCTTGAGCTCCGGCTTGGACAAGCTGGCTGTGGAGGAAGCTTTGCCGTCCCTCTCGAAGATCTTGCGCCGGTCGGCCACCGTGTTCTCTGGGAAGACAAAATGGATGCTTTTCTTCTGCAAGGAGAAAGGTGATGGCTCCCCGTCTGACATGCCCACCTCATTCATCTTCTCGGGCTCCGAGTAGGAGCGCTTCTTCTGCTCTGCTGTCAGCCGCTTCCGGCCCCCGATGCGCAGCACGTGCTGCGTCCTGGCGTAGTCCAGGCCGGAGAAGCCGCCTTCCGTGGGCGTGATGCTGTGCCTCTCCTTGGGGGTGTGTGGGGATGCTGCCGTGCTCCTCAGGCCCACGTGGGCCGAGGCAGGCCTCTGGGGCAGCTTCTTGGGCGTGCTACCGAACGGGGGGCTGATGCGACGGAAGGAAGTGGCCCTCAGCACCCTGGACTGGGCATCTTTAATGCTGTTCCTGTAGGCTCTGTTGAACGACGTGTCCAGCTGCGACCCGTGCGCATCCTGGACGTTATCCTTCCAGAGGATCTCCTTCTCAGGCTCGCCTCCCAGCTGGAATGTGCTTTTACTCCGCGGTAGCTGAGCTGCCCTTATTTGCACCTCATTTTCAGGACACAGGCTGTAGTACTCACTGGGTCTTGCATGCTTCACTGAAGCCACCATCTGCAGCTCTATGGGGCGCCAGTCAGCCTCTTCCAGCTTCCCGTTCCTGACAAAAGGGCTGGAGCCCCTGCCTGGCTCACTGGGCAGCCTGCTCCTCAGGTCCTCTGGGCTGTGCATGGAGCACCTCGTGCCGGAGGGCTGGCTCGTCCTGCTCGGCCCATAGTGCTGGCCAAAGCTGGGAATGCCAGCACTCTGGGGCCGGGGAGTGCTCTGCTCCCGCTGCTCAAATTTGTTGACCTTCTCCAGCCCCGCGCACACGCG
>NW_008239000.1:1039357-1040263 GCF_000691975.1 Corvus brachyrhynchos | reverse complement strand
AGCATGGAACAGAGCCCTGCTTGTGCCCTCCTCCTCCTGCCTCGTGAAGGCCTGTGGGTCCGCATCGCTCCACTGCCTGTGCCCCTGTTCCCTGTGATCCTTCTCCTCTCTGCTGCTGCTGTTCAGGAAGGACAGTTTGGTGTTGGAATAACCCTCACCTGGCTGCGTTTCCCTTAGCTCGGAGCTGCTTTGCCTCCTGGAGCTCTCTGGGATGTTCTGCAAGGAAGAGAAGCCATACTGCTTGGCCTTGCTGTGACCCCATGGGTGAGGAGCAGCAGCATCTCTCTCGTTTACCTGTGCATTGCCACTTTTGTCCTCCTGCGATCCAGGTGTCCAGTCCTCTTTGGGCTGGTAATGGGTTTTCCTCTCACTAGCATCCTTCAGCTGGGGTTGTGGAGCCTGGAAAATGGCCTTGGACGCCTGTGTGCTACCCGGGGTCTCCCAGTGGCTGTGTGCTGCCTTGTAAGGGGGTAACAGCTCCTCCTTTCGCGGTGCAGCCAGGCAGAACTCCGGGCCTGCTGTGCTGGGAGGTTTCTGCTGGATGAGTTTGGCTTCGTGCTTTCTCTCAGTGGCGGGGGGCTGGTAGAAGATGGTTGACCTGTTTGTAGTGCTTTGGTTTCCATTCTCATCCAAGCCCAGGGTGCTGCCGGCTACGGCCTTGTCATAAGAGACCGGGAGGGCTGGGGAGTACCCACTTTCTTTGGCCAGAGCTGGGTAAAGCGTCCCAGTGCTGCTGGCGGAAGGCCGGGGCACCTGGGCGTAGTGCGGCTCTGGGGAGGGAACAGCGTAGACACCGGTGGGCAGCAGGGGCTGTCCTGGCTGGGCTGCCTGGGAATAGCTCTGCTTGGGCTTCATGGTGGGGCTGCTCTCTGGGCTCTTCTCCACCACGGTGTGCACCTTCTCCGA
>NW_008239000.1:1014909-1039019 GCF_000691975.1 Corvus brachyrhynchos | reverse complement strand
CCCGCGGGACTGCGCGCTGTCCGGGGAGCACGAGTGCTCCTTGCCGAACGGGGCCGCGGGGTACTCGGGGATGCTGGAGTTGGTGGAGAAGGAGCTGTAGGCAGAGTCTCTCTTGCTGTGGAGGTGGGAGAGCTGGTCGATGCTGTTGGTGGATTTGGCCGGGGACAGGTGGCAAGGGTGGTAGGCAGGGGAGGAGTGGTCCAAGCTCTCCATGCTGCCCCGGGAGCTGTACTGATCAGGACTCCTCCTCAGATAGCCATGCTCGTATGCAGAGAGATCGCTGGTGGAGGAGCTGGGGGACAGTGAGAAAAGAGTGAAAACCAGCAGAGGACACGCACAACAACTTATAAGTGAGCTCAGAAGCAAGATGTTTAGTTTTGAGATGAAAACCCATATTTGGGCCTTGCTCCATCCCCTGTTTGGAGTCATCCCAGTTCACAAAGAGGAACTGCTTGACATTGCAACACATGGCTCTTACTTACCACAGAAGGGTGGGAGGGAAATACAGACAGAAAGACAGCGCATCTCTGGAGCCAGGGAGGATCGACCCCACCCAGCAAACCCATCCAAAGCCCTTGGAAAGCTGAATGAGCACCGATGCCACCAAGGAGGAGGAGAGAAGCACAAGGGGCATTCTGGGGGGAGTCTAATCTCTTTCTTTTTTCCCCATTTCATTTCTTTTTATGGAGATGAAGGCTATGCCCTGGCAGGCTTCCTGGAAATTCAGCTGTCCCAAAGATAGTTTGTTTGCTGCGAGAAAACTAAGCTGACAAGAAGAGGAGAGATGCATGTGCCTGTGCCTGGAGGAAAGTGGGGTGCAACCATAGAAACAGTCTGAGAATTCCCAAGAAGTCTGCACTGCCACCTCCTCATGTAGCTCAGCAGGTGCAGGTACATCTTGGCACTTCCTCTAAGGTGTCCACAGAGGAATCATAGCCACCAGAGAAGTGATCAAAAAAGAAGGGTATTGAGAGATCTTTCTATCCTTGGGAAGGGAGCTCTTTGTGCCAGTCACAGCCCCTTTTTCACATCTCACAAGGGGACATGACAAATGTGTGCAGAGTTTGCCCTGGCTAATCTCCCCTTCCAGATTCAAGCGAATACACTGAGCACTGGACAGTATAGCCTGAGGATTTCACTCTTCTTCCCTCTCTTCCCAGCTTCCCTTCCTCAGGTACTGTTTTCTCTAGTTCCCTGTGCAACTACATGTGCTGTCCTGGCAGAGCCACAGGGAAGCAGCAGGAAGGGACAGCCTGTGGTAGGGCAAGGTCCAGAGCTGGAAGCTGGCTCCAGATCATATCCCAGACAAGGGGCAGACCCAGGGGAGAAGGCTGCTAAGGATGAGGAAAGGCAGAAGGAAGCCTGCTCACAGCAGCTCTGCAGAGAGATGCAGAGGAACACAGGCAGGAAGAGATATGGCAAATCTCAGGACAAAGCTGGTTTACTCATTTAAATGCACCACTCTATTCTGGATTCAAATAACCATCTCCCTGGCAATGCCCAGCACAGCCCTAGCCAGCTGGCCACTAGATGTTCCCCGTGCACCTCCTCAAGCACCCGGGAGACAGAGCCATGCTGCCAAAGGCTCTGCCAGGAACTGCCTGGGAAGCAAAGCCCCTTGGTGGGAAAGAAGTACACTCCAGCATGAGCTGTGCTAAGGCCACAGATCAACACACTTTATTTTCTGCAACCATCTCCTCACTTTCTTTAATGCTTTTTTTTGTCTTTCCTCCCCTCTGCCAAGGATCAGTCTTGCCTGTAGAAGAAAGTGATGTTTCAATCCCAGAAGCTATAATGGAGAGTTTGAAACCTTTCTGCCTTTTCAGGGAAAATCTTTCAAGGGCAGAATTTAAACTTGTCCCTCCTCAAGCTGCCCTGCACGTTCAGTTATGATAGAGCTGACTCCTGCAGAAAGCCACTGCCAAACCAGGAAATCCCTCCCTGAACTCCTCACCCTGGGAGCACTGTTGCGCTGTTGGCTGCTCCGTTACGCTGACAGGCTCTGTTACCTACACCCTTTTCTTCCTTTTTCAACAGGCTAATTTAGACTTTGGATTTCTTTTCCTTTTCTGGGAAAACAACCATGCTGTGTTTCTATATGGGGGAATCCGCAGAAAGCTTTATCAGCATCCTGACAGTGGGCTCCCATCTTTGTAGGAAGGGGGATTTTTAAAGCAATTAATTTCCTAGCTGCTGATCACCTCAGGGAGGAAAACACAGCCACTTTATCAGGGAAACCAAACAGGAACTGAAGCCTTCCTAACTCTAATGCAAACCCTGGCTGTTTGTAAACCTGTCCAGCTGTATGGAGGCAACTGGTACCATCTTCCCACCACACCTTTGCCCCCTCCCTTCCCTCCACAGCTGTGTGGTGCTTACCTGGAGTGGTAGGACTGATGCCAAGGGATGCCAAGCGTACCCTGAGATATTTGCATCATGCTGGGATCGGGTTGGTTCTCCGCGAGTTTGGTTGAATGCCAGGAGTGAGGTCGGCCTGGAGTTTCACTCCGCCTGGGTGAAAGCAGGAGTTTGCACATCAGCAACAGGCCAGCTCTCTCAAGGAAGGTGGATGTGAACTTAGCACCAATATTTAAAAGTGCTCGTGCTCATTTGTGTGGCAGTGCTACTTTTTAATCCATTCCAAGCAAATCCCACAGTAACCATGTGTGAATATCCCTGACATTCCCACAACACACTCCCTCTTGGACTTGCACAAGTGGATCACCGAATGCCATGAGGAGGTGGAAGCCTGCAAAGGCACTTTTGATCTCTCCTCGGTGCTGCTAAAAATGCAGGATGAGACGTGACAACCAAGGGCTGGCAATATGTGTCCCTTGCATCCCACCCAGCCAGACAGCTGTCCCCAGGGTGTGTCCCCAGGAGTGGCACGGCACGGCTGCCCTTCGGTGCCTTCAGTCACCAGCACCAAGGCCTGTGTCTGTCAGCCCTGAGGGAAAAAACCCCACTGACACTTTATTTAAAGCACAGAGTGGTGCCATGGAAAGTCAAAGCAGGAGATTAATGATTGAGTCCCCTGAAGAGGCCACACAGACTCTCCTTTGCCCCACCCTTTGGCTTGTCCTTAATCCTCTTGCTGCTTTCCATGAGGGATCTCTCTCCTGCTCTAGCACTCATTTCCACCGTTTCTCACTCTCTCCCTGGGAGAACGAGGAGCAGCACTGGACCCATGTCCTACTGAAATGTGACAGTCTGCAGGACAATTCTGACTAAATAAATGCAAGAGGAGGATATGACACCCCTTTAGTCTTTCTCTCACTGAAAAATTCACAGTACAGCATGTCCTGAACACATCAGTACATAGATTAAAATGCCCTTGGCAGACATAACACAGACACTGAGAGAGGATTCTCCCAGTACTGCCTAAGATTGGGAAAGGAAATGGAATGGGAAACTGCAAAGAGCTAAAAATGCTTTTTAGGGTCAGGTCCTTTCCTAGTACCAGTTAACATCAGCACCTGCTGATGTTCTACAGCATGGAAAAGCATAGGCAGAGAGTGAGAGGCAGAGCCATTTCTCCAGCGTTTTTTCCATACAGATTTCAGAAGTGCTGCTTATTTTCTCATCGTCTGCTAAAAGAAGGAAGAAAAAGGGACATGCTTTTCCCTTTAACATCTGTTGTGGCAGGATTGTCTTAAGGAAAACTGGACTGGAGGTCTGCAAAGGGCAAGCTGAACCCAACACCATTTTACCTTTACATGTGTAGGTGTATTTAAGACAGAGCTCTTCTGTTAAGCTCCTTGCCCAGAAAACAAGGAACCTGGACACTGCCAGATGGGAAGTTGGCAAAACTGTTTATTAAGAATAACCCACATTCTTGCCTTTTCCACTGCAGACATTCAAAGCCTTTAAGTACTTCGGTGGAGCACAGCCCTTCAGCATCAGTTTTTGGCTTGGGAAAATGAATGATCCCATGCAAAGCATGCTATCCCTTGGTTTGATCAGTAAAAACCATGAGGGAGCCGTGTAGCCAATCATCTGAGCCACAGGTATTTTAAACCCTTTTGTCTGATATCCTTGTAATGATTCAACACATGGACAGCTCTGAATTTCAGTCAGAAGACACATAGTACCAGCTTACCAGCTCTGTGTGGGATAACCTTGCACTATTTCCACACCTACCCAGTCTTGGAAACGTGGCAGATCCTGATTCATCCCAGACAAACTGGCTGAGTGATAAAACCTGCAAATGCAGCAGCTAATGCCTGACTTGAGTGAAGACAAATAAATCATTAGATCTTTAACCGGTGTTACTTTGGTGTAGCTAAATTGCCTTCAGCAAAACCAGGAGCAACAGCTGACACTTTGGCTCAGGAGGCTGTAGGATTTAAAAATGCAGAACTGTAATAACAACAACAATAACAAATCAACCTCATCACCTTATCTTTTATATATTCTGTACTGTACTTGTGAAGGCATTAGGACAACCTTATTACTGAAAAATTCTCCACTTCAGATAATAGACAAAGTGATCCCTGTGTTGTAAATGCCAAGGCTGGAAAAAGACACTCTTGGTTCCTCACGGACACCTCCAGTGATCAGATAACCCGGGCATCCGGGTCAGGCTGGCATCACAACAAATGCCTGGGAGCGAAGATACCTGGAGAAGTCAGCGAGATGAGATGCAAGGCTGGCATCTAAATGGCAGCTGTAACACAGACTACGGGCTGGATACTGCCAGCTCACACTGTAGACTGGAAGACAAAGGGAAAGGGAGAGTCTTTAATCTCGTCCAGCTGCCGTTACCTGGCTGCTCCCCGTTGCTGTGCCGGTCCCAGTGTTTGTCGACGGAAATGTGCCTGGTCCAGCGGAGGCTCCTCAGTGGCAGCCTGGCACACTCTGGGAGCAGTCTGGGCTCCAGGGACCACATTCACATCTCCGAGGCCCTTCACCAGGAACAGCTCTGCAGCTTTCTCTCATTAGGAAGAGCTGAATGTGCTCTTCTCTGTAATGTCTGGGGATTATTTTTATATTGTATGCAAAACAGGAATGGAACTTTACGAAGACGCTTTGGCACTAACTCTACAAATGAATCAGCATCTGAGGCTTTCTTCACAGTATAACTGAAAGGCTGAGTTATCTTTTTCTCAAGGTTACAAACTAAAAGCATCCAGAAAAGTGTATTCAGTCTGATTCCTGTTCTTCACATACTGTTCCTTGCCAGTTCTGGAGTACACACACAGCCTGAGTGCTCTGCAAGTTCAGAAGTACCTCAAGCCCAGCATCCTTCAGGAGTGCAAGTCCTTCAATGTGAAAAGGCCCATCTTCAACCAGAGCAAACAACCCAGCTTCTTCAAATTGCCATTTGCATTTTTTCCACATCCTTGGAAAGCTAAAGAGTGAAAGCCAGAGATGGATGTTGTGGCTGATTAACCAACACTCAGGGTCATCAATGCCCCAATAAACTCATCTTTTTCTACTCCCGCAGAGCTCGCGGGGAGTTGCTTTCATCGTTCTCACATTTGTCAGAAACACCATCCAGGTGCCTGAAAAGAGAACTGTGAACAAATTTTCTTGTACCACTGACCTCATGCTCATTTTTCTCTGCCCCCACAAGCTCCAAACCCCTCCTCAGCAGAGACAAGGAATGCTGAAGATGAAGGCAGCAAAACCTTCCAAGGAGAGCAGAATCCACTTGCAGATCCAGGCAGGAGCAGTGGTCACCGGGGCACATCTCCATGACCCGGGGGGATGGCTCTGACGAGCGGCTGGTGTCAGTATGTCCAAGGAAGATGGGACAGGGCAGAGAAGAGAACTAAGGCCAGAGGGTCAGTCTGCCATCACTCACAACCACAGTCCCTGTGGATGTGCTTTCCCCCAGCAGCTGTGTTGGCAGGGTGGCTGTGTGGGACTTTGCTGGAGCTGGAAGGGATAGCCATGGCCTAGTCCATCACATGGGGAGGTGGGAAGGGATGGGGGCCCTGCAGCAGAGACCCTCCTGCTATAGGAGAAATGAAAAATTTGGATGCAAGTGCAAAGCTTGTGCCTCCTGGATCTGATCCCAAGCTCTGAGTCACAAGAGAGAAAGCCAAGAGGGCAGCTGCCCATCCTTACCACGTCATCCTCACAGCAGTCAAGATTTCAAGCTGGTGATAATTCTAACCTAATAAAACCCATGTGGCATGGGCACTCTGTCCTGAGCCATATCCCGCTGCATGCAGCAGCAGGATCTTTGTACATGGAGAGATCCTGATCCCAGAAATTCACCTGTGCCCTCATTCCAGGGTGAGTGTGCACCTGCACCAACAGAAAGCAGCAATGACCATCTGAATTCTCACTGGGATGGACCTGACTCCAAGATGGACACACTAAAGGAGCGGGAGCACAACAAGAAGATGTTGTCCAGACATCCAAATGCATGGCTGCAGCCTCTCCTACATGGAGAGATCCTGATCCCAGAAATTCACCTGTGCCCTCATTCCAGGGTGAGTGTGCACCTGCACCAACAGAAAGCAGCAATGACCATCTGAATTCTCACTGGGATGGACCTGTCTCCAAGATGGACACACTAAAGGAGCGGGAGCACAACAAGAAGATGTTGTCCAGACATCCAAATGCATGGCTGCAGCCTCTCTGCCCAGCTATTAGGCAGGAGATGAAGGAAAAAGTAAAGCACTCAGAAGCCTATTAGGATTTCGACAGAGCAAGGCCACAATCTACTCAAAGCAACGTCGCTCTTAATTAAGGTTCAGTCATGGTTCTAAAAATAAGCAGAACAGACGAGGCCAATTAGAAAGGAGTCGGACCAGAATGGCGTCAGCTTGATGTGTCTTTCACTAAATCTCTCTTTTTAGGCTCACAGAGCCCTTCTGGTAAATTCTGGGGCAGGAGGGACCTGGAGTGAGCTCAGTCCCTTCACAGTTTTGACTAAAAAGAAGGAAGACTCATTAGAAAGACCTGAAGTCTGTGAAATGATATTTCACATCATGGATCTTGGCCAACAGTGTCTCCACATCTGTAGGGGAAAGGGAGAATCATACCCACAACCCCCCACCCCTCAATGCTTAGATGACAACTTTCCCTAAGTAAAAAACACACTGAAAAACCCTTCACTTGAGAACACTTGGGTGAAGTGTGTCAATATTCTCAATATTCTCATACCAGGACACAACCTGCTTTTCCACCATATGTTCATTTTGCAGCTCCTAGAGAACAGCTCCCCACGCAGCAAATCCCTGTGGACTATCTCACAGTTTTTAGCAGTTTCAGTCTTAAACCAAAAAAAAAGGAAAAAAAATCCCTTAAGCAAAACCCTTCATGCCAGTTCAGGGCTCTGTCGCAGACCGGTCCAGCCTCACTGCTCTCTCCAGCTCCTTTCCCAGAGGCAGGCGTTGTGCCTGTGTAGTGCTTCCAGCTGACACATCAGACACCATTTGTTTTTCCCCTTTGATAAGCATCACTGGGGAGGTCTGGGTTGCATCAGACTGGGCCCTGAGTGCCATCTGGGAATTGGGAGACAGGTACCAATCTCCCTGAAGTCTCTCTGGGATCAGGAAGAAGAGAATCAGAGGTTTCTGCTTAGAATTCCTACCATTACCATCACGAACTCTTTGGAAAAACTCTCCACCATACCACTGGGAAGAAAATCCCTGTGTGGAAGCAGAGATGACAACCGTCATCTAGATGTGCATCTAGAGACAGACTTTTTCTACCGGCTTTTCCTGACAGAAGTGTGTTCAGCCACAGGCTACAGATGGAAGTGCTGGGATCGCTCAGAGGTGATGGCAGCTGTGAGCAACGGGCGCTCCTTCGTTGAACTTAGGAACAGTCAAACATTGTAATTAATGATTATTGGTCCTGCAAGTCACACCTCTGTGTTATCACATATCTCTGGGAACCCCCAGGCTATCTAATCCAAGAAAGGCATTTATCCAGTGTCCAGCAAAGGAAACAAGGAGTGCAGGGCTCGGAGCCGGGCTGTGCGCTGCGGCTCCGTCTTCCTGGGTCCCACTGGCATTCCCTGACACTAACCAGACACATGCTTCGGCAGGAACAGAGGTGATGTATACAAACTTCACTCTTCTTGATTACTGGGTTCAAGGACTTTGTCCTAGCAGGATCTTCAGACAGCTTTCTATTTTGAAGACAGCGTTATCAAGCAACACAATAAGTGTGATTAAAATTGGAAAATGAGGAGTATTTCAGTCCCACTGGCATTCCCTGACACTAACCAGACACATGCTTCGGCAGGAACAGAGGTGATGTATACAAACTTCACTCTTCTTGATTACTGGGTTCAAGGACTTTGTCCTAGCAGGATCTTCAGACAGCTTTCTATTTTGAAGACAGCGTTATCAAGCAACACAATAAGTGTGATTAAAATTGGAAAATGAGGAGTATTTCAGATCTCTATTTTGTGAAGTGCTTGCCACCAGGATAGTCCATCTGCGCTGTTCCCACAGGACTGAAGCTTGGACATGGAGAAGCCAAGAGAGCCTTCAGCCTGGTACTTAGACCATGCATAGGTTACAAAGAGGAGCTGGGGAGCACAGGATTAAAGACTCTCTGCAACTTTCCTCTTCTTTCTATAATTTTACTGTTTCCTTTGCTGCAAAAAGAGGAAGAAAGAACACACATGGAAAAGAAGCAGCTGACTGACTTACAGTCTTTGAGAAGGACCCTGTTATTCCCTGTCTTCTCCAGGGATTCACATCATCTCCCAGAGCACGGGCAGAAAATCCTAGCGGCCAGAGCCTGCAGTGGCTTCCCTGCCCGTGGCTCTGCAGAGCTGCACTGATTTATCCAGACTGATGAACCAGTCCCACGGGCTCAATTCAAATCATTTTTTCTCATTCTTCTCTAGTCAGTAAATTAGTTAAAAAGACAGAAACCAAGCATAGCTTAGATTCTTTCACACCCCGATATCCAACACACAGCAACTTGCAACAGGAGAGACTTGGAAACAATGGAAGGAATGTGTTTTCCTTGCCTCGTTCAGTGCTTAGGAGGAACTGGGTGGCTGGCAGCAGGAACGCTGCTCCGTGAGCCCGATTATCCAAATGGAACGTGGACAATGAGGCACGGCAGGTAACCAAGGGGATCCGCAGGGCAAGGCTTCAGGCAGTAGCTGGGCTCTCCCCTGAGCTACAGGGCTACAAATCACAGGCAACGCTCGTGAGCTCCACATCCAAGCGCTCATGGAGGAGGGAGAAACGGGAGAGAAGCAGCAGGGCCTTTAGGAGGATGTGTGGAGGTACTCGCACACATTTAGGGGGGTAACAGGGTGAGTCAAACGTGCCAGGGAACTGCACCCCCTGCCTGGCTGAAAGCAAAGGCTGCTGAGTCTGAAACACCCTCCCACAGGCACATTCTTACACATTAAAGCAGCTTCCTGTTCCTAACTAAAGCTCCAGCCCCAGTTAAACTGAGATGTGCAGACACAGCCTCCAACACTGCCGGAAAAGTAAAGCAAAACATTGGCTCTGCACCCAAAGGCAAGTTTATCCAAGCGAAACACTCAACTCTGGAGCTTCTGTGAAGGTCTGCTACTAAACTGATGGGCAAGAAGGAATTACAGAGGGCATATGGTGAACGACTCATTGCTGTAGAGAGGTGGTAGATGCAGGGGAGCTCCTCTCCCAGATTCGCTGTGGGTCACATACCCGGGGAACTGCAGAGTCCCACTCCTCAGTCAGAGATAAATTCCTCCTCGATAAAATCAGCTCGAGGAGATACTCCAGCCTCTAAAATCTGCTCTATCCGAGGCTGGGTAGGGTCAGCATCCATGACTGCCTGCAGTGGCCAGAAGCTGGAGCATCTCCACTAAGGTCAGGGAGGTTGCTCCAGAGCTGCATCCACGCCGATAAGATCAGAATGTGGAATTCCATTCTCAGCTGCTCACTCACATGCACTGGGCCACATTTCCTTCAGCTCCAGGAAAGCAGCATAGCTTCTTGACTTCAAATAAGTCAAGGTCTGGCCCAAAGGCAGTGCTGCCAATAAAAGCCACTGCCTCGACTTCATGGTACAAATCTCAGAAGACTGAGACACAAAAATCTATGAGGTCACCCAGATTACATCTGACTGATGTAAGAAGCTCTTTTGATGCCAGTAAAAGCTCTGCCTGAGTAAATGCTGTCGGATTTGGTCCTAAACTGCGTGGACAAAGGAAGGGAATCAGGCTCTGCCACAACACCAGCCAATCCAGAGCAGTTCAGGGAACTGATTTCTGAAGACATTTAATCGTTCAAAAAGGCAGACAGGTACTCAGCAGTCGTGAATGCCAAACTCTCACTGAAACTCCCAGACTTGGAAGAAGCTAGGTGATTTTGGAATGCCAGGCACCTGAAGCTGGGGAGTCAGAGAAGACTTACACCCCTTCTGTGGAGATATTTTGGTTGAGCATTTCTCATGGCCTTTACCAGCACTGACGAAAGCTTTTGAGGAGGAATTTCAGCACTCCTTCTCCGTGAATGCCCCACAGGCACACTGGCAGCCAAAGCCGTTTTCCACCCGGTCTCTGCAGATGTTGCAGGGACACAGACAAACACATTCTCACCTGGCCTTCAGCCGTAACTTGACTCCTGCTGCCCACGTGGCTTTGCTGGGCCGGAAGTCAGCGGTCACGCCGTCCGGGCTGAGCGGGCTGGGAGACAGCTCTGTGCATCCCTGTGCTGCATGCGTATCCCTGTCAAAGGAAAGCAAGGACACGTAAACACCACCACGCAGAACCTCAGCCCTTTTAGCCAACGCTTCATCAGGATTTTAGGAAAGAGGGCAATGCACAGACCCGGAGGGCAAGGCAGGGGCCTCAGGCTAGCTTTTACAAAGTGTGAAGTACATGTCACAGAAAGCCATGTCTATCCTTGTTTTTCTCCAACCCGGCCAGTGCTCAGCTCTTCGAATGTCCCTCATGACTGTTTTGGAGGAGCTGCACAATCCCATGGCACACAGGAGCGAGATCAGCTCCAGCACCCACGGCACAAAACGCATTATCCCGCAGCTGCATTTGGGAACCCTAAATCCCCAACTATGTGGTTCCACTGTGGGATATGCTTTTACCACATGTAACCACCTTATGAGAGCTCAGGGAATGCTCTGAACGCACAAGAGAAAAGCCAAGAGAAAGGTCCACACAGTGAGAGGGAGAAAGAGAAACCTGTCCTGCCCCCTGTACTGATATTTTCACAGAGTCAGCAAACACATATTTACCCTGCTCCAAGTCACACAAACACCGTGTAACCATCGCTTCAGCTCCTTCCTTCCCCCTGGAACGCTCCAGTATTCCCACTCGCTCCCACTTTCAGCCCTGAAGCGCGGAAGAGATTTGAAATTCCGGCTTGCTCAAGGAACCCCCACGCTGAATAAAAGCGGGGCTGAAAGGCCCCCCGCGCCTCTCCCTGCCCGCGGCAGGCCTGGCCCGGGATAAGCTGGAATTGCCTCTTGTTGTGTGCTGAGCCCACATGCCGGCATCTGGGGCTTTGGATAGCTGAGATGGCTTGGATGCCATTCCGGTGAGAGACCGGCCGTCTTTGTGTCCGGCTGGGTCCTCCCCCGCGCTCCCTCCCCTCGCCCCCACGTGCCAGGCAGGAATGTTAAGCCTCACACTGCGGATGAGATGCAGCAGGAAAGCGCAGCAGCACTTTCACCTAGATTAGGGAAAGCGACTGGTCCGGAACGGCCTTTTTTTGCTTGCCCTGCTTATCTTCATCCAATTTTTACCCCAAATCCTGCCTTGGCTGCCTTTTCTTTCCATGTGCCAAATCCCGTCCTGCTTTGTCTCTGCCACTCCTCTCCTCTGAGATGATGTCAAGCCCCTGATCAAACTTGAAAGGTTCCCTTCCCTGCTCTCATTCCAGCCTCGCTGTACACCAGGAGCACAATCTCCTTTATTGCAGCCCTGGGAAGTGCCAACACCCTTAAATGCTTCGATTCTCTTTGCTCACCAAGCTTACCATGAAAAATTACCAATTTCCAGAAGAGATTTCACTGCACAACACGGAAAGGACAGAAGGCCTGTGACAGATGAGGATTTAAAAGATTGCATATAAGCAATTTATCTATACAAACAGGTCTACGATTTTGTGAGCAAAATATATTCACAGCTTCAGCGTCTGGAGGACAAAGCCCTGGGCTTCCCTGCTTGTTTCCTAAAGAGCAGAGTTTGGCTCTGCCAGGCCACACCACAGCTGTACTCCTGCAGTGGGGAAAGCTGCTCATGCCTCCTCTCGGGCCAGCTGTCTCTGAGGAAGCCATTGACAATATTTAGGGCTGGGAAACTGCCCCTGTGCCAAGAAAAGAGTAATCAACAGCCTGAGGAACTGATATAAAGGAGCAGTAAGTGCCTACAGCTCCCCAGGCACCACAGCCCAGTGATCTTGCAGCACTTAGGCTGGTTTTTTTTCTTTTTTAAGAAAAAACAGCTTTCGAAACATGTTAAGGAAGCAAGAGACAACACAGACTCTAAACTCTGCTGCGAGCAGAGCTTTCTGAGTAAGTCCCTTCCAAGCATTCCCATATGGACCCACACAGCCTGACCCTCCACGGGCAGCCCCAAGCAGAGGGAGGGAGGGTAAGCAGCTTGGGTGTTCCCCCTCACAGGAGCAACCCGTGCTTGCCAGCATGCATAACTTTGGGCTTTACCTCACAGAGACAAAGACACGTTAATTAGTGTCTCCACGGGCTCTGGAGGTGCTCTTGGGGGGAACAAGGAAATGCAACGGAGTTTTCCTCGAGCCTCTACAAAAACTGTAATTGCAGAGCTCCGTGTGGCACGGCAGGCTCAATAAGAGACCGAAAACCAATCAGCCAGTCTAGAAATAACAACATTAATCAGGCCCAGTGGGAACACAAGAGATGAGGACCCTTCCACCCGGGAAGCACACCCACCTCAGGGACGGAGCACACACAGCCAGAGGGACAGGGATGTCCCCTGTGAGAGCACGGCTGGCAGGGCAGGGAGAAGAGCTGAGGCCAGCCAGGGCTGCAGGGCTGGACACCTCTCCAAACAGGACCCCAAGCCCAGCACCTGTCCTCCCCTTGCAGCCTTCTGCCTAACCTGGCTGCTTATCTCAGAACTTTTTCTGCAGCATGCCTAGCTAAGGCAGCTCAGTCTAACAACCAGGAGGGTGCTAATCCCTATAAAGACATTTCTTTCACCGTAACATGGTGACAGCCACTCTTGTACAAAGGTGCTGAGGGCCTACCTTTCCTTTTGGCTGTCCTCACACCTTTCTCCTTAGAGCGGTCCTTCTCCGAAAGCTCCAGCTGCCCTGGGACAGCTCTCCAGCTCCTTGTGCAGCACCCAGCCCGATGGGATGCTCTTAAAGCCTGGGGCTGCATTTTATTTCGGGATGCTGCAAAGGGCCTCACAATTCCATAGCTAAAACGTATCCCTGGCAAGGAGGGGCCTGCAGTTGTTCCTTTTGTTATTGAGTTGTTTCTAAAGCTCTCAAGTGGGAGACAGGAAACCCAGCACACAGAGTCTATTTAAAACTCCCTTACCTCCCACCTGAGGCTGGCAGCTGCCTCTGAAATCTTTCCTTTTCTGCAAAGTTCGTGTTTAATTATGAATTGTTATTTATACTTGCCGCTTCCATGGTGCCTTTGGTATTTAATACCACACATGTCCATGAGTACACTCTGCTCGGCTTTTCCCTCATCTAAAAATATGGCCTGCTTGGATATTTTCCTTGCTGCTTGCTTGACAGTGAAAGAATACAGTGCTAGAGATTTAGGGCTTTTTTCAAGGAAAGCCTCCCTCAGAAGTTTCAGTGCCCCCTCCAGAAGAAAGGCAGCACCTCCTGACCCCACATCCATCTCTCCCCACACGGCCAGCACAGCCTTTCCACAGCAGGCATCTGTGAAACCCTCCCTACTTTTCACCACCTTCTTCAGAGCTCTTCAAGAACGCATGGCTGGCCTTATTTTATATTAATCAACTCCCTATAAGAGTGGTTTGCCAGTTGCTGCCATCTGATGTCTCATGGCCTTCCCGAGCTGCCACAGTCCCTGCAGGACTCAGCTGCTGTTTCAGGGAGATCCTTTGCCTCTGAGCAGGGCCGACTCTGAGCTCCTCTGGCCGCTTTATCTGCCTCCCGTGCTGACCTCCCGTTACCTGCTTACTTGGAACGTTTCACAGCACTTATCTTAACCTTTTGGGCTCCTGGCTCTTCTTCCTCACTTTCTTCAGTCTTCCTTATCCTTATTTACAACTGTCACATTCCAACACAGATTGGTTTTCTAAAGCCAGCCTGGACAGAAAGTGTGGGTGGGTGTCTCTGCCCAGCAGCTCTCCCAGCAATTATCGGAGTCTGCAGAGATCATATTCTTAATTAATTAAACTCCATGTTTCATAACAATAGTTCCCTGAGCAATGGCAGCAGCAGAAATCACTGCTCTCACTGAGGAAATGATGCAGTGCGAGCTCAGCTGCCTGGCTGTAATTCCCAAAGAGGAGACAGATTTTGCACAGAGAAGAGGCACAAACCCAGCTTCGGAAGTTTTGTCTGCTCATAGCATTTCTTTTCCAGCACAACAGCCTTACAGTTCTCTGGCTGCACTACCATGCTGTACTCTGCTTCTTTGCTTAGCTTCCAGGGATGAGTCTAGGATATGCCTGAGATCAGCCATAAACAGCACCTGGAACTATGTCTAAAAATTAACTTTTAAAAAATTTATTTTTCAGAACAGTTATTTTTTAATGGACCCATCTCTTGAAGCCATGATAACTGAGTTTAAACTGATACCTGGTTTGCTGCCATGATAATAGATGACCTAAGTCCCAAAGGATCCAATCCCCAAATGTTAACGGGTTTAGTAATTTTTAATATCTTGTTACCTCTAAGTCCAGTGTTGTTCTAGCAGAGAGGATGGAGATTAAATTCTCATTTTAAAATAATTTGGGATCAACAGGAGTATTTGTAACCACTGTCAGAATTAAAAGCTATCCTAGAAAAATAGGTGCTCACACAATGATGCTTCTGAAACCGAGATTAAAGCAAGAAACTCTTCTTCCAAGTTCTACAGCTATTTGTAGGCATTTCCTGATATTCTTCCCTTTGTATTGAATCAGAACCTAAGAGGAAACCCCCCTCCGCTACAGAAACAGCCGACAGCACATCACAGACACAAAAATATGGAGAAGCAGCAACAAAGCCGAACTGGGCTCTGACAGGCACGAAGGACCCAGAGGAGTTAAAGCTGCTGGTTTATCCTCATAGCACCCCACGTTACACAATGTCACAGGGCAGCCTGAGATCCCCAGCTCAGCCCAGTGACATAAGGAGAGCTGGGCGGCTTCACCTCTGGCTATCCTCATCCTGCAGGCAAGCTCTCAGCAGCTGATGCGCCGGAATTACATCTCCTTGGGAATGCAAACGCCACCTCCACGGCAGTCCCCCATCTCCTGGCAAACAGCAAGCCCTCCTGTCTCCTCCATGCTGTCAGGGAGAGGGATGCAGAGGGAGAGAGAGATCACACTCATCCCAGGCACCGACCTTGCCCGTGGCCATCCTGCTTGGCAGATCCTCCTGCTCCGCCTGAAAAGACTGGATTGCTTACGTATTTCTTATTTTGTTACCTCCTGTGGCTGGTCCAGAAATAGCCCGTAATCCACATCTCTGTCACGCTCCCAGAATCTCCTTTAGCTGCACTGGAAGTGCCCTGTGTGTCAGAGCACAAAGGCCCAGGTGCTCTCCTGGTAGCAGCAAGGTCTGCACAGGTTTGTTACTCTGTGCTCACGGGACCCCCAAGCTACACCAAGAGCCAAGACCAGCTGGAAACACGTGGGCAAAACAACTTTTTCATGAAAAAACATTTATAAATTGCACTGAAACCTCTCACGCTAATAATCTCTAAAACATTTGCTGGAGAAAGTCTCAGTCCCTGGGTAAAATCTCTTGCTTGTGACTCAGGACATTCACCTGAGATGAGAAACAGCCAGGTTTAATTCCACAGTCTAAATAAGGCACATGAGGAATTCAAGGCTGGTTCATGGATCCAAAACACAACAGGAAGCACATTTTCATCCTAAGCAGAGCAAGACAGAGTTTGAAATCTCAGTAAGGCTCTGTTGAGCACATGAATCTTGCGACTGAATTAAACATTCTTTCCAGAGATCTGCAGCAAGATCCAAGTCTCAAGTAGAAACAATAATATCCATGTCTGGGATTCAGATGGGTCAGTAAAGCTCAGGGGGAAAAAAAACCACGCAACCCTAACCCATTTACAGTGCTGCTGGCTGCTGCTTCTAAGAAACAGGACTACTTAATGCACATTTTCTGTACACATCACAGGCACATCCACCCTGATACCTGGTAAGACAGGATTACTAGAGCTGATCTTTGTGCCATAAGCCAATCACCAAAAGGGAAAAGAAGAACTTTTCCAGGAACGGTGCAGAGGGGGCTTGTGCTTTTCTACCTGCACAGGCCATTGCTTGAAGGCAAATTAAAGACATCACAGGATGGCGAATTTTAGATGGATACATCCCCCATTCAGGCACCCATCGCTTTCAGTCTAACGGTTCCTACATGGAGATTCCGAGCACGCAGAATTTCAGGGCAAACCAAGAGAGGCTGAGAAGTCACCTGGAATTAATCCAGACTCACAGCTTTCCTTCTCGGAGGGCTCTTCACTCAGGCAACTCCAACTTAAACAACCTCAATGAGCGCTGACCTTCAGGTCCACTGCGAAACAATCTGGAGAAAGGACACCACGTTTACCCTGTGCAACACTGTCTAGTCCTACTTGTCCAGCATTTTTCTGGCTTCCCCTTTTCTCTGGGATTGGATGGGTTTTAGTTGACCTGACCTCAATCCCACAATCTGGCCGCGCTGTGTTTGCACAGCCCCACACAAACCAGCTGCTCTGGCGCCGTACCTGTTTGCAAGCAGAGAGCTGAAAGGAGCCCTGGCATTCATTTGGGTTCCTCACTTCATTGGCCAAGGGATCTTTGAGAAAATGAACTGCCTCTTTGTCTGGGAGAGAGCCCTAATCCCCATTTTGCCCTGGAGGATTACTGGGTACTTAGAAAGGCACTCACATGCACATTTTTGGTTCGTGCCAGCTGCATTTGGGCCCACAATATGCAGCGTTCCCTTTGGTCTTTAGCTTTGACAATAGGCATTCCACTGCACCCAGACCTCGACCCGGAGACTGCCACCCTTTTAAAGGCACCCTAAATCCACGCTTTCTGAATTGGGGGCCTTCCCTGCTTTGCATGAGCAGTTGGCCCTCGGAGGCAGCTGGGCACGCAGCCCCGCAGCCCACAGTCCTTTCTTGTGCTGCCCAGCCGGCGTCGGAGCGCACAGTTCCCTGCGTGGCTCTGCCAAAACGACCTGGATCCTGGCTGGAAGGAAGAACCTGTAGGGCTCAGGCTTTAGCTTTTATCCCTAGTGAATTCCTGGCTTTTTGTAATAGAGGTTTACGATTATACTCTATCACAGCTTGCGGTTTGTGCCCCAGTACCACCCAGAGAGACTGTTCCCAAAGTGTGCTCCCTGCAGCTCTGGCCCAAATCTTTCTAGGGCTGTGGCTTAATTCTCAAAAGTTCTAATTCAGGATGAAGTTCAATGGAAGCAAAGGGCTCTAAATCAGTACTGACTTGAGCAGCACTTTGCCTGCTCAGGGAAGATCTCACCTTCTCAGGAGGAGACAATTGAGAGGTGACAATCCATCCTGCACCCCAATTCTACCTGCAAGTGAAATGCTTTCCTGCAACTTGTGCTCAGAGAGCTTTAACCCCCTCAGAAAACAGATCTACCTACTTATTGTGTCAAGACAGGAGTAAAACCACAGAGAAATGATGTTTTCATTCTTTTCTACCCCACGACTAACAGGACTATCCTATAGACTTGCTCTTGACCATTACCGAGCGTCTCTTGAGGTTTTTCAGAGACGCCTTTGGGGACAATACGGGATCAGCTTGGGGAATCAGAGCATCCCCTCTCCTCCTGGGCTGTTCAGGACCAGGAGGCTGTGAGGCACAATCCTTCAGACCTGGCCATAAAAGACTGGGATCAGCTCTCTCTGTGGTGCATCAGATGAAGATGATGCATGGCAGCGCTCATGCCCCCTAAGGAGGAGGATCCTTAACACACCTGTCTCTGGAAGGACCAGGGACACCACACACAGGTAAATCAGCATCCTGACAGCTTCTGGGGTATCCCCACACTGAATCATGTGGATCTAGAGTCCTTCTGTATAAATGATAACATTTAACTTCTCTTACATTACACACACCAAAGCAGAAGATGGCTGTAAAGGACAAGTGTAAATGAAATGAAAAATGTAACTGCAGCTCCTACAAAGAAAAGCAGCCACAAGGAGGAAGGAAAAGCCATGCTCATATAATATAAAGATTAGTTTCCATTTTAGGATTTGGGAATTGAAACAATTCCATAGGAAAAGCCTGCAAACCCTCCATGCTGAAACAATAGTTATGTTCACAGCAAGAGATGCAACAAGCAGAAGATATTTCCCCACAATTACTCTTTTTACACTCACCCTTCAGATCAGCAATGTTTTCCAGCTACAAAAGGGCCATTCTGGGAGGGGGTGGGTCTGAATGTCAGGCAAGACATATCCTACCTGGGACCTGGCCACAGGGTGCAGACCTGAGACCTGAAAGGCAAACCCAGTCCTCACTTGGAAACTTTTCCACCAGCAGCGTGGAGCTGGGACCAGGCTGGATCTGCTGGTGCAGCTCCTAATACGTTCCATACAAACCAAATGAGGTCAGTTCAGACCAACAATTTAAATGGTTTAAAGCTAAAGATTAAGGGAGTGCTTACAGGAGCTGTTCCAGTGGCGGATGGACGAGGTTTCTGACACTATGAGCCAGTGGGGCATTAACCTCTTCCGCCAGCACAGCTGGATCTCTCTTCCTTGCCTGCACTGGTGACACCCTGCACTTTAAGGAACACACCCTGAAATTTTAGCCCAGCAGCTCTCCTACGGAAATGTGGATGTTACCAAAGTGCTGCAACAGTGACTCAACTGCGTTTTGAAAAACTGGTCTCGGTGATTTGTACTAAAGGAGTGACAATCTGAGCATCTCTTCAGAGCGGGCAGAAGAAAGCCTCATACTCACATTTGTCACAGGCACAGTGAGCACCAAGAACTCAAGTCTGCAGCTGAATTGTCTCTCAGCTCTCTCTAACCTGATTATTTGCAGTGCTTCCTGGCATTCCAGATTTTAATTGCAGTAACTTGAGGGGTGGAGTGTAAAGGTCTAAATCACCTTTACAGGTGTTGCAATGCCTAATCCCCAGAATATGAGCTACTCCTTATGAGCTGCTTCTCCATCCCACATGCCAACCTCTTCCTGGACAAATTCCTGAACACCTTACTCAACACAGCATTCCATTCACTTCCTGGGGATTTCAGCAGGAGATTTGCCCAGCTAAGAAATGAGGATAGATTGAGTAAGGAGATGAGGACTTGGCCAGCTGAATGAGAGAGCCCAAGGCAAGTGACAGAAATGCTGGCTGCTGAGATAAGAAATATCTGTTTGTCACTCAAAATATTTTTAGCATCTGCCAGTCTGGCAGAGATGAGCTTGGAAAAAGATGAGGGCTGCAACCATGACAAGGAACATGAGATGAGAGAGAAACCCTTGGCCCCTCTTGCCTGGTCCTACACCTCAGTGCATCCCCATTGCTCTCACACAAACCACCCCAAAAGCACAATTAGCCTTCCTGACTCCACTCCGCCCCCTCAGCAGGGAGCCATTTTAGGAGCATTAGGAGTTGTCTACACTGAGGAGATACCACAAGCATCTTTCCTGTACACAGCCCTGCGTGTGGGATCTTTTCCATGCACCCTGCCAGCAGGAAAGCTCTTCCCCATCACCCTGTCTACTGTGTTTTGGTCTGATGATCCTGAGCCTAGACCCAAGTCATTCCTTGCGCTCGAAGCAAGATCTGAAGGTGGGTCTCGAGATGTTCTTTGCAAGCACTGCAGAGCTGGATTAGCACCTGCAGAGGCTGCGGGAAGCTCACCTGGATGAGGTCAGGGGCTTCCCCATTGATGCTGCCCTCCAGTACCACTAAGGTGAAGCACCCCCAGGAAGAGTCAAGAGAAATTCCACTACAGGTTAGCATATGGCTTTGACTTCCAGGGAGAAGTCTCAGATCCTCCTGGGTTTCCAGGAACATGAAGGTTCTGTGCTGTAGATGTGAAACCTTTCACAGTTCTTGGGAAACCCAGAAAACCCCACTTAGCCTAAATGCCTGTCGCCTTTTAATGGGACTTTCGTCACATCAGACACATCTTAAAAATCCACCCAAAACACTCTGAAACAGCGTGAGCTGCACTTCCTTGGAGCGGCCGCCCCCAAGCACATTAAGGAAGCACGGAGGAGTACCCACAGCAGTGCCAAGTAGCAGTCTGACCTGAGGCCTTCACAGCAGTTACAGGTTAACAAGACATCAAAAACTCTTCTTCCCCAGTGGGAACAGCAGCACCCTCTCAAAGGAAGCCACACCCTCGCTAGGGACATGCAGTGATTTGGAGTCACAGCCTGGAAATCTCTGCATGTCAACAGGAAAAAGGGGAGCAATATATAACCCCCCTCCCAGCCTCTCCTCATGCACAGAACACGCTGTGCCATTGTCATTATCAACACCCCTCCCAAAAAGAAGCCTTGGTGGAGCCAGTTCCAAACACAAATTGAATCACAAGTGCCAAACCCGTTCGGAGAGAAAGCAGCAAACCCAAATCCTATTAAGCAGCCATCAGTGTCAATATTTATTCCTCACAGATCAGGGACAAGTGGCCTAATGAACACTGTCAGACTGTGCCTGGTGAGATGGAAGAGGAAGGGAATAGACAGACTTGGGGAAAGGACATCACATTAATCAGCATCACCCCTGCAAACCCCTTGACAGAAACAAGGTAGTAAACTCAGGAGCCACTTAGAAACTAAGCTCCCTTTTTGCTTCGACAGTGATAGCCCCCAGCTTCCAGCCTGGAGGTTTGGCATCCTTCACAACAGAGCCATCGGGCCCCATAAAACCTTTTCCTTTCAATCCACCTCTCAACACACACCTCTCTCTGGTGTGGCTTAACCACTCCCTTCCCAACACAGAGCAGATCCGTCCCGAGGTGTGGCCTGCAGGGAAACTAAGCACTCTAGCCAGCATGGAGTAAGGGGGCTCCCAGGCAAACAATGTCTGCACAGGAAGACAAACAAATCAAACCATGATTTCATAAGGCAAACTCCTTGGCTGCAAGAGTCACTCCAAATATCCCAGCTTCTCCCTGCAGATCATTCCTGCCCCTGGGGGGTGGTATAGGCCATTGACTTCTCCCTAGCCTACATGGGAAAACACGGTCTTAAGACAAACACACTACAGGCTTGGTATTTCCATCAGGGCTGTAGCTGAGTTTTTAGAGTTATGCCTTACTATAGCACATATTTGCTCCCATCTGTGCAGGGAAATTTAAGCTGCCATAGTGTGACGAGGATGCAGTCATTGTGCACAGGGGCCCTGTCCCCACTATAACTGTACTGGCCAGCAGTTATCATCACGTACTTTGCTTAAATTAGGCTGAAATGGAGTCTGTCTCCAGCCCGGAGCCCGTTTGTAACTGCAAAGGAATCTGTACCCTCCACAGCACACGAGACAGGATCAGGTCACCGCTGGAGAGCACTTGGCCTGGCTATTTTTATTGTCTCCCTGAATACTTTTCTTCAACACCATTTTGAGTTGCTGAAAGAATAGTAAAGATGAGATTTTTTTTTAAAATAAAAGACATGCTGATAATCCATGGGAACCATGTCCTTTTAACTTTTGGATGTTTCTCAAATCTCTGCCCAGGATGCTGAAGGCATTTTGAAGGCGCAACATGATGAAATCTAATCAGGGTGAAGTGGGCTGGTTTCATTTCCATCAGATTCCTCTTTCAAAGGCATAAATTTACCCTTCTGATCCCAACCTCTAGAACTGAGCCAATACAGCAGTTACTGCTACATCAAAAACCCACCCAATCCCCTTCTCTCGTGAACAACTGAAGACGGAAATTCCTCATGCTTCTTTAAACCCAAAGGACATTGCCACTAATTCGAGCCCTGGTGCAACTTGAATGTAAAGGATTAGAGAAGTGGCTCTCATCTGAACACAGGCAAGCATGCAGCAATGCAGCACACCAAGGGTAGCCAAGCTTTTCATTCCAGTTAAACTTGGGAACAATCCCCTAAATCATGGTTTCAAACACACAGGTTTTCTTTCCCAGTGACTGATACTCTCTGAGTAGTGTGGCTACAGTAGCCTGATCCTGCTGACCATGAGCCATTCTGTACTCCCACATCCAATAAAGTCCAGCAGCTTGCCAGCGCCAGCCAGTCACTCCAGGCCTGAACAAATGTTAGCCAAGTGGGAATCACACAGGGCCTTATAAAACACCCTGTTTGATGTCATATCCTCCTGATTTATTTACTTACACTGCTGCTGTGGTGAAGAAGCCCAGGGATGGGATGGACCAGGCCCCACTATGCCAGCTGCTCTGCAAACAGCATGTGAAAGACGACTGCTCACCCAGAGGGCTGACCATTAAAGCAGGGTCCACCCTGGCTAAACAAATGCAGGAAGGATGTTTTCCCCATCGCTGCTGTTCCCTCAGCAGCCTTCCTGAGTCCATCTGCTCACTGATGCCAGCTGCATCCTCCTGCTAGAGCCCAGCTTTTCTCCCATTGCTGCCAAGAGCTAGGATACCCTATAGAGGGAGAAGGGCTCTACATTACCCTGCTTTTATTCTCATAAAAAATCTCTTCAGGCCTACTGAACACAGGGGCACTTGTGGAGGCCCCTGGCTGCTGCAGGACCACAGCTTGCCCGTCTCCCAGAGGCAGGGCTCCCACGTGCCACGGCAGCAGCCCTCTCTGCAGAGCAATGCCAAGTAGGCTGCAGCTGGCCTTGTATGTCCTTATTGCCTTTTGAGTAATGTTTTATAGTTAAACTTCTGGCCTGGTGACCTCTGGAAGATAAGCTTCTGTGATTATTAAATGAACTTCCCCTTAAAAATTACAGTAATCCTGATTTCAGTTGAACTGAACTTCCCTCTTTGATTTAAGAAACAGAGGTGCCAAGCACCATTAATATGGGCCAACAAGCTCTCAATCCTCTAAATCCCCATATTATGGACCTGCAGAGCACCCCTCCCTCTCCCAGTTGCAGGCTGGCCTGGACTTCACCCCTCTTAGTCAAAGGAGTTTTAGGGCATTGATTTTTCCCTACTGTCGTTTCTGCTGGCGTCGAGGAAGCTCTGGACTCCACCTTGCAGTACCAGAGTCAGGCCCCCACGGCTGAGGAAACACAGCGGGCTGCTGAGCTTCACCCCACTGCTGACAGGGCTGAAGAGGGCTCAGGCTGGGGATGAGAAATGCACGTGTTTCAATGGGTGCTGCTGGTGGCACCTAATGTCACTTAAATTTAAGGCTGGCTTTTTTAGGCAGAAGAACATACAGAGATCAGAGTTTAAAATGCATTACAGCTGGGAATGAGAAAAGCAGACTTCTGGAGACCTCGTGGGCAGAAGAAGTAGGGGAGAAAGTTGGAATGAAGGCAAATGAGGTCTGTGGGTCACATTCCTCCCAAATTTACAAAGAAAAATGCTGGCTGATAATGTTACATTTGAATATCATTCTCTTCTTAGCCATTTAAAAGAGTCTGTGGGTCATTCCAACCAGGTGATAAAACTTCTCAGCTTCTGTCCCAGTATCTCGTTGCAAGGTGCCTGCCAGCAGAACTGCCTGCAGGAACACTACACTGCTTACTAAAACATGTAACAACACAGTGAGAGCGCACACGAAACCTCCCGCTGCTCTAGTGTGGGGCAATTGCCCCTAGAGAAAGAGCATTAAAGGGACCTTCAAGCCCCGCAGCTCTTGCCCAGCTGCAGCCCGGACAGTGGGATGATGCAGTCCAGGACGTGTCCGTGCAATCACAGCACAAGGACGGCGTTTAACTCCCACCTGGAGAACCCCTCCGAGCAACGAGTTTCAAAACATACGGACCGGGGAAGCGCGGCGCGGCGGGGTCTGATCCTACACCCCTTCCCTCCCCGACTGCTTCTTCCCAGCATCCAGAGGCTCCGAAAACACCGAACAAGAAAACAGCAGCTGGAAGGGGAGGGGGCGGGCGCCCTTC
>NW_008239000.1:983520-1014497 GCF_000691975.1 Corvus brachyrhynchos | reverse complement strand
ACAGCCCGGCCACCGCATCTCCATCCCCGCACCAGCATTGCGAACTGCCTGAGCTCCCGGCCGGGCGCAGACCTCAGAGAACTGGGCTCCCTCCGAAGCCCCGCCATTCTTCCCCTGTCCCTCTAGAAGTCCAGTCGCACCTTCCCGTAAGTCAGCGGCCGTTTCGGTGCTTCCGACTGCCCGCTGAGGTCCTGCCTCGGGAGCGAGGGTCACGGGCCACAGCAAAGCCACGTTACTGCTGCGGTGGCTTTAACAGCGTCTGCTGTCACCTGCTAGGTTCGTTTCATACAGGACACTTAACCGGCAAATGAGATACATTAAATTAATTTTAAAACTACATGAAGCTGAATTGTTGTGTCTCACAAAGGAAGATAAAGGCAGAGACAAGATAAATAAACCCTTTCCATTTCTTGTATTGCTGTGAAAAACTAAAGAAAACCCTTCATGCTGCACAATGATTTGCATTACAGGGGAAGGAGTTCAAGTTTCAAGTAAGAATTCGTACTTCTAATGCCCTGCTGTTGGCTGGCATGAAACAAGCACGGTGCTATGATGGAGCTGAGCTGGTTTGTGCCTAGGAACTAAAGTGGCCAGACCTGGTGGTGTGGAAGTCTTCGTGGCTGAAGACTGCAGGATTTTATTTTCCCCTTCCCAGTGGTGACATTTTGTAGGTGAAATGAAGTCAGTTTCTGCTTTCCCACCCTGCCACTTGCCATCCTCATTCCTGCCCTTTTGATGCCAAACACCTGCCTCTCCCTTTCTGCTCTGTACCTTCCTTTAAGACTCCTGGGTTTTTATCTGGGGGCTGTTTCCTCTCAAGGAGTGGCTCCATGTTCACCCCTGTTTTTTGGATTTGCGTGTGGATGTGAATACAGCGCCTGCTCCTTTAACAATCCCTGAACTCAAACTCCTCTGCAAGCTGCTGGCAGCACCAGAGAGCTGTGAAGAAGGAAGATGGCAAGTGGGGGAATGGGAAGAAAATATCTTATGAACCCAGAGACGTGACTGAAGGAGATGCCGGAAAAATTGCTCTTCACAGTGTGAGTATCTGGCCCATAATGATCTTTTATCCAGGAATATCCAAACATCACCCGAAAATATCCCTATTTTATAAAGAAAGAGACAGGTATTTTACAGAGTGAGGAAAAGGGATGAGATCTTAATCTGAGCAGGAAAGAATCCCGCTGCCAACATGCTCTTCACAAGAGGCACTGGCCTCCCTGAAGCCATTTGTTCACCCACTGTTAAGCTATTGCAACATGTTACATAGATAATTTTATTTCTGTTTATAAGTAACTTATTCTGGCTTAGTTTAAAATGGTTCCTGTTGATCTGAACTAAAATATTGAATGGGTGCATCTGTATCAGGTCAAATTATGCTCAGCCAGTGCTACTTTTCATACTGATGTCTCTCTCCCAGTCTGCAAACTCATAATCAGCAGCCTGAAATGTTGAATACTTCATCAGCTGCAGAAATCACAGTGATAAACCAGCATGGGAGATGCAGAAAAAACACCTGAGGTGATGTTACAAAGGCAGTGAGCATTATGTCTGAGTCCTAATGATGAAACCCATCACGAGGTGGCACTTCTCTCAGCAGATTAAGTGCCATTGCCCGTATTTTTTTCACTTGTGCTTCCTAAGGAGAGTATTTGGTCTGTGTAAAACCTGGGTGCTGTCACACACCTGGTTTGTGATGGCTTTGAGCTCTCACGGCTGGATTTCTACCAGGGACAACAACACACTCTTCCCGTGCACGTGCCTAAGGGGATGCGTCATCAGGATGGGTTAATAATTTCAACAGCTCTAGATGACTGTCTTGTGACACAGAAGGGCAGGTTTGGGAAGCAGGATTAAACAGGCTGGAAGTGAGGGTGACTCGGGTGGTGCCTGCCTTCCCGTCCCCTTTCACGGCAAGAGGCCCTTTCTGATCCAAGCCGAGCACACCCATCACCCAGCTCAAGAGCCAATGTCTGTAGCCACCAGCCAGGGTGATGCTGCTGCCAGCAGAGCTCCCCCGTGCTCCAATGTCACCCATTGGAGGCATGGCTTTTGCTATCACCTCTCCCAATGGCATGATTTCTCCCCTCTCTGACTGGAAAGCTACATGGAACGCTGTATATTCCCACACCAGCATGTGCAGTGTGTCACCTGCTCAGGATTATTCCATTAGGAGCCAGATGGACCCACGATAATTTGCTCTGTGAAATGATCCCAGACGGTTTTTATTGATATTTTAAACACTTTAAGTGTACTTTGCATCTTGACCAGCCATTTGGCAAGATACCGAGCAGCAAACAGGGTCACAGACGTTACCAGGCAATGAAACAAAGTCCGGTTTTGGGATGTGATCATAAAAACCCACGAACGCTTGTCCTTTTGTGAAAAAAAACAACAACAAAAGCATTACCACCCATAGCATAAACCTGAGGCTCCCCATAACCTTGGACTATTTACTGAGGCATGATAGCACTTAGGATAGCACAGGGACTCGCCCTGAGGCAGATGACAGGCAGCTAATCCAAGTGGGATCACTGTGAGGGATCACAACAAGCACATACTGCTGACAAAATGAAACCTTCCGCACAACTTCCATCTGTGCTGCCCTGGAGCAGCGAGCACAGGTGCTGCGGGGAGCTCTGGCTAATGGCAGCCACAGCTTGGAGGTGCTGAGTGTCCACAGCTCACCCCCAGCCAGTGTCCTGGCTGGAATGCCTCACGGGCCCTACACAGCTAAACCCATCCCAGCCACACCCTGGCCTTTGTGCATTTCCCTCCTGATCCTGCTTCAACGGAAAAGTGTTTGTTGCCTGTTCAGTTGGAGCAGCACTGGATGACATGTCCTGTATGTCACGCCACAGCTCAGCTCCCACCCAGCTATCTCCAGGACTTCTTGCAGCAGGACCAGCCTCTGCGCCCTTCAGTGCTTCTTCTGGAAAGAAAAGCCCTTCCATACAAATAAATGAAAGAATGTCTGTAACAAAGCAGGATTCCTCCACCAGCTGACCCTTGTGACACCAGTATCAAATATTATATCCTGCAAGGGATAAGAACCAGGGGGAGGACTCAGAGGGCTGCTTTTAATATTTTTTGCCAGATCTTGGTTTCTTACTCAGTGTTTGCTTCCGATGGCAGTTTAATCCTATTTAAGCACAAGAGCAGAAATCTATCATCTCCCTCAACAATCATGGGTCTTTTTAAGTTTTCCTCTGTCCTGCTGGTGTTCTCACTGCTTTGAAAACGTCTATTCTTTGACTTACAGAAAACCTGAAGAAATCAGAGCTGGACCCTACAGTGCCCAGACAGATTCCGACCTGTGTCTCCCAACTGCAGCAAGTTGCATTGGAAGCAGAGTGAACTATGGCAGAGACAGATATGAGTTGGTGTCTGGAAGGTCCAGTGAATCCCTTGCCCATCTCCCTACCCTTTCCCACCTGGATAGAAGCAAGCAGGTAGTTTCACTTCAGCTCCCACATCACAGTGAACAGGCAGGGTACACACTGCTGCCATCAGCTCCAGAGCCTGCCAGCTGGGCTGGAGCAAGGACAGAGAGCCTAAAAACCCCTGTGTACACACCACCGTGATGGGCATTGCCTTTGTTTGCCTTTGGGAGTAGATGAAGACACCGTAGGACTGCCACATCCCATCCATTCCCAGAGATGACAGGAATGTCTCTGCTGTGGGGAACCAAAGGACTCAGGCATTCATCCAGGAGTCTTTTCTCTTTTGTTTTTTCCTACTTACCACAAAAAAGCCTCCAGTGTTCCTGTTCTCCACCTGCCTGGGTCCCTGGCAGCTGGATGCCTGGTACTGCCATGCCCAGTGAACAGGGTGCTCCCAGGGGCATGGGATAACCAAGGAAGCTTCCCTCTTCCTGTTTAAATAAAGCTATGAGGTGGGAGAGCACCACATGCCCACAGTGATGGCACTAGAGGAGTGTCCCTAGATCCCTGTGCTCCCCCTCATGCCACACTTCCCCATTTTCCCAGCCTCATATTTCTGGCAATGTGAGCTGCTGGACACAGGGCTGGGATACGGCTGGTTCACAGAGATGGGAAAAAGCTCTTATTTGATGTATGAAAAGACAATGTGAAACAGCCCCAAAGGAACCTGTCCTGTGGCTGTTCCTCGTGCCCCTGGCTTCCTGGGCATTGCAGATGCCAGGCTGCAGCACAGTGGGGCCCATCCTGCATTTGCTCAGGCAGCTGTTGTGAAATGCGAGACCCTCATCACGTCTGCTGGGGGAGGAAGGGAAGGCGTGGGATGGACAGAGGAAATAGGGTTTTGAGATAAGCCATGGGCTGCATTGAAGAAGGATGATTTCCTTTGAGGAGTGTTTGCAGTGCTGACCTACCCACAGACCATGAAGAGTGAGAGCACGGAGGGGCTGGAGCAAGGGCCATCAATCAGGAGGGAACAGAACTCCCAGGGAGGCTCGGTTTTCCAAAACGTGCCCAGTCGCCTTTTGGTATGGAAAACCTGAACCCATGAGTTGTTCAGAGCCAGGACTCTTTGAATCCAAGCCTGTAAAGCTGGGGGAAGTTTAGAGAAACTCCCTGTCTTGGCTCATCTCCAAGTCAAATTAACTCTTGGAAGGTGAGGAGGTGTTCAGATAAGTATCAAATCGCTCTCTAATGGGTCAAGGCCATTTTTTCCAGTGAACAAAAGGGATTTTTATTGGATCTCTCTTACACTGCATATCTCAGACTGAACTTAAGATAGCTGTGAAAAAAATTAAGAAGTGAGGAAGTCCAAATCCTGCAGCAATGAATAAAACCCATTATTAAATTTCCTCATGAAGACTTCACCCAAATAAACCCAATGAAAAATCAGTTTAAGATTGAACTGAGTCTGGATGCGAGAGGATTCTAAGGAAATTCACTATTACGAGGGGAATTCTAAGGGGAATTTGGAAAGAAATCATATATTCATATGTGCCGACTCAGGGGAGTTAATTCCTAATGTTTTTATTCAACTATCCTGTCTTCTGCACTGAAACTTTCTAGACTACGTCCCTAAGTTTTCCTTTGGTTCTTGGTACCGCAGTCACTGTGAGCACCACTCTGTGTGTGGAGATATTCCTAAGAGAGAAACAAATCATTATGACAGCATAAAGAGGAAACTGTGGAAGGCTTCTTAAACACTTCAAGGAGAGGAAATGTGCAGAAAATAGATGTAAATCCATTTTTCCTCCAACATCCCAGAGAGGTGAAAGGAAGGCAGCGAGAACCGCAGTTTTCTCTTGCAGTGAAAAAAACCCTCTTTCCTTCTGAGCTACTGACAAAAAGATTTAGGGAAAAGAAGAGAAAAAAAGGGCATTTGTACAGTGAAGAAAAAAGGGAGAAGGCTTTGAAGACCTAATTAACAGACTCTGTCCCAAGTCACTTCAGTTCAGCTGCATCACAAAACTTTGACAGAGATCCATGGGACCACAACAACCTGCCCAAGAGAATAGGACACTGTAAACAAAACTAGTTGCTCCAAAACCCCACCCCCTCCAAATCCAGGGGGCTGGGAAGGGGAGGAGGCTGCAGCTGAGGGCCTGTTTTCCTGCTCACTAATAAATTTAGTTTACAGAACCTTTTGTGAGTCCTTTTTAAGGATGTTTGTTGATTAAAGCGGCAAACAACAAACTTAGCCTTAATTTATGCTTCTTTTAACATTTCAAGCTTGGGGGGGGTGCTTTTTATAGGAGTTAATGAGGCAGAATAGGTTCTTTAAGGGGAAGATATTTTCTCACCAAATTAAAACCTGTATTGAAAATAAAAGAATGAGATGAAGGTGGCTTTTCTTTCAGAAGTAAATAAATCTTGGAGTAGGAAACTTCTCACGCACTTGGAACTGTCCTTATCGGAGAGATCAGAGAACAGCAGGTTCACAAGATGTTCTCGCTCCCCTCATTTTAAATTTATTTTGCCTTCCTCCTTTCATGTAAACAGTAATAAAGCATTATTTGCTCTAAATGTGCAAACAGCTCCAGCGTGTGAGAGCAAGGAAACACTGGGAACTGTTCTCATTTGCCACAGCAGAGCCACGAAAGCCCAAGGCAGGGACTTGGCCCCACCATAACCCAGACAGGGCAGAGAAATGGGCCACATCGTGCCCCCTCAGACACCTGGGCAAGTCTTCGAGTAGCTCCCAGCAGGATCCCAGGTCAGGCTGAATTTTCCAAATTAAAGCCTGCTTCGAATCTACTGCATTTTGGCAATCTGGGATAGCAGCATAAGGAAAGTCAAGTACCAGAGTGGGCAGTGCTGGAAGCTACTGTGACACCAGTAATCAGCACCGGATGTCATTAACTGGGGACAAACAGGCAGAACAAGGTCCCTATGTGATAGGAGAGCATCAACCCTGGTTCCTCTCGGAAATGGGGAAGAAAGCCTCCCTTTCATGGCAGCTCCAAGCACACTTGAGGAGATAACCCTGTTTGTCTTCGCCGGAAAGGCTGACTGAACGCCAGCCTCGCAGGTACAAACTGGTCGGTGCAGTCTCCGGACAAGCAGCTGCACTTTGGGGGGATTCTGGTTTTCAGTGAAATGTCAGTATTTTCTCTGGAAAGAAGCCCACCCTTTTGGCTTATTCCTTACCAAAAGGAATTCAGATGTTTGTAGTGTTTTGCTGAATTATCCCTACTGTATGGGTAAGAACAGGGCTAAGCCTGCTCTGGAGTGCAAATACAATATTTTCCCTTCCATCTTTGGAAATCTGCAGACAAGGCACCCATGAGCAGTCTATAACTTCCCCCAGGATGCTGGGAGCTTTGCAAGAAGGCTGTGCTTACCCTCCTGCTACTGGCAGGCTGACCAGGGGTAGGGAAGCCCAGTGCACCTGTGGGAAGCCGTGGCAAAGCCCGTGCCTTCATGCTATCGAGCAACAGCTCACCTCAAATTTCAAGGCAGTTGTAAGATTCAGCACTGCCACGGGAGGGTATGAATGGGGCTGTTTTCGTATCTGCCATGCAAATGTCTGTTAGCACAGCAATGTTATCCGTTGTTATCCGCAAACAGCAGGATTTTATCCGCCGGCCTCCCTCTCTGATCATGGAAAATGTATACACAGGATAGCCGAAGGAACTTGAGCCGACAGCCAGCCACTCCCCGTGAAACCACATACTGCAGGAATGAGAAAATGAGCTCACCAGGCACCAAAAAGTCAGCACCCAGGGAAATTCCAGCGTTTGGTAATGGCTTGGGAAGATCAGCCCCTGCAAACTCAAATGCTGTGTGGAGCTGACCTGCAAAGCAGCTGTGAGAGAAAGAGAGAGATCAGCCAGAGAATGACTAAGAGAGGTGAAAGAAAGAAATTATGTGCTCTTCTGTCAGTCCATGAAAGCACAGCAACAGGCATTAGCTGCAGATATGCAGCCATGGAGAGGCATGGAAGCACTTCACAGGGAAAGCAAGGAATGCACCAACAAAACTTCACAGAGGAGTCCCCAAGGCAGGCGGGGAGAAAAGAGGGTCTCCAAAGGGAGACTCCTGGCTGGACTGAGATATTTCAGCGTCTGAAATATCCAGAAGAAACATTTGCAAGCTGTGAGCCATCCAAAGCAATGGGATATGAAGATAAAGCAGAGAGAATCTAAGGGCTAAAATCACATAAACTCGATGAAAGCAGTTCCAGCATGTTGGAGTCTGGAGGGATAGGAGGCAAAGCTTCTTCATGAACTTCCCCCCTGCTCTCTTGTGCACATATCCACAAAGCGCAGTCTGAAATTCCCCAGTACTGAGCATCAGCTGGGAATGTTTCCTGGGCTCTCCCACTGGAAATGAAAATCTAAATAAAGGGGGAAATCCCTCTAGTTGCTGTGGACAAGGTGCCTGCTCCAAAGCTGCTGAATGGAATGGAAAACCTTATGCTGAGCACCTGTAGCTCCCCTCAGTTATGATTGCTCTGCACAGCACTTACAATTCCATTTCTAATTAAGAGCCATCAACCAGACTCCGAATCAGATGGCGTCAATCAGCATAACTCCCTTTTTCATCTGTCTCTGGTGGTGCTGGAAGAGAAAATCCCTGTGCTGTTCTTGCAAGTGCCAGGTGTCCCAGTCACAAGAAAGAGCTGCACCTGGCTGCAGACACAACCCCCAAGAGCTGTGCTGGGCTATGGGGCAACAAAAATGGACCAATGGGCTCAGAGTTCAATCCTCCTTCTCACAGGGACTCCCTGTCAGGTCAAGGCATTGGACCTTGGCGTGCGATTGTAACTACAGCTGGTCAAAAATTTACTGCAGACGCTGGTTCTGTTCAATGAAATACCTGCAGGAAGCATCTACTGATTCACTCACACGGTTAAAAATAAATTGAACTGTTTTCAGGTTTTTTGGAATGAAATGAGAATCCTCCAGATCAGCCTCTCACATGAATGATTTGTTTATTTTCTTTTTTTTTCACTGAATCCACTATTTCAGACCTTCCGTCTTTCATTCACTGGGTTTTTTTACAACCCTCTGGCTGTCAGTTTCTCCCCCACAACCTCTACTTATTTTATTCTTTTTCTAAGCCCTCTTATCTTCAAGAAAGGATGCATTTTAAAAATAAAACAGACTTTTATTGTAGGAACTTAAATTTTAGACATTATCATGAGTGAGTAAGCTGAAGCAAATTTGCTCTTTTTCCTACCTGGGTTGGTTGTGCAATGCTAACAATTATTCCGAGAACTCAGAATTTTATAATCTCTCAGACACACTCTGGTTCGGCCCTCCACCTTGGGTAAACACATGGCGTGTGTACAGTACTTTGGATTCACTTAATAAGCCAATGGATGTCACTGTTGCTCTACACAAACCAAAATGGGAAAGCAGAGAAACATAATTAAACCAAAATAAAGTTACAGGAGAGAGTTCTCTAACCTGGTGTGTGCTGGTTACACTGGGCAATTCCTTCAGGGGCTTCCTAAGTGCATGTCTAAGGTATCCCAGTGTAACTACAGAGATAAGGTCAGGCTAACAGCTGGGTATAAAAAAGGAGGGCTTCAGAAAGGTTCCTAAAAAGGAACCTTATGGTCCCTGCCACTTAACCCCTTCATTTGCAGCCTCCCCCGAACCTCAGCAGCCAGAAGAGTTTGTTGATGAGTTTCCTGGGAAGGACCCACCCTTGTGCAGCAGGATGCTCCAGGCTGGGACAAAGTAGGTCACCAGGAGGCTCCTTCAGCCATGGCCAGAGCTGCAGCTGCCGCCTAGACATTATCATGAGTGAGTAAGCTGAAGCAAATTTGCTCTTTTTCCTACCTGGGTTGGTTGTGCAATGCTAACAATTATTCCGAGAACTCAGAATTTTATAATCTCTCAGACACACTCTGGTTCGGCCCTCCACCTTGGGTAAACACATGGCGTGTGTACAGTACTTTGGATTCACTTAATAAGCCAATGGATGTCAGTGTTGCTCTACACAAACCAAAATGGGAAAGCAGAGAAACATAATTAAACCAAAATAAAGTTACAGGAGAGAGTTCTCTAACCTGGTGTGTGCTGGTTACACTGGGCAATTCCTTCAGGGGCTTCCTAAGTGCATGTCTAAGGTATCCCAGTGTAACTACAGAGATAAGGTCAGGCTAACAGCTGGGTATAAAAAAGGAGGGCTTCAGAAAGGTTCCTAAAAAGGAACCTTATGGTCCCTGCCACTTAACCCCTTCATTTGCAGCCTCCCCCGAACCTCAGCAGCCAGAAGAGTTTGTTGATGAGTTTCCTGGGAAGGACCCACCCTTGTGCAGCAGGATGCTCCAGGCTGGGACAAAGTAGGTCACCAGGAGGCTCCTTCAGCCATGGCCAGAGCTGCAGCTGCCGCATTTCTAGGTCAGTGCTCACTCCTGCTTTAATGGGTTGATAAAGGCTTAAGAAACAAGTGGAGGTTTTGGTTGCACTCCTGTGTGCCAGGCAGCAACTCAACATCTCATGAGAGGTGCTGTCACTTGAGAATTGCTGTTGCAATGAGGGGTAGTTTACACTGAATTACTGGCACAGCTCAGGGAAACCAGGAGAGAAAGGCAGGGTCACCAGAGCACAGAAAATACGGCCCAAAAGTAGAGATAAAAGTTTAGAATGCTGTGACGGAAGATGAAGAAAAATGCTTCAAAAGGTATGAGGAGTGTGAAGCTTCTGACCCTGGTCTAGTTCTGTCAAAATCTGGGAACTGTCCCTCACATACATGGACTCTGCCTCTGTGACAAGAGCTCAAGGCAACTGGAATTTGTTTCCTGAAAGAAAGAATATTATTTGATCAATTGGGAAAGAAAATGCCTAAGGCTGGCCCAAATTTAATATATTTGGATCTAAAATACACTTGGGATAAGTGTAGTTATCCCAAAGTGTTGGTAAGAAGAGTAATTCCATTCCTTGCGCATGCTGTTTAGCAAGTAGCCACTATGCAAACCAATAAAGCCAAAAAAGGAACCTCAAATGCCAATCATTTAGCACTGGGAGCTACACAGAACCACTGGACCACACTGCTCCCACCAAGCAAGGAACTCAGCCTGAGACATTGTCAAGATGCTGATCAAATAAATGAATTTGTTATCCTATGAGATCCCTCAGGAAGATCTCCGAGCCCTGTCTCAGAACATGCCGAGCTCACTGAAGTCTCTCCCAAGAACCAGAAGCCTGTGAGTTGCCTAATTGCACCACCTAGGAAGGAGCCTGTGGTAAAGCCCGTGTCAGGCACAGCTGTAGTTACTGTTCGTGCCTGCTCTGAGGACATGGGGCTGTTCCACACAACCACGGCTCCGTCTGCTCTGCCCTGTCATTAGTCCTCTAAGAGACATCACACCAAAGCCTTCCTGCAATGAGAGCTGCACCTACCAGATGTGTAAAGGCACACTTAAATTAACCTTTATTTTTTTAACTTTCAAAACCTGCAGACTAAAGGTTTAAGTGCCTGCATTCCCTTTTACAGTTGGATAAAGTTTTGCTTCCCCTGTAGGAAGCAAGTCACTACCTACAAGTCAACCGGTCTCAAAAAACCTTCCTCCCTGTTTACATGCAGCAGTTCCATCTACTTTTTCCAGAAGTTTTGCAATGGCACTTTTGGAACTGCCCCTTTCCCACGTGCTATCCAGCCTCGTGGTCCAACAGCTGTGGCAGAGGCAAAAGCCCAGGAAGCCACTCAACATCGTAACTCTGATCTGTGATACTGTGATGTTGCTCATCCTGTGCTGACGTCAATTAAACCCTTGTTATCTTCCACCACTAAGACAAATTCTGGTTTATTTACATTGGAAGAGGCCAAGTAGAGGAATTTGCACTTAACACTTACTGAGTAAATAGCAAAAGAGAAACACTTGAGTCTCTAAGTGGTAGAGAATGACATAACCTAGAGCTGGGAGAAACAGGTAAAAACTAAAATCTTAGACATCTAAATTAAAATGCCTCAATATAAGTAAGTCTGTACTGCAGCTCATGATAATTTTCTTGGGATTGTCATGGATACTAAGTACTTCTGAAAAGCCAAGCCAGGTATATCTTAATTCCCAAACATGTGGACTGCAAGGAAAGTAATCACTTGAACAGTGATGTTTTCAGGAATTGCACAGTAATTCAAGGCTGCATGACAACAGACCTCTAAGAGAGGCATCATTTAATGGCTGAAAACAAGCCCGTGCCCTTAATCTGCTCTAAAGGAGAGAGTCCACCCCGCCAAAACCCTGGAGCAGTTTGCACTAAGTATGGTGCCACTGGTGGGCGCAGTGCCCTGGCAGAAAAGGAAGGTGTCCTGTAATTTTATAAGGTCAAGATTAAATTATAAGATACTCTGTTGCTATAAAACAAGGCTGCTCCACACCTGGTATCATTAGGCCCTAACTCCTGCTGGGTGAAATTCCACAGTGCCACCACGGTTCTGCGCTCATGCAAAGGCAAAGAAGTTGTTTTCTAGAATTGGATCACAAGGATTGAAAACTCAGTATTGGATCTGGAAAACAGATCTCTCTGCAGCCTTTAGTACTTCAACTAACTCCTGAATCTCACCCCCAGCCCCTGGATAAACACACCAGCAGAAAAGGAGCAAATATCATGCACTTGATAGGGGTGGTGACCAAACACACAAACCGAGTGCAGGCAGGACTTGTCTGAGTGCCACAGTGCCACCTGTGATTAAGCCCCCAGGTGATACGATGCTGTTCTGATCAGCTTGTCATCATCTAAACATCAGAAACACAGATTCTCACAATATGGAGCCCACACAGCGCAAAGCAGCCAGCAGAGCAGCCTGATGACAGCAGCATGCCCAGGCTGGGGCAGGATGGCACTGCCTCACAGCTAAATGCCATCTCCTGCGCCCAGCTGGTTGTGTCAGCACAAGAGATCCAGCTGTGCTCACCATACAGGTTCATGCCTACGAGAACAAGCAAATGACACCACACAGAACGGGAGGTGACAGCAAAGTGCAACGTCCCAGCTCACCGAGTCTCCGAGCATCCCATCCCTCACCAAAGCAGGCAGACAAAACAAGCAGCAGTGAGTTGCTTTCAACTGTTACCAGAGGGAGCCGAAGTTTTCCCAATAGGTGAGGAAGCAAAAGGACCAGGTGCCCAAGTGGGGCATGCAGTGCCACACCGACGTCCCCGATCCCGCGGAGCCGGGTACGCACCGTTGGGATGCACTCCAGAGAGCCAGGATCTTCTTCAGGGCGTGCAGGTGGGCCTGCATGGGGAGCACTGCCAGGAGCCCGCTCCCAGCCTTCACCAGCAGCGCTGCAGCTTGTGCTGGGCAAGGTGAGGCAGTGCATGGGGAGCCAGGCCAGGGGCAGGAAGGGGAAGGAGCCAGCCCCACTCACCCTTTTAACAGGCAGGCAGGAATAATGACAGAGCTGTGCTCGCCAGCAGCCAGCCAGCCATGGCTTTGGAGTAATTGCCCTTGCTGCAGGCACCAAGCTGATGAGACAAGAACACAGCAGAGCCAGGTGACTAAACCAGGGCAGGAACAGCAGAAGACATAAGAGGAGGGAGAAGGTGCCTAGTTGTTACCCCCCAGAAAAGCACTGCCATCACTCTGAAGCTAAGGCAGGACCCCATGTTTTAGTGATCCTGACTTGTCCAAGCTCAAACACACCAGCACTGCCTCAAAGGTTCACACAAAGGAGTGATGGCTTAGCCCAGCCTCATCCAACACTTATTCCAGAGCCTGAAATGTTCTTAGAACTGTAAAAGCTCCTATCCCAGTGTCACAGTGGAGTCACAGTGGAGCCACAGCTCCTTGGGAAAGGATAATAAAAAGAAGCCGAGGCAATGTCAGAGGTTCTTCCTTCATTCCTGGCTTCGATCATTTCCCTGTGTGATCTTCAAGGCCCATGAACAGAGCTCAGAAACAAATTTTATTGCCAGAGTCACAGCCACACCTAGGGGTGCTCTCAGCCCAGCCCTTACGTCAGAACCGTGGTTGGGTAACAGCCTAATCTCTCTCCTGGCTCAGACACTGCCTCTTCAGACACTGCCTTTCCTCCTCCAGCAATGAGAACGAGTTCTGGGAAAGTCCTGTGCTTCCTGGTATGGAGTGATACTGCAGGGCTGACTGGGGAAAAGCTGGTGTCACGTGCATCCCTCTTCCTCCTCTGCTCCTGCTGCTTCTCCTCTGCCCCAGGGCAAAAGGGATGAAAAAGGAGCCGTAGGATGAAATTAATACGGAAACCCCAAAAGAAATGAGAGAAACCACAAAGAAATGCAGAGAAAGGCAGACAAGGGAATCCTTAGAGAAAAGGTCACCTAACAGAATCACACAGGATAACCTTTCTGTGCATATTTGGTGCCATCCTATCAAATTAACCACATACTGTCTCATAGAGGGTACATTAAAACATTGATTAAAAGGATTTCATACCTTATTATATTCTGAACGATAATGCCTCATCTGGGCATATCTTGTACCCATCCACATTAAGTTAAATAAGGGCATTTTTGCCCCACTCTCCATTTCCGATCCTGGAGGAAGCAGGAATTACTTGACCTGTCATACAGATAGTGAAGCTGAAGCACTGCTAAATTTATAGATAAAGATCTTTAAAAAGCAGGTGCCTAAATT
The DNA here is from genome assembly GCF_000691975.1 of Corvus brachyrhynchos. Lineage (NCBI taxonomy): Eukaryota > Metazoa > Chordata > Aves > Passeriformes > Corvidae > Corvus > Corvus brachyrhynchos. Next base: position 1,000,489 of record NW_008239000.1, on the reverse strand, counting down.
CATGCTCTGAGTTTCCAAAGCAGAGAGCAGTTTGCAGCCCCCACTGACTTCAAAGAGTGTCTCAGCCATTCACACAAGTTTTGGAAAAGGGTGAAAAAAGATAAGGATCCCTTTTGATGAAAAGCTTGTGAATCAGGGTTGGGAAGGGAAACAGGGTTAAGCAAAGTGAAGGCACATCACAGGCTCGGCTCCACTGCCCTGGTACAGTGTGTGTTTGCTAAATTTATGGTTATTTTCCCATCCCCATGCAAGGAGGCTGTGTCTACTCACAGTAACAGGAGATCAGACTACCTCCAACTTCATTAACCATGTGCCGAAATCCAGCATGTTTTCTTTAAACAGAATACATGCAGCAGGGCAGTGCTCCCTCTTTGATCTTCAACCTGCTCCTTCCGGGATCACTTTGGATGTTGAACTCCTCCGCATGTCCCAGAGAACATGTCACCATAAAACAGGAGGACCAGAAACAAGGAAAGTACAAATAATCCCACTCCCAAACCAATATATTCAGTCCACATCTCTAATTACAGACAGCCAGGACAGATCTATAAAGCCTTGTGCTGGAGACAGGAATGTTTTTAATTACACATGGTCCCTAGACTTCCAGGTAGCCAACTGCTCTCTCCAATTAGCCTGGTATGGTTTTTCCCTCCTCCCCGAATACATCTCCGAAGCTGCTAATGCTGAAAGCAGGATGGATTAAAGATCCCTGTGGATGCCAACCATGACCTTGTTAATACTTCACAAGATGCTTTGCTGGATGGGCTCTCCATATTGCTAAAGAAAAATGAACATCCTTATAATACAACTTCTCACTCAGTCAACCTACATGCAAAGTCATTTACTCAGATGAAAAACCGTATTTCCCCTTCCTTTCATGTTGTGAAAGGGCACAAAGTTTCCCATCTAACATTCCACCTCCTTCCACCAGCAGCACAGTAAAATTCCCATTCTTTGAAGGCAAATTGATTTCTAAAAAGAGGGCATGAAGGCAACTTGGCATTCATCACTTCCACGACACAACACAAGGAAGCACCTGTACTTAGGTTAGCCTGAAGTGCACGCCCAGGGGCCTTGCTTAAAGCAGGCCTGGGATTCCTTATGCAAGTATTCACACATAACTGGTGTTCAATTAAAACCCTGTCTGTTAATTTGGCATAGTATTAGCTATGACCTTCCTGTTTCCTCATGGCAGAGATGCTGCAGAACGACTTTCGGCCGTGCTGGCAGGAGATGCCAGTGGGCTGGGAAGGTTCAGGAAAGGCCAAGTCAGTGTGTATGATGGGAGTCTGGCTGCTAAATGATCCCATTCCAAAGCTTTCATGTTTCTAAGAGGAAACGAAATTTCAAGCTAAAAAGTAAATGCTTTGTTCTGAGCAGACAACGATGATTATCTTCATGAGGAATGCCAGTGCCACCCAACCTCTGCCACGGATCTGGGAATTGACACCACAGCATCCTGTGCAGGTTGCTCAGTTACCAGGTTTGGTCAGGCAAGACCCCTCAGGATGGAAACGGTGTTGGGCTTTTTTATTAAAGCTTGGACATGTGACTGAATATTTCCAAAGTTCAAATCTGAAACTTTTTAATCTCTGCCAGAAGTGATGCTGGTCTTGTGAGCTGGGCCGGGAGCAGAGATGCAGCATGTCATCACCACGAGAAATGTAGTAAAAACTAAATAAATTGACTGAGAGTGTTCGGAGTGGCCTGCGTCTCTCTTTGCAAAGGCCAGACAGTCAAGGTTTTATTATTCTCTGCATACACTGTAGCAAGGGAAACACAATCATTTCCCATGTACTCGAAAGTAAATGAGAACAGAACCAGACTCCACAGTAATTGAGAACTGGTAGTGAACTTGCTCTGTAAGTCTCTCTAGGCCCCAAGCCACCCATCATGCAGACAGTATTAATTTTAAGGGGATAAATAATGCAGAGTAAAGAAAAAAAATCCCACACAGTCAACCCACAACATTCCAGAGCTATTTACTGTGTGGTTTTTTTTGTCATTTTACAGGTTTTTTAACAGTTTTAAACACTGTCCTCTCAATTCATTCATTTGGTCTCCTATAGTGAATAACAGGAGGTTTTACAAGACCAGCAAACACTCCGCTATTATATTATTTTAACCCCAGCTGTAGCAGTGGTGATCTGTGACAGTTTGATAGCTGCTGTATATACAGAGCTGGGGCTTGGATTTTTTTCTTTCCTCTTTTTTTCCCCCTTTTGATGAGAGCTGGGGGCAAGCCATGGCAGACAATCTTGTAATGTGCCGATTTGTTCTGCTGGCATCTCTCACCCTCAGCTTGTCACATGTACTTTTCAGCATGCACTAAAAACCTAATCAAAACAATCCTGCAGCGTGAAAGGTGCAGGCAGCGACTTTCTGACACTTGTCAGGAATTGCCATCACTGGGAATTCTCATGCCCCACCACCCACCCTGAGTAACCTTCATAACAAAACAGGGCTCAATGCCTTCAGAAATGATTCAGGTCAGAGCAAATGTTGCTCATGTTTTATCGCCCGGGAAACTCAGAAACTTTCCAAGAATGAAGTTATGGGAGCGGGGAGGCCGGGGAGCTCTGATGGACTGTCTCCCGTAGACAAGGAGGCCTCAGTGTCAAAGCAGCACGTCCAAGGGCAGGGAGAGTGGGGAGGAAAGCGCCCTGAGAACCTGCAGGACACTGCTTACAAACAGGTGGCTGAATGCTAAAGAAAGACACACAGAGAGAACAAGCAGCAAGACACAGGCATGAATGGAATATATTTTACAGCCTGGCATGAGGAATTTAAGGAATTAAGACGGTTCTTTTTTGTTTCCCAGCTTAGCAGAAATATTCAGGCTTTAATTATCATTTGTCTTGCTGATGGAACATAAATCCCTAAGAATCCCCTTCTGGGGCACTCTGCAGTCTTTGACTTACCTGACACTCAGAAAGAATTTGATTTTGTGCTTGACATCGCTGTCAGCAAAGAAGAGAAACCGGCCTTAGAGGTTTTAGCCTCCTTTGTTGATCTTGGTTTACACAGTTTGAGGACTTCAGGCAGATTGGCATTAAACAAAAAAGTCCAATGTGCTTTTGCCCTAAATTCCAGGGTGCTGGTCTGTGACAGGACTGCTGGCAGTGACCCCTCTCCCTTCCTCCAGCACATGGCCTCTCACCCCTCTATCCAAGGGCTTGATCGTGCAAGGCTGCGCCCGCTGTCCCCACACCAGCACCAGGGTAATCCAGAGCATTTCAGTGCAACTACTCACACTCCTAAAGCTGATCACGACCTGAAAAGCTTTGCTGGACCAAACCAGAATATTTGGCACTGGGTAATTCGGGAACCACTTCTTGTGGTGAATCATATTCTATGAGCCCTTTTGCTTGAGCAGCCCAGCAAACATCCCAAGTAAGAGATAAACACAATGAAACCATGATGGGAGCAATTGCCAGAGTTCGGGACAGGTCAGAGCTAGGCTGAAGCGTAAATCATGAATTTTTGGCTTGCCTTTGGCTATATCAGTACTTGTGAGTAAAGGAAGCCTCCTGACCCCCAGGCCTGGAGCAGCTCACTGAACTGCTGGGGACTCACCACAGAATGTTGCAGGTCTGAGCCCAAGGTGAGCATTGACATCTTCAAAACTCTGTAGCTTGGGTTTCAAGGAAAATCTCCTTCTAATTCACCTTTGTTTCTGTTAGAGCCCAAAAGGGTTTAAAGACAATGCCAGGTGAAAGATCTGCAGGGAGTTAAAGCCCTACTGACAGCCTGACTTTAATCCACAGTGGTGCAGGATGTGTTTGGGTCTTTGCCCTGGAGCTCTGGCTATTCCAGCTACATCCCAGGAGCTGTATTCCGCCCCATTTGCTCAGGCTGTTTCCTCCACTGGAGTCACAGGAATGTGACTGAGAATAAATCTATCAGCTAGAGAGAAACCTTCTCTTTACATCTCTAAGGCCTGATGGAGTTTGAGCACAGGATTTAAAGCAGCTCACTCTGTTGTTCCTGTGCCCTCTGGCAATCGACATTGAATGCAGGAGCCAGGTTTTATAGCATAAACAAAGCAGCTTACTAAACAATTGAGCTGACAAACTGGTTGGAAAGGTTGTGTTTCCAATCTGGCAAAGAGGCAAGCTGGTCCCTTAACCTCGGGAACAAATCCTGCCCCTTCTTTTAGGGAACACATCCCCACCGCCTTCCTGTCCTGTCCTTGTGTCAGGTGATAAAGGCAGGTGAGCAGTACTGTTAGAGATCGGGCCCTAATCAGGAATCCTGCTTGGCCTAACTTTAAAACATGCAGGTTAGCGGACAAGCCAAGGCTTTTTTGTTGCTGTTTTTTCAATGCATGAGTGTAACATGTGGGGACAGTTCCCAAGGATCCTCTTTCCAGTCTCTATCTCATTCCCCTCTCTTTCTCTAGAAGAAGGAACTAGCAAAATGTTGGGTATCTGCCTAAAGGAGAAGGAGAAGAACCAGGGGCAGAGCTCAGGAACTGGGAAGAGCAGGACAGCTGCACATCATCACAGTGAAATCTTCCTAAAGGTAACCAGTGTATTCCTTTCCTGGAATACTGTTGTAAACTTGACTCATTCCTGCCTTATGGAAGCATCACCACGTACCATGTCCCTCCAGCATGAACTGTGATTGCCCTGTTTGCCAGCATGCAATCCCAGCAGCTGTTACACTGCGCTCTTCATTTCCCTGGGGGGAAGCTGGAATGGCAGTGACACTGAAAAATAAAAATCTTCACAACAAGCAAATTTGATCCTCAGTGAATTCACCTTGGAACACTAGCCCCTAAGAGCAAAGGTGGGTAAGGAACTTGAAATGTGACAGCATGAACTTCAAGCTGGCAGAAGATTTAAACCAGAGTCATTTTCATTAAAAAGATAAGATCCTTCTGAATTCTTAGGCAGCTTATGGTAGCTAGGAACCCTTATTAATTCTTTAAAAAAGCCATTTGTTACAAACTCTCATTCACCCCCCCACCACCCCCTTTCATCTGGGGTGAGCCAGATGAAAGATGTCTGCCTGTTAAGCTCCCTAACAGAAAATATGTTAATGACTTTGAAATTAAAGAAAGATCCTCTTACATACACCTTAACAGTGAAAAAATAACGCTCAGCTCTTAGGCCTTTTCTTTAGGCAAAGGTGAAGCACAGCTCCAGTGCCACCCTGGAGGTGAGTGCAGAGCTGGGAGTGCAGTGGGATCTCCTATGTCTGGACTACTGCAGAGGAAGGCTGCAAGGTTCAGTGACACCACCTCTGACCAGCACAGAACTGCAGCTACTGGTGTTTGTCACCCACCAGCACACTTTGCAAAATGTTGGTTTTCAGAACTGGTCTCATAGCAAATGTCACTAATAAAAGAAATGTTCACAGGCAATACACTCTGTCAGCAGTAAACACTGACCTGCTGAATCAGCCCTGAAGATTCCCGTAATGCCCCCCGGGCTGATGCTGACTGCCTGATGCCATACCTGGAGATTCCCACTGCCTGAGGGCCTGGCTTGGCTGTTGCTCTGCTTTTATGGCAGCAAGCACTGCTGGTTCCTAACCCACCTGCTTGTATGAAGTACAACCACGTAGATAACAACAAGCAATAATTCTAAGCCAGAGTCCTGATTCCTGGATCTATCACACTCCTCTGCAGGGAATTGTTTGGGTTACTTGTAAAATGTTTGGTCTTAATCCCCTCACTCCAGCACTGCAGGACTAGACCTGATCCAAAACACCCACGGGACAGGAACTAGCTCACAAAGTTGACCAAGCTGTTTGTAAAAAAAGACTTAGGACATTGCAAAGGAGTTGCTCCAGCCCGCCACCTGCTAAAACCGAAATTTGGGATCACTGATTAATGCCAAGCACAGCTGACACTGCTGGACCAGTGTCCATTATCTGACTGCCCGTCCCTCAGAGGCTCTGACAAAACTGGGACAAGAAACAAAGCACCTTTCACCCCAGAGCATGTTGTGGGTCACAAGGTCATAAGACACAGCTCAAATTAACATTTTGTCTGCTGCTAAAAGGTTCAGGGCCCTGGAAAATAGTGCTCTGCTCATCTCCCAGATCAATGCTGGGAAGAACAAAAAGGAGTGTGGGCAGCACTTGGCAGGCAGCTCAGGTCTGCAAGCTTTACTCACACAAGCGATCCTTACTGTCTGATTAGTTGCACTGCAGCCATGAGGGAGGGAGCATCCATGTAATCCTGCAGAGGGAGAAGAGCCCTTAGCCATGGAAACTGTGCTGAGACAGGCATGGGGGCATTTTATTAGCCACTTCTCCCGTTGGGACTTTGCCACATTTCCCAGTCCATCCCTTTGTTTTTCCTTTCTTTTCCTCTAGGATTTGATCTTGTCAGAGAGGCAAAAGCACTTGGAAAGGTTTCCTGATGGCCCACACACATCACAGGCTGGATGTGCTGTGTAGCAATGTCATCATACAATCATTTAACTTGGAAAAGACCTCCAGGATCATCAAGTCCAACCTTTGACTGATCACCCCCTTATCAACTAATCCATAGCACTGAGTGTCACATCCAGTTGCTTCTTGACTTCACCACTTCCCTGGGTAGCCCATTCCAATGCTTGACAACCCTTTCAGGGAAGAAATTCTTCCTGATGCCCAGGCTCTGGCTGTTCAGTTCTGTTCAAGCTGCACCACCACTCACAGGGTCAGTCCAGCACCTCCTGCTGCCTTCCTAAACAGCACAGAGAGGAGAAGAGGCTCTTGCTTCCCTACTTCTGTCGACAGACACATCTGAGATGCAGCTTGCCTTTAGTGACTTGCTGGCCTTGTGTGTGTAAATCACCTAATGAACAAAATACCCCAAGAGACAAATGGACAGTTTGGAGAGAAAAACCCAACTCCACATTGTTCCTCACTGGTTTTGTCCCAGCACAGCTCCTTTTTGGTTTACTCTGACGCAATATCTGTGCCCACACCCATTCCCACACCAGGAGCTGTAAAATAGCTTCCAGCCCCTTGGCTTATGATTTATCTTCAACTGCAAAGAAAGATATAAAGGAAGGTACAAAGCTGAGTTTCTCTGGGTTCTTCTCTGCAGCAGAACTGCTTTATGGTACCTCCTTTATGGTTCTTTGTCATGTGTTCCTTATTCCTGGGGAACCCCATGAGACCTGCACTCAGAAGTGCTGCAGAATCCTCAGGAACAGCGAAATGCTGGAACTAAAAGTGGTCTTCATCAGAGATCCCCCATTAAGCAGCAAAACTTTCAGCCAATGGCCTACTGGGATGACAGGAGCAGACCACTGTCCTATATATTCTCACACTTAGGGAGAGCTACAAGCACCTGGGGTCTCTATTATCCGTACTTTCAGAGGCACTGGGATTATGAGCCACATTTGTAGTGCTCATGGTGCCAGCCCCATCCCAAAGAGAGAACAACCACTCAGCCACTGAGGCAGAGGCAAAGCAGGAAGATGAAGGAATACTCTGGGCCTGTGAGCAGAGCCCTGTCTTCCGAGCCCTGCATGGGATGGACAATGATGAAGAATCTGTTCCTCCTTTTAGCTACCAAAGGCTCATTCTTGGGTTTCTGTGGCTGAGGAAGGCGATACTTTCTTTTCTAAGACGCAGTTCTCACCATCTACTTAGCAGGAAAATCTGGCTGTGGTTACAGCAACCAAAAGTACAAAGACATTCCTCTGAAAATTAGAGAGAAAGACCTTATAGTTTTCTTTTAATTGCCATTTCATACCTTCAGCGGTGCAGTGTATTTTGCAAAGTGCCCCGCACATGACAATTAAGCCTTACAACATCCCTCACCTTAGGAAGGGCTGTCACACGTACTGCCTGGACAGAGAAATGGAAATACACAGCAGTAAACACCTTGCCTCTCATCCCACAGTGAGTATGTGGCACAGGCAGAAATGAAACGCAGCCATCCTGGCCCTCTAATAGTTGCACACCTACTAATCAGGCTTTACACATGTAACTACAGGCCTTTATTTTAAAGTCGTCTATGAGGAAAGAAGGATACTGGTGATTTTTTAACAGCAGATATTAATCATCCTTTCCTTAATCTTCCAAGGGGATTAAACAGTGAGGAATAATACTAGCTGCCTCACCCCCAAATTTAAATGTTGAGTGCTGCCAGTTTGTATTTTTCTTTGCCTGTAAACATTCCCCTGAGCAGTTGTTGTGTCTGTGCAGAGCACAAGGTCTAACACTGTACACAGGTCTTATTGAAGGGCTCCGTTTCAGACACACCAAAATGCCTCTTGTCTTCCACGGTGCAGATAGGAGTGCAAAAAGATGACAGCTTGGCTCTGGATAGATGGATCAGGATGGATGCTTCCCCTCAGCCACTCACTCAGGCTAGGCTTAACCTTCACACCCTGCCATAAAAGGCAGCACAGACCTTCTTAAAACAATCCAGGGAATTCTACCCTTCCCACACAGACACGACCACCTCTCCTGCCTGATAAACTGGCACCTCACTTCAGCTTGTGCTTATGTCTAATAAATACCCAGGGCTGAAGTTGCTGGGATTTGTTTATAGAGGGGTAAGGTCACTCACTGCCTTGATTCCAGGCCTGGAGCAGCATCACTTGCTCATGTCCTTAATGACATCATGAAGCTTGTGCCTTTAAAAGACTTCTTAAGAGCAGCAGGAAAAAGAAATGCCTGGGAGGTTCCAAAAACTCATGTCTGAAGGTTTAATAGGTTGATTTATGGGTCTGGGTCTCTCCCACTGCAGCTCTAAGTAAATGTTCAGTTAGGATTTTGTGAAGGGCCGGTGATCATTTCCTGCTTTGTCAGCTTTACTAAATGGAGCCACCACTGTTCCCCTTCCAGAAACAAGGCCTCTCTGATAAGAATAACTTGAAAAACAAGAGCAGTTCAAATTCCAATAGCACTAATCCATCATTAAGCCCAAACTCCTTTTCATTTTAAAAAGCCTATGCCAGACAAGGAAGACAGAGCTAAAAAGCATGGAATAAAAGTGCTTGGATCCTGAACGAAGCACAAATGTGCTATATTCGCACTTGGTCAGGGAAAAGGTCAGCTTCTTACCCGGCAGTCTGCAGAAGAACAAGGCAGGGGATTTCTCAGGTGTGCTCGCAGCTGAGGATGAACCTCAGCCCTTCTGAGGATTTAGCATGTGGAAGTGGCAAAATGCCTTGTGCTCTCTACGAGTTCATAGCTCTATTTCCACAGCGTGATTATGTGTGACCCATGAATAAAACTTTTCCTACCCTCAGCTGGACATAATATATGGGAGGCACATCCTGGCATGGGACAATCATAGTAAACCAAATGACAAGTGAGCCCCAAGCTTTACCCCATCAAAGGGAGGGCTGGGAAGTGTCACAACCAAGCCTGTGTGGATTTTGCGCAAGGTCTTCTTGCACAAAAGCCATTTTTTAAAATGTCACAGGGAACCTCAAGCGTCCTGGAATTTACCAGCATCATCCAGAGGCACTTAGATGTGTAAATAAAGTAGCTGTGCACTTCGTCCTGGCTCCCAGCATGTAACCCCTGTGTAGGAACAAATGTTGTCAGCTCCGATAAGGACATGGGCTGGTTACACAAAGGTGAGTGGCCTCACAGACACATGCTATGAACCAAAGGAACTTCACATGGTTTAAGGGCACTATTCTGGTATACCAGTGGATAATCCAAGCCTAAAGCAATCCAAATCTACCATAATCCAAGGAGTTTTGGTGTGGATACACTGGGTGCATGCATGGGTCTTTGCAGGACACCTCATGTTGACTTTTAAGAATTCCTGCTTGGAATGCGTCATGTTTAGTGCTCACCATGCTGAGATGACCAGGCCAACATGTGGCCTCTAAAACCCAGATGTGAAATTAAGCAAGTACTCCTCTACGAATGCCTGAAGAAGCTGCATATCCCAACCAAATCAGGAAAACCACAGCTGAAGTGATGCCAACAGAGCATTCGAAATACAAAAAGATAAATAACCTGAAGGACAAGTGACCACAGGTAAAAGAGGTGTGAAAAAGGCATGGGAAGAGGTACAGAGCAAGCTGGTGAGCTGTTGCCAACCTTTCCAAAGAGAAATCACTCTAACTAAATTAATAAAAAACCCCACATCTTTTCCTCTGATGCCAAAATATCCAAGAAACAAAAATGATACTTGGGCTTTCCTGGCAGCACCTGAAAGGCCCCATCACACAGCTCTCCTCAAGGTGCTCCAGGGGAACTGGAAAAGCAGCAAAGAAATGGCAACATGAAATCAAAAGCTGAGAATTATTCACACTAAATCGTCTCCGTTCAGTTGTCACTCCCAACCTCCTGCTCCAGCAAAGCAGAGTCAAAAACTGCCCTGGAAACAAACCCCTCCTTTTGTTCTCTAAAGACTAAAAGTCTTTTTATATTTAAATGAAAATCTGTCAAACTAATTATGTGAATATGTAATGGTCTCATTTTGTACTCATTAGAGAACATGGTAATGGCCATAAATTCCTCTGACGAAGCGTGTATGTGTGAACATCAATGTCTGGTAACGTCTCATAACCTTCAGGCTGGACCACGGCTTTTGTCTCCGGGTTAGACCTCATGAGACAAACAAAAGCCCCAGTATTGCTTAAATTAGATGCAAAGTGCTGTGTTACAGCAATATGATAAGCATGATTCTTGTGCACACAAACAGCCCAGGGGAGCGCAGGGACAGTTCCCACCATGACAGAGACGTGGCCCCCGTGTCGGTCGGTGACGCCGGGCATTGTCCCGGGCCATGTACAATTTTCTGCTTCAGGATAAATAGGCAGTACAGCTGTTGCCGTGGATTGCTCTGAATGTCCTGTCAGGAGAGTTTCAATGGGATGTGGCAGTCCTGGCATTTTTTTGTGCTTTTGATATCCAAAGAAAAAGGGAAGAAAAAGAAATAAATATGGACAAGCAGCACTGAAATAAATGTGTATATATTATGTCTTATTTATAATTCACATTCTTTTTTCACTTATTTCTGTTTATCCTCACACACTGATAGTGGGTAACTTTTGAAATAAAACTGGGTTGGCATTAAAATGGATCCCAGTCTGAATTAAACAGATGCAAGGAAAAAATCAGCATCAAAGACCATCCAATGCAACATGTTGGAGCTGAGTCAGGATATACTGAAGAACACTGATGATTGTGGAGACCTGTTGCAGTGTAGGAACAGCAACAACAGCAGCTACACTTTATGGGGAGATGTGGGCTCCTGGGCAGGATGAGCCAGAGGACTCAGACTGTCTGAGCAGACTCAAGTCTGCATTCCTAGTTTTGTTTTAAAATGTTGTTCTGAACGGTACCAAGAACAAAACTCGTGATAAACACTGAACAGAATGAGATTGAACCTCAACAGCCCTCAGCCATCTACAGCCTTCCTTTGCTGATCCCACTGCCCAAAACCAAAGCAACCCAACTCAGCTTCTTTCCCTTCCAGCTGGGAGATTGTGGGAGCAACCGTGCCTGGATCAAGGATCTTATTCTACATTCATTACAACGGCTTTCAAGTAGACCATACAGCAAAGACACAACCTGATGCTAAGGTACAGTTAAATTGAGCCAGAGTTTGTGTCTGCTCAGTGAAGCTCAGAACATCCATCCACAGGTGGCTTTTGCTCTTAGCTTTTTCCAGCCGAAAAGCCAACTCCCTCGTGCCTGTAGTTCAGGCTGGCTACTCACAGTCCCCTGTTCCCAGCAGCTGTGCAAGAGTTCCTGGGGAGGGAGAAGAGGCTAAAGATGAAGGCAGCGTTGCAGAACCCATAAGAATACCCATACTGGCTCACCGAAGAACTAAACATGACTAAAGACACCGAGTGCTTGATTTTAATTGCTGTTTTCTCCACCCCACTCCCCATGGTTTTTGGTGGGTCATTTACTGGGAAGGATGGCTGCAAAGAGCACGGTTATGACTGAGTAAGCTCCTGATTAAAGCCCAAATCTCTGGTTGCAGCAGCATTGCCGTTTTCCCTGAATGAGATCAAAAGTAAGAGATAAAACATATGAGGAGGTGAAAGGCTAATGGCTCCTGAAAATAGTTTGGTGGTGATAGGACGGAGATTATTTCTTCGAACAACATTTCTCTCATTAAAAGCAGGTAGGTATCAGATTTTAATGACTTGTTTTTTCCCATCTGGGTAGGGCCAGAAAGACTTTACTCCCCTGTTCTCCCCAGCCGTCTTTCAGAAGAAATGCTTTACCTGCCTTCTTATCATGGTTAAATGATACCTGTGCTTGAAAGCAGGATTTCTACCCTTCCCTACAACCTTAGGCAAATATACCTGGTTCTCAGAGAGCTGACAGGAAGGCAAACCCCCTACTGCAAACTGACAGCTGTCAAGTGATAATAAATACCTGTAATAGGGAGAGTTTTATCCCTCCTCCCTGTACATATCAGCTTTCACTGAAATTATACCCTGCTCCCTGTGATCAAGCCACTGTAGCTGTGTGCCCAGCTTCAAACACAGCTCTGAGCACTGGGGGAAAAACTGCTGGGTTTCCTCCCCTCTCCTCCTTCATGACATCTCTTTGCAAAGGGCATGAAACCTTCCCAGTTCCCTGATTCCCTCTTGTCCATGGGGGCTTCTCTGCAAATTTCGGTATTTATTGCATGCTGTTAGGCACAGAATTAACATACTAAAAAGTACTAAAGAAACCAATATATCGTTTGAGAAAGTTAAATACCCCTAACTTCTGAATGTCTCATGTCAAACTTCTTGAAACTCTCATGTAAATTTACAACTTACAATTCCTCATCTTAAGGGAGTTCAAATACTTTAAAAAAAATCACTTTGCTGAGTCACAGCAAGAGGTTGAGCAATTTGCGGGAATGAGGCCTCAGTTGCTTGACAGCAGGAAAAAAAAGGTTAAGGTGCGAGGAGAAGAGAAATCTGCATTTCAGAAGGGAATTTCCAGGGGAAAGAAAGGAGTAAAACTATTCAGACAGACTGACAGACAGTCTGTTCCTGCCCCTGCCTACTGAAAAAAGGCTCTTTCAGCACTAGCCCTTCCCTGTGGCACGCCGCCTCACGCTGGTGTCCTTAGGAGACAGAGTTCTTATGAGGCAAAATCTTCCCTGGAATAAAAGTTGGCATCTCTCAGTACCACCAGTGATGCTGTAACCTCAGAGAATCTGGACCCACCACTTCATGATGCAGCAAAGCCCCTCAGCCACAACAGAGGAGCTTTGGGGCCGGAAGAAAACGATGGGCACAACAAGTCAGTACACTGGGATTATTTACACCTGTTATAACCTTGGCATTCGTAATAATAAGGCAGAAGGGGTCTTTGTTTTATTGACGACAATCAAGTGGCTGCACATCCACTGGAGGCTTTACTGACCTCATGGCAAATGTAGGTTCACACTTGATTTGAATAGAAAAAAGATTTTGGCAATTAACAATGAATTACACACATAGGCTCATGTCCCAGCGCAGAAAAGAAAACGCCTCCCCAAACCAAACACAAGCTGAGCTCTAAAAGACCCTTTCTCCTTCAGCACGCATCACTCTGGAGCAGGAATCCCAGCCCCGTTCCCGCTTATTCATGAGTGTGTGCATGCAGGAGCGGGGAAGAGAGCCGGGAAGAATTTCTTTACGAAAAAAAGCAGCGGCCCCATTCCTGAGCCACTGTTGCTATGGGCCCGCGGGGCTCACAACAGATGGCAGGAGAGCCATCCCTTCGCCCGGCTCTGAAGCTGTCCACTCAAGCATGCCATTCGCATTCCCCACATTCCGCCGGGACGTGGCCCCGGCGCAGGGCGGCCGGTCCCCGGGACACCGCGCCGCCCTCTCCTGTCCCCGAGGTGCCCGCGCTGAGCCGCGAGGCCGCGATGTGAGGAGCAGCGGGACGACAAACCGTGTCGGGATACAGGATTTTGCCACTTTCTCTTCTGAGGGTTTGAATGACTGGGAGAATGTGGTTTGCTAACCGGAGACTCAGTCCTGGACGCTGCCCGTTTCTGCGTCCTTGTAGTGGTCTGAATGCGAGTGAGAAAACAGCCCTGCAAGGCCTGATCCAGACCAGGGCTGTGCATCTTCCTGCTGCCTGGATGGAGGAGGCAGCAGCCTTCAGGATAAGGGCTTGAGGTGGGGAAGGCTGGCCGAGGCAGAGACGTCCTCTTTGCTGCAAAGACATCACCGCATCCTAAACACAGTTCAGAGCCAAGGCCGAAAAGGATTCACTGTCCAGCAGGGTTACAAACAGCTGAAAAGTGTGAGAGAAAGTGAGCAGAGAGAAAACAATGTAAAGATGGACTAAGGGAAGTGACAGGTGGGGAAAAGCGCCATTTAAGCAGCACAGATGTCCAGGTGTATAGAAAAGGGACACCAAATGCAGCAGCCGAAGACTTCAGGTACAGGATTCTGCCTTGCTGCTCCATCTAGGCTGGAGGCGGGCAAGAATACCTGCAAGAGCCCCCAAAATATGCAAAACCTTGTTAAGGGTTGAACTCCCCATTCCTGCGGAGTTCACGGTCCCAGACTTCCTCTTTGTGCCCTGCAAATCCTGCCTGGGAACCAAAGCGTGCCTCTGAATCCCAGCATCGCGCTCTGAGCTCTCAGGCACAGGCAGGCTAAGGAAAAGGCAATCCACCGGCGCTCCCGTTGGACACTTAATGGCAGCGTTCTGGTCTCCTACACCCAAACAACAGCCGGGCTGCCTCTGCAGTGAGGAATTTGAATGTGATTTGCCTGTCGCTTGCTGATCACACGGAACGGGGCTCTCGGGGGCTTATTTGCATTTGGCTGCTGGAGTCACTGGGTTTTCCTTTTTTTGGGGGGTGTTACAGCAAGGATGATGGAGACAAAGGGGCAGATGCTGTGGGCTGGCCGTGTGCAGCTGGCCATCGCATTGTGCTGAGCCGCAGGGCTGCTCCGAGGCAGCCTGGGAAATGTGCTTCTTGCTCCCAGGCAGGCTCAGCCCAAATCCAGCGCCACTCTCCTTTAGGGATGGGACTCGCCTGACCCTCCCAAATGCCATTCTCCCAAAGCACCGGGGGGATATTGTTATTTTCTAGTTTGTTTTATTTCCAATACAGACATGGAGGAAGCCTTAAGTTGGAGGAAGGAATCTGACTTTTGCTAAAAGTCATTTGGGTGGCTGCATGTGCAGTCTTTTCTGTGCAGGCATGCAGGAAATTTTCCCTCCCTCTCACACACACAATGCTTTAGATTTGGTATTTATGAGCTTAAGTTAGAAATAAAGGAGGAATGAAGTTTCCAGGTGGCTCTTTCTTTCTTTAATCTTTTCTATGTTTCTCCCTCCTTGTCTTTTCTATCAGTCTTTAATCAACCCTGCTGTTTCTTTTGTTGAACAAAGGAGATGCTGGCACAGACCTGAAGTGCCTCTGTACATGGGTTGCCCTCTAACAGCCAAGTTGCTACGATTTATTACTAAATGGTCCCTGCAGGCTGTAATTTATGAAAGGCAGAAAGAAACGTCCAAGCTTTGGCAACTGAGGTAAATGTTAATATCTGGTAATTCTTCAGCCACTTGGGTTTCTATGAGGTATTGCCTTTAGCCCTTTGAAGGCATCCAAAAGACTTCTCTTTAACAGAATATAAAGCACACCAGAGAAAACAGCAGCATCAGCCCAAGATGAATTTTTCAATTTGCTTGAAGGGGGCAACCACCAAAACTCTTTAGTTCAGGCATCTCTTCAAATTTCAGACGGGAGGTTCCTCTCGCTGCTGCAGCCTGGGAATATGGTCATCCCTGTAGGCATCAGGCCAGGCTGCAGGGTGATGGGATTTGTGCTGTAAAACAACCTCTTCCTTCATGCTCTGGATCCTGGTCAGCTCTGCTGCCTCAAGAATCTTTGGGGATACTCCCATGCCCACTAGTTTGGCCCCAGTGTTCCACTAGCACCACTACAACTTCCTTTGACCTGCACTAACAACTTTCCCTAACCAGACTGGATCACCACAGTTTAGAAGAAAAACCAGTTACAATTTCCATTGAAGTGCACAGCTAAAGCTCTGGCCCATAGTCAAAGATAAAACAACCCCAAACAAACTTCAAGTTAAAAATATCCTAATAGCAATGAAGCAGCTAATGAGTTTAAAGATTAGTTAATGGGTTTACTAAAGGAGTTCATGTGTCAGGAAATAATCAAAATCAGAGTTCAGTGAACTTAGTTTTATGATTCATGACCAATCTAAAAGGGCGGATAGGTGTGTGTACAATATACGACAGGTCTTCAAGGAATGTAAATTTGTGCAGGTCCAACTGGAGCTACACTGATTGCCAGCACCGGAGCTGTACTGATCGCCATCTCTCGTGAACCAGCCTCTTTCACATTCTCTCTCTGCTCCCTGCAATGTTGCCTTATTGACCAAACAAGAGCGTATCCCAGATTATGGGGCTGGCCCATCTCCGTCGAACAGTGACGTAAAGCCTTAGCCTGGTTTGACACCCACTTTAAATGACTCTCAACTTATAAAAGGTGAGGGCCAAAATGAGTGCCACGAACTTGAGCAGAGACTCTTCCAGACCATAAAACTGCAAACTGCACCC
Organism: Corvus brachyrhynchos; assembly: GCF_000691975.1. Taxonomy (NCBI): domain Eukaryota; kingdom Metazoa; phylum Chordata; class Aves; order Passeriformes; family Corvidae; genus Corvus; species Corvus brachyrhynchos. The sequence continues at coordinate 984,013 of NW_008239000.1, read as the reverse complement.
TACAAATCATGGTGCGGACGTGAGTCAGATCCCCTGCTCACGAAGACTCAGCGTCCCAAGTGCATGGCATTATTATTACCCTTGGACACCGAGGGCGGGGATGGCCCTAAACATGCTGTACAGCTCTGGTGGCTCTCCCAAGTTCACCTCTCCTGTGAGCTTCTGGCACTTTTCTAGCCTCAAGTCTGTGAGATTTGCTTACATTGCCCAACAGCCTCCCAGTGACAGACCCCGAGCGCCGGCGCAGCACCGGCTCCCCGTTTGCTGCGAGCTCGCTTGAAACAGAAAAATCCCCCCCGGCACTGCATGAACACTCATTTGCTCTGAAGTTTACGATGCTCGTGACGTTTGGGACCGAGAGAGTCCTTAAGACTCCCGCCCTCCGTCTCCGACAGCCCCGCGGCGCGGTCCAGCTGCCGCCCCCGGCACGAAGCCGCGCCTGGCCGGCTGTGCCGTGGCTGCGGGAGAGGGCGCTCACACTCGGAGGACCCCC
>NW_008239000.1:965430-983505 GCF_000691975.1 Corvus brachyrhynchos | reverse complement strand
CCCCCGCCCCCGCCCCGCCGCGGCGGCCCAGCGCCCGCCCCCGGCACGAAGCCGCGCCTGGCCGGCTGTGCCGTGGCTGAGGGAGATGCCGCTTACCTTGTGAGCCACCAGAGCCAGCCTCAGGTATTCCCATCCTCGCGCCGGAGGCAGCCTGCCCGTGGGGAGCGCGGCGCTGGGAGCAGGGAATGGTAGCACCGCCTCGGAGCGCGGCGCCGCGGGCAGAGCGACTGCGATAACGAGTTGCAGATACAGGTGCTGTGCAGAGAGGCACCTCGGCACCAATCCCACAGTAAAAAGCAGGAGGTTCGCTCAGCACAGGCAGCTCAGATTACTGCCCTCCTACCCAGCAGTCGTCAGCGGGCCTGACAGACAGGAGCAGAGACCGTGAGGAAAGGGGGAATGTGCTGAGTGAAAGTGCCAGTCAGCTCTGTCCCGGCTCCCCGCAGATTTGGGCTTGGTCCCTCTTATAATTAACACTGGTCTTTGCGGGGAGAGAGGGGAAAAGAAACCATATCCAAGAAAGCAGTGTTTTCAGCCAGCCAGGACTCAAAGTTCACCCCCCAAACTGCAACTGAAAAATGTAATTGGGAGGTAAGGGTGGGGGATAGAAACGGTAGTGGAGAGGTGTAGCAGGGTCCCTGTTGCTCACTGGCCCCTATGGGGGGGCTCGACAATGGACTGCAGGGCTGAAAAAGATGCCATAGGAGAAGGCTGTGGACACTGGATGAAGTCCATGGAAATAATCCCAGAAAAGCACATGGCCCTCAACCCACTGGACCCATCCTGCTACAGAGGAAGTCAGCCTAATGCAGCCAGGCAGGTTCAGGCGCTCTCTACCCAGCCAGGCTGCCTTAACACCCAAGAGAAAGCTGAAAACGTACATCAAAAATACATTACTTATATTAAATTAACATGCTTTTCCTACCGGGAGCAAAATGGTTCATTTCAGGCCAAACAGAACATAAAATTGCATTTCCATTTAACCCTAACTAGTTCTCTTTCCAGCCCAGCTGTAAAGTCAAAAACATTCACTATCTCCCCATGCTTTTCACCACAATTTTCTCTACTCCAGTGTCCCCTTGACTTCAAGTAAAGAGAATACATCATCCTCTTCCACGCAGTTACCTTCTTGAATACCTCCACGTACCCCCTGACATTTCACCTGACAAGAGTAATCATTTTTAAAAGCCTGGTAAATACAAAAGCCTAAGCGGTAACTCTGAGCTAACTGTCTCTTTTCACCTTCCTAAAGACGTATTTTTTCACCACTATTTCTGATTTTAATTTCCTTACACATTCTGAATAGAAAAAAGTTATGGTGTATTATGCAGGTATAACCTACCTAAAAATGTTTTACATACATGCACTGAAAATCAGAAATCAGCCCTGCCTCCCTTCTAATGCCAAAGTCAAACAGGCAGGAAGCTGAAGAAAGGGGGATTGGAAAAAAAAAGTTCTATATTCTTTGTCCATCTGTGTTTGGGTGAGTTAGTCAGGCTGCCCTGTGCTACACACAGGAGGAGTTGTGCATATAAAAGACCATTTGATACTGTCTGTGCAGTGTCTGCTCTTCATTGTTCTTTTGCCTGAGATATTTCATGTATCCAGCCATAAGGGAGAAACAATGCCAAGGGATTTGGATGACCTGTACAAGCCCATTCATAAAAAACGTAAAGGAGTTACAGTAATCACTACACCCTAACATCTGTTTTGCTGAAGTAAATCCAGGCAAACACAATTTATATCAGTAGGATTACATCAGTGTTCATTAACCTCTCCCGACCTCACCTCCCTTTCAGAGGAAATCATGGATCAAGCAGGAGAAGCAATGAAAAGATTTTGTGAAATGATTCTATATTAGTAGCTGAGCAACTAAATATTTAAGCTGGCTCTGACTGTGTACACATATACACCTGTACACATCAGTGCCACCCAGCCAAGAAATCCCTTATAAATCTATATTTATAGTCAGCTCCTGGGATTAACGCCATGCAACTGCAGCTCCTCACAGCAGGGATGATGAAATGCAGCTATTCTCAGCTTTCCCTGCAGCTGCCCAGTGAAGGTGTCACCCTGCACCCCTCTGCACCTGCACAGGTAACCAGAACCCCTCTCCAGTCCAAGTATTTGCCCTGTGGACTAAAGGTCACCCCACACACCATCCCAGATAGTGAATGATGCACAGAGGGCTGGGAGAACATATGCTTTTTTGTCTGAGTTTTCATACTATTGTGATCTGATCCAGCTCCAACCTAATCGTCGGGAAATTCCAAAAGAAGGAGACTCACGCTGTAAAAAGTACTTTGTGCAGCGCTGGCAGAGATTTCCCAACTCTTCCAGAGTCGCTTGCTGTCAAATCCAACCCCAGGTTGATTATTGACTGAAGAAGGCAAACTAATCCACAGGCACTGGGTGAGAGGAGCAGCTAATTGGAATGGCAGTGGCTGGAAATTCCTGGGTTCCTAATGCAGCTTCAGATGAGGGGTCTGTCTGTAACATCCCAGAGACAATAACACATCATGGTGGCTGGCATTTATTTTTTTCCGAGGCATTTTCCCACTGTCCTTATCAGTGGCCTAAAATTTTCTTTTATTCAAAAATTGTATCTAGATCTTCTTCACATTTATTACTCCCTGTGGTAAATTTCCTAAAAGCCTGTCGGTCCTGAGCTGTAGCTAATTAAATCCTAGACAGTAAGGATTTGCCAGTGATTTAAAAATTAAATTCTGTTCATCTCTCAGCTGTCTGTCCCTTCCTAATGAGACAGGAACTGCAAACATTTTGATGAATGCATGGAAAACTCCTCTATGAAAATACTGGTACTTGAGATATTGAAGACTGACCAGTTTGATCCAAGACACAAGGAAATTTCAAAGCACAGAGTGTACAGGCCTTGGAAATCCCATCCAAATGGTGGGCAAGGCCCCTAATAAGCTGTGGCTGGTCACACCCATTGGCATCACATGAGGAGCTGCAGGCTCCAACCAAAGGCTCATTTTTTTGGCGTTAAAAAGATGCACTTTAAAAGAGCTGAGACACAAGGAGACATGAGCAGGGGGCATGCTGAAAAGCTGAAGAGGAGTTCACAACAAACATAAAACGGTGCTAGACACAGACCACCCTGCCAGCCCTCGAATGCCAGCTTTGGCCTCTAAGCTGTCAGTCTTAAACATTCCATGCGCATGAAGCCTTCCTTTCTGCCGTTCCCCCAGTCATCACCACTGAACAAAACCCAACCACACCGCAGAGCAGCTCTTTGGGAAGGCGCTCCTGCACTGCTGCGGAGCGGGGCGTGGGCCAATGCCAATTCTAATTAATTTCATTCACAAAACTTGGATTTATTTGATGCAATTTTTTGGCACGCTGTCAAATATGGTACAAAATTACACTAGTGTCATAAGAGGAAAGGATTAGTCGACAGACTTCTTTGAAGAATTGTGTTGGCACTTGTCTTTTTGTAAAAATGCCAGCAGCTTCCCCTCTCTCCAGGAACAGCCCATTTTCTCCTGGTCAATGAGGGAAGTCACTGCTCAGCGAGGGTCTGAGCCAAAGCCTTTAGGAGTCTGTGGGAATCTTTCCACCGATTTCCATGGGCTTGAATCAGCTCTGAGCCACAGATGTCAGTTGTACTGACATCTTCCTCCCACCCTTCGACACTTCCATAGGGTCATTTATCAGGTGGAATGGAAGACTTTTTTTCCTTTTGTTTTTTCCTAAAGCCTTAGTTGTAGCAATTTGCTGCCAAACGAAGAACAACTCTGTAGCTATGGCATAAGTGCAAGAATTCAGGATGTCTGGGTTTAATTCCTGATCTTGCCACAGAGGTGTTTAAAGGAGCTGATTAGAACCAGATCTGTCTGAAAACACAGCACTGGCCCTGGGAGGCCCACGCAGCCCAGCACCTTCTTGCTGCCAGCACCTGGAAGCAGACATGTCAGGAGGAGGATAAGAGCAGAACAAACACCCCCACATGTCCAGTGTGCTCCAGCCCCGGCAGTTTGCAGTGTGTAAGTGTGATGCAGCCCCTGGTGCTCAGCATCAGGTTTTCCTGGGCCACAGGACTGGTGTTTGCAGGGGGCGTATCCCTGGGTGAATTCTCAGGCTGTTCAGTGCCTGCATAAGGCGGCTTCCCTCTGATGCTCCCAGTCTCAGGGTTGCAGCATGCTTCTCCCAGCATCTCCCCCAGGTCTCATCGTTCAGGCAAGGGGGCCCAGGGACAGGGATGTACCAAGAGAATAACCCAAATAACCCAAGTGATGCAGGGAATTTGTAGGGAAGCGTGAAAACGAACATACAGATTATGGTCATAGCCAAGGATAAGCTTAATCCTTCCTTTTTGTACAGTTTTTAGCACAACAGGAAAAAGAGGATAATGTTTTCTATTCCCACTCCTCCTTTATTTGACTTGTATTTTTAGTCTGAGGCCCTTTGAGAAGGAAAAGAATTGCAGGCACTGCTAAGCCTGAGACAGACACAAACCACTACCACTGCAGACAGAAAATCACCTACCTTGAATACTGATCTTCACTAGAATATTGTATATACCACATAAATAATACTTGAACGGGCTTCTTGCGATCATCGGTATCAGAATGATTGGATATATGCTAAGAGCACACATGTGCATCTTGGAGTAAGCAGTTCAGCTGTAAATCACAGCTTGTTTGAGCTTCATGCTTTGTCCAATCTCACTGGCTCTGCAAACACAAGTGTCACCATCAGAGCCCCTCACATCCCAATCTGTGCTGGCCTGAGCCCTGAAAACAACACCCTGGAAGAGATCTGCAGGGCCCCTGCACATTGGCATGGGCAGAGCAAGGGCCTAAAACCCTGGTAATTCTCTGCAGAATATTTTTCCTTGCTGTTCCACCAGCAAACTTTAATAGAGCTTTGCATTAATTAACCAAGCTTGAGGCTGGATCCCTCCACAGTGCACTGTCCCCTCAACGAGAGTGACTTCATGAGCTGTGCCCTCTGCCCTCCCTGCACCCGCAATGGCTGAGGAGTGGCCTGTGGGAGGCCTTGGCTCAGGCAGTGTTTGTGCTGGGAAGGGTGTGTGGGACTTGTCCCCGAGGCCATGAGCCCCCTTGGTGGCACAGCTCCGTGTGCCACCACGCCTGGCTGCCCTAATTGCTGCTGTTATGGACACACGGGATGTCCAGCCGTGTAAACAGTGTGACGCTCCCGCAGCCATTCCTGCCTACTGACCTGTGCAAAAGCCTATTTTTGGCAACTGTTCCAGGCCACTGTGGGGGCTGTAAAGCACACAAGGCCATGCCCACGGTTTGAGCCTTATCTTCAGCTGATCCAGGCATGCACAACACAATTAGATCAGACTGATACCACTGAAAAGGGTATTTTTTTTTAATTGCACCCAACTCTGCTGTTGGATACTGCAGTTGGAGAGGAGGCAGCAGCAAAAAAACAGGTTGGAAAAAATGATGTGTATTTCACAACAAACCAGCTAAGCCTTATTTCTTTTTTAGCTGTGGCTTTCAAACCTTTTCTCCACCTGGTTAAAGATCAACTGAGTATCAAAAGGTCTGTAAGGCAGTTTGCTGAGGACAGTAGGCCAGCCTCCCTCTGAAATCCAACAAACTGGTCTCTCCAGTTTCCCATTGTGATTCACACCAACTGTTCCAAATGGGCAAACCCTGAGCAAAGCCATCTCCCCAGCATCAGCGTGTGAATTCCTCAGGCCTGATGAAACTGGTTCTGTTCCTACCCAGGGTGAGAGACATTTGTCGCCAGCAGTGATACAGACACACTGAGTCACTCCCTGGGCTGCAGAGTAGCTCCTACTCCAGCTGGTCCTGGGCTCAGCACAATGGAGTGTGAGTGTCAGCAAGGTCCCTCAGAGCACACCAGTTGCAGGCCTGAGGTGTACAGGAATGAGCAAACACACACATATCTGAGTCCATTGTCCTGGAAATGAATGGGCAAAACAAGCACAGGGAGCCAGCCAGGAATGGGCAGAGAGGCACGACCTGGCTTTGGGAACAGCCTTTGAAACAAGGGAGATGTGAGTAGCTGTATTAAAGAAGAAGAGAAAAATGAACATTTGAAAACTGTCATTGAGGGCTTCTGAGCTGGGGACGAGACAAACAAAATGCAGCTAGAGAGCATCCATGAAAACTATTCAACAGTTATCTCCCAAATAAGCATCCTCTCAAGGAATAGGCACAGGATTTACTTAACACTTAGGCTCATTAGGTCATTCTCTGCCTCTGCCCTACTATAAGTCTGTGAGCAAGGAAGCAAAAAGTGTATAAATTCACAGCTTCATGTCTCTCCTCCTGCAAGCTCCTCCCTGAGGACAGCAGGACATTTGCACAGGAGTGAGAGGCAGACTATGGTCCTCATGTACTAAATGCTCTGGTGTTGGTCATTTAATTTAAACCATTGGTATTTATTAATATGAAATACCCTTGTGAGACAGCTAATTTTTATCTTTATTTATTTTAGCCTTTTAGCCTTTCCTCTCGCCCTGAATCTTCCCTAATTTTGCCTTCACATTCCCTTCATTGAAACTGTTCCCACTTTTTCCCTCCGTTACACTGATCAATCAAACTTGAGCTGATGAAGACTGATGATGACACATCAGTTCTGGCATTCTGAGGGAAATACCAACTCGTTGCATCAGCCAGGCTGCAGACCTGCAAGATGTTGTAACATCTATTTTTGCTTAGTAACACACGGAGAGGCTCACCCTTTAAGTACTAAAGGCTTACCTTTGTCCTGAAATAAAAACCAAGATTAAATAGCAACCTGAGTATGCTATGTGGACTATGACAGAATACATCTGATTTTAAAAATGTGTGCTTTCTGTCTGGTGTGATGGTTGGTGTCACCACCACACCGTGACAGAGAACTTCTGAGGTTTTCATTTGAAAAACAAACAACTAAACCTTCAAAAACATGCTGACCTGGAATATGCTCTGCAAAGAGCCAGAACCACATACACCAAGCAGACTTTGCTGTTGTTTGTATATGACTTTTAAGGAATAAAGTCCGTGTCTGTGGGAGTTTGTGTCACTCCATAAGGAAGAGTTTCTGTGAATACTGAACACACTGACCAAAAATTCAGGTCACAAATGACAGGTCAGGAAGTTTTCAGACTGCTGGTACTTGTAGCAAGCAACCCTAATTCATTTTAATTCAATCATTATGGCAAATTTACAAAAATCAGCATCACGAGCATTCCAAAAATAATTTATTTTCAGATTATGTAGTACTGCAAAGCATCATCTTGTCCAACCAACCAAATCCAACCCCAGGTGGGAAGCAGGTTAGTGCTGCCTTTACCTTGCAGGCTTAATGGCTAAACTCGTTCTGTCTGGGGTCAAGGTAATGTGCACTTCTTTCCTCTTTTCTCACCATTCTCCTCTGGAATCCTTATTTTGTCCCTTCCTACTCTCTAGAACTGGAGACAAAATCTCTTCTTCTACCCTGGCCAGTGTGCTGAGTCTGGCATCATCTCTGGTGATCGAGAGAATCCCACTGCCCACAGAGCAGTCAGGACCTCACATTTTTTGGTTTTTGCTGCCTTCATGCCAGCACTGCAGGGTCATTTGGGACTGTGTCAAATTACCTAAGGCTGGGCTCTTAGCTCTTAATTGCAATTTTCCAGTTTTAGATTTATGGATTATCACTGAGCTTTAAATGCGCATGAAGGACTCAAAGTACCTTGGCAAGGGGATGGTATGTGAATGTAATACCTCTAGCAGTGTACATTCTTGATCCTTCTAGTGGTGATGAAATGAAGCCATGAAAGACTCCCAACCAATTTTTCTTTGTGTTCACTATAGTAATCCAAACCAGAAGAACATCAAAATCCCTCGAATACTCATTAAAGAGGGAAAAAAAGGCAAAAAGGTCTTGGGAATGTAAAAAAAATGCAGAGAAACTGTTACATTACAAAACAAACAGGTTCTGTTTCCACAGTTTTGCTAAGTCAGTTTGAATAAAACATTTTGTTCAGTCAGTACAGTTGGATTGCAGTCTACATGGGCCTAAAGCAAAAACCATGTACTTTTGGAAAACACTCAAATTGCAGCAAACTCCTTTTGCAAATCCTCTCCCAATGGGTGCACAAACCATATAACACTTCTGTAGATGAATATTCAGAATTTGCTGTAAGGTTACCTAAAGATGCTTTAGTTAAACAACAAGATAGAGTCAGCAAAAGCAGTAAGTACAGCCCAGAGAGCAGGAGGGTGTCTGAGCTGGTCATACCTGCCCAGCTCATGCATCACCACTCAGATGTTACTCAGCCGTTCCAATTCAGTGACCCAAAATGACACCTTTTGTTTGACTAATGACAGCTCCCCAGCTGTGTTGATCCTTACCTAGATTCCCTTTTGGGTAAGTGTGGAAATTGAGGACAGAGCACTCCATAAAGTGATACCAGCTATCACTTAACTGGCACGGAAAGAAACTGGACATGGCCACAGCAAAAGACATAGAAGGAGCATTTCTATTAAGGTTTTAAAAAACCAAACAAAACAAACTCCAGACCCAAACATCTCTGATTCAAAATCCTCTATCACCCACCTGCAGAACACCAAACAGCTCCAAATCTTGCTGAGGCCAGTGGAAATCTTTCTGCTGTCACAGCAACAGTGACAACATGCGGCAAACGAGGCAAGAGCTATGTACAGAACGGTCACCCTTTCGCAGGGAGCCCTGGGCACTTGGGAGGAAGATGGGACTGCTTGTGCCCCACTGAACAGGGATCCTGGAGTGTCGTGTGGCAGGGGAGAAGTGCAACAGAATTGGGTGTTGGACATATCAGTGACAAAGGAGTCCTAGAAATATTGCCTGAAAAGAACACACATTTGCCCTTGGGCTCATGTTGGTGTGCTCAAAGCAAGCCCTGTGCTAAGATTAGGCCAAGCCATAGGCTTCCAGCTGGAGAAGTGAGGGGAATGGCTGGGTGGCCTGTGGGGCAGGAGCAAGGCAGGGAACGAGTGTGGCTCTTTCCTACCTGCGGACGACAAGCTTCAGCTTCTTGTAGGAGCCTTTCACTAGGGAGATGGCCTCTCTCCTGGAGCTGCTCAGCTCCACCTCGTTGATGTTCACCACTTCATCACCAGCCTGCAGCTTGGATGGCAGGGAGTCTGCCTTCCCTCCCTCTTCGATCTGCACAGGAGAGAGGGGAGAAGGCAAAGGTGAGACATGCCTGACACGGTTTGGCTTTCACCTGCAGAGCTGAGTGTGTGTTTCTGTTGAAGAAATTCATCTACCAGCCCCAAACTCTGCTCCTGGATTAAAAAATCCTGGTCTCCCTTTGTCAGCCAGCTCACACAGAGGTATGTGCTTCCCACACCTATGTTTCATATAGATGAGAGCTTGGAATCAGCAGCCAGATGAGTTCTGCCAAGAAGCACTGTTTAGAATAAGCCTGAAAGGTCTTTGGTATTTGGAAGCAGTAAAAGCCAGCAAAACAGCCATGGAACGCCTCTTGATAAGAGCACTCAGGCACCAGCCCAAGGGCAAAGCCAGGATTAGAAGAGTTTGGATGTGATTTTTTTCGTTCAAGCTCCCCTTCATGATCCAGATGCCTGATGAACAACAGCTTCTTTCTTACTGGCCAGCAGCTAAGCAGGAACACTCTGGTGTAGGTAATTAATGACGTGCAGCATCTCGGTAGGGTTTTTCAGCTAAGGGTATTAAGACAGTAGACAATTATTTGAATTTTATGAGAAAGTAAGCAGCCTGCTCGAGGCCATGGAGTGGCAAGGCTAGAAGGAGACTCCTAGGGCACTCCCGTCTGCTTTGTACAGCCCATCATGTACACGGCATAGTGACTCCCCATCCGGGGGCCAGCAAAAATACACCAAGTCTGCAAAGAAGTCAGTGACAAGGCAGAGGACAAGAAAATTTGGCCCAGGATCTCTACATCGCAGCCTTGTGCACTAATGCACTCTCTCTGCAAAGGCATACACTAGCATAGCAGAGGGCCAGGTTAGGCACTGCAAATCTTGAGTTTCAGGAGACTTGGGAGTGCTACTGGCTCTGAGTGTAACTGATAATTACTTTGTTTGCAAAACTTGCCACCACAAAATCTGCTATTCAAAGCACCCAGCAGTCCCTTCTCAACAGAGGCTGTGACCTGTGTCAGCAGATGTCACGGGACCCACACTTTTGTGTAACATCTCCTGGCACAGCAGAAGTACAACCTCTTCTTTCAGGCACTCACCTTCCCAGACATCCTACTGAGATAAAGAGATGTGTCTGGACTGGATTCAGCCTCGGATCCAGGCAGGAAGGGCTGCTATTTGCAGGGGTGCGATTTTCGGAGCAGTGAAATTGCACGCATACTTCCGGAAGTTGCCTTCATTTCAAGTCACTCCAAGCAGTGTGTAATTGAGCCATGCCCCAGACATGTAACTCAGCACATGCAGACACACTGCCCAGGTTCTTACCAGGGCATTAGTTTCAGTGTTGAATGGTGATTTCTTGCAGGCAAAGATGGTCTGTTCCTCTAAACCAAGGAATTCCAGCCCAAGTACCTTCTAAAATGTAAAATCTGACTTCCCCAAACATCAGCCAATAAAGTGTCCAACCCCCCTACAAAGGTAGGTAAAAATCATTGTCATTCATCTTACCAGGAAGTCATTCCACTGATGAATGAGTTTTTTCTTTTCTTCTTAAGAATGGATAAAACCACAGGAATGAGCCTTCCCATAAAGAGCCTTGTATCACAATTAGCAGGAAGGGCGAGAGATGAAATATTAGCCCTTGCTGCCAGTATAAATAAATAACAAATGAAAAATGCAGTATTGCTGCAGTTTATTGCTGCTGTAAAGCAGAACAGGTGGGTATCATTTCAGTGAAATACAATAGTGGGGTACTAGGACTTAGATTAACTTGTGATGTAGTCAAGAGAAGGGATTTTCAGTTTGTTTTTGTTTTCTGTTACAGCACGTACAATGGAGAAAAGTCCTGCTTGGAAAAATATCTCTTGTAACAAATACCAGCTACTTCAAAGGCTGTGATACTCATCACAAGCATTTGTATTAACTTGTGCCTTGATGAACCCTAACCTTAAAAAATCAACAGAATCATGATCTGTTCTTTATCATCTAATAATTCCAATTGTATTTATATATTTGAGATTTTTCACTTCACAGGAACACTGTTTTAAGGTTCTCTTTACAGCAACATGGGCTAGACCTTTCTTTTTCTCCTTTTTCAGTGAAAATGGACATTTGGATTCTTCCATATTCACCTTTATAAATAATGTGAAATCAAACACTTCCAGGGAAGACTAAACCCAGCAATACTTCTGATAAGACTGATAGCCTTATTAACTGCTCTGAAAGAAATCTTTCTTCAAATCCTGATGCATTCCAGCTTATCCCTACACCAAGGGCTCTTAAACTGCAGCCTGTGAAGCCAAGCAGCCAGCCAAAGGACCAGAGGAAAGGATGCCTTTAAGGAAAGTTTGTTAGCATGAGTCGGGTCATCTGCAAGTAACTCCAGAGGCTGAACGTGAATTTCTTTGCTCCTGTGTACTTAAACTGTCCACGAGCAAGACCTAAAACCAGACCCACATTGTGCCTTTGGAAGCTTTTGATGGCAGCATCAAAACCATATTACTTACAGACGTAGAGAGAATATAAATGGAGATGTGGACTTGTATTTTATTGTTGACACAGTTCTCTCATCTGTTACTAACCTGTTAGCCTTCTCATCTGTCATCTATCCAGCTGGGGTTACCTGGATACAAATTCCTGAAAGTTCCTGGAATAAAACATTCACAACAGGCCTGTGACCTGGTACTATTGCTCAGAGAAGAAAAAAGGCAAAAAGACTCATAAGGTTCCGTCAAAAGTCCAGAAACAAGGCCTTGTCTCCCAAAGCAAGGCTCAGATGCTCCATGTCCATTCTTCCTCTTTGTATGCCTCTAAAAATATTTGTGTTTAAGGAGTGGTGATATTTCATGGGAAGGATTGAGTGATTCAAACAAAACAAGCTGCACTATAAACACAAAGCTCTATCGCAGTGTAACAATTATCAACAAAGCAAACAAACCTCAACATGCAGGTAACCTATTTAAATGAACACCTGCTTCACTGCATGAGGGTGCACAGAGTCCAGGATGGGACGTGCTGGAGGCACGGAGTCAAGGATGGGAGATGTGTGCACACCACAGCAGCCAAATAACGCCAGGTGGGGACCACTTCTGCCTGTGGTTCCCTGCTCTGAGCAGCCTGACTCACCCTGTGCACCAGATCCCGAATGAGAGGAAATGGGAAGGTGAGTTTTCCACTGTTCCCTAAATCCCCAGTGGATCTCAGTGCTGTCAGTCGGCCAGGGCAGAGCCAGCAATGCAGTCTGTTGTTTTTGGTGTGCAATTGGAGTAGTTTGAGCAGCCACAGCATTGCCAAAATCACCCTCAATAACCACTTGTGACAAAAATGTGATGGCCATAAGCTACATGAGCTAGTGCAAGGGGTCAATCAATAGCCAGGAGGACCTCTTACGGTTTATTTAAGCTGAGAAAAACAAGGTGAAATGCAGCCAGCAAACCTTGTGGGTGTAATGATTGTCACTCATCCATCAGGAGCAGGAGGAGCCAGCGGGAGCCAGCCAGGGACTGAAGATTTTTCCTTTTGGCTGGATAAGGCCAACTGCTCTGCCAAGTCAAGTTATGAGAGGTGACTCTGGCAAGCACGGGGTGGAGGAATAGCTGAAAATCAGTCTGGCTTTGAACCTTTGGGGCTGGATTCCATGGCCGGTCTTACTGCAGGTGCTGTGAACAGAGCCCAGGCAGTGCCAGGAGGGGAGAACAACCCCTCTCCTTGAAATCAGCAGGAGCATCTGTACAGCAAAACACGTCAATAGCATAAAAGCTCTTGTTTTCCATGCCTCAATTTCCCACCTGGAAATGGACACAATTGTTCTACCTCGCTCTGTCCTATCTAATTAATGCGTGACCACTCTGTGGGTGGTGATGATCCAAATCTTGGCTCTTATTCCAGAGGTCTCTGCAAATCCCTAGCTCACAGGCTCTAACCCTGGGGACAGTCCATGCCAATTAGAACCATGCAACAGCAAAGCATCCCTTTCCAGAGTGTGTTCCACCACCCGTCAACAGCATGGTTCCTGCTTTTTGTGAAATCCCATCAAACTTCCGTGATTCCAGCATCTTCCACACACCTCTTTCTTTCTCCTGTTTGCCACAAACCCATCTGGCCCATTCTGTCAGGCTCCTTTGGAAGGAGAGGACAAGGAGCTCCCTGCCAAGCTCGCCTCTCCTGAAATACACTCACTTCAAAAGGCCTCCACAGTCTCCTTGGGCTAATGCAAACTCCAGTCCTTCCGTTGTCTTTTCTGCAGTAAAGCCTTCCATGCCCACTGCCCTTTGCTGAAAATCCCAAAGGCCACCCCTGGTCCTGCTTTGCATGAACATTCCAGACCATTTTCTTGCATTAGAGGAGGCTTCTTGTCATTCAATAGATCCTGCAGGAGACTTCAAACCCATGTGTCCCCCCTTTTTTTGGCTTACTGTAAAAGCAAGAAGTTGCTTAAGCAGATCACCAAGGATACATAAGACTTACTACTACTGCCTTTTGTTTGGCTCACTATGGTTACTGTAGGTTTGGAGAACACTGGCTAACTGAAAGCCTTTCTTGATTATTTTAAAGAAATTTTCTTCATTTATTCCTCTCTTCCCTTTCTTCTAGGAGCTTTTGTAACAACAAATTCTCTGCAGCTCTTAAGATGGATTATTCCATCTTTGTGTCCTTTCTATGATGAATGGTACGTGTGATTCCTAAGCTGCAAACTTATTTGCTCAAGTTTCTCAACAAAAAAGAGAAGCGATCAAGCAAAGATGTGTGCGCACTGTATGCAGTTGCACAGGTGAGAGCAGAGCCACACAGCAGATTAGGACAGTTCCTGGGGGACACCTGGAGATGCCCTGGAAAAAACAGCAAGCCAGCAGAGCAGGGTGTTGACAGAAGCGGCAGCAACTGCAATGGCAAACTACTGCCCTTTTCGTGTCAGATATTATAATGATGGGAAGAGAAGCATCACAAATGAACTGCTGGAGGTGGCTGTTCAGAATTCCTGAGCTGCTGAAAAAGATTTTATAGGAACCGACAGGGTGAAAGGGGAAGAAATTTTGCCCCATGAAGGAATAGAGAGAGGCAGCTTTCGCTGAAGCAAGGACTCCCTGACTTTCCCGGGAGCAGCATTACAGAAAAATGTTCTCTGCCTTAGACCTCTTGTTTCCAAGTATTTTACTGGAACCATTTCCATTCTTTCCAGTGGAAAGATGCATTTCCATTGAATCTGGGGTTCATCTCTTCACAAGGTCATTAGCACCAGTGCAATGCCAGGGAAAGGGTTAAACCAGAAAATCTGACTGTATCCATTGCAAATTCAACAGCCAAGGTTTTCATCACTTTTCACTGGCCAAACTGGAACTGCAAACTGGGAAGACTGGGATGTTTCATTTACCTGTCCACTATGAGGTGTAGCACAGCCACACCAGACCAGTCATGCATTGCACCCAGTACAGAGCAGGGCACGCATATTTTGGCTCGTTTAGAAAACTCATTGAGTTGCTGAATTGATGTGGGCTTTGTGTTGGAGATTTTTAATCCCCTGTGGAGTTCAGAGATGGTTCTCAAGCCTAAAAACAAAGTTGCAGAGCTGCTGAATGTCTCCAGAGAATATGCTGCTCCCCTTGTTCAACCTTAATGCCATGTCACAATCTGGGGGCAGTGACATGCAGCAGACAGAAATTCCTCCCCATTGTCCCCAACCTCCGTGTCAGAGCAGTTAAGACAATTCAATCAAGAAATAGTTAAGTCAAAGGTCTCCCCCTGGAGCCATGTCTCTGCTGGATTTCCCCATCCCTGGTGCATACATGCATCTTGAGAGAATTCAGCTGTTGACAATTACTCCAAGCTAAGGAAAGAGTTTCCAAATTAGTTATGGAAACTATATGCTGCAGGGAAGCAAGGAAGGCCTTTTTTCTCATAGTGTTCTGCATTGTTCTACAGTAACATTTCTGCTCCCAAGTACAAAGCATAGTAGTGGACAGACTAATTTATTCCAGGTAATCATACGAGGTTCATATTGAATGACCTCACCTTGCGAGGCTGAACTTTATTCAGTGGAAGAACAAGTTAAACTCCACAGTTTTGAAGGGTTAGCAGTGCTCTGAAACCTTTCCAATACTTTAAAGTAAATCTGTTCTTTAACAGAGGCAAAACAAGGCATTTTCTCCCACACCCAGCCTGAACATGTTAATGACCATCCAGGATGTGAGTGAAAGTGGTACAGATGGTACAGTGACTGTGGGCACCGAAGCTGCAATCCAGATGCAGATATGCCAGTGGGATCCATGCTGGAGGGAGTTACTGACAAGTGGCAAGGATTCAAGGTCATTCCTAGGACTACCCTGCAGGCTGCAACACTTCCACACCTTTCCATTTCCTGCGTGATTGTTTCCTGTCCTGGGAGCAAGGTTAATCTCAGCAGCCAGCCCCTCAGCAAAAAGTGGCAAGAACTGAATGGAAAGCAGATTGCTGGCTTCAGCTCCAAGAGATAAGGAGACATGCCTGGATGAGTTTGTGTCTGACTCCTCTCGGTCACTCTAAATTCCTAAGCCAGTGGAGGAAAGAAGGCTTAGCTCTTAAGATAATTTTCCACCTTCTTAAGCACAAAACTGTTAGGCTCCCACAGAGATTTTTACATTTAAAAGAGGAAGGGGCAGGGAAAATCAAGTCTTCTTTCAACTAATGCACAAAGAAAGATGGGCCTATGATGCAGCTTTGATTCAGGCCTTCAAGAAGCCTCCAGGATCTTTTCTGTAACAAGAGGCAAAACTAAGAATAAATTTTCTCCACCCCTCTTCGTATATACAAGACAAGGAACTAATCTGTGTTTGCCGTGGGTAACGCCTTGAGCCGTATCAGGTCCCGCTTTTAGAGGCATGGTACAAACACGTCATCATGGACAATTCCTACCCCAAGCCCTCCAGGATCAATGGGCAGGTTTGACAAACAGAGAGAGGGGAAACAGATGTGGAAAAGCTATGATGAGCAAGCAGAGAGACAGCACCAAAATCCTCTCTCAGCTACACATTGGCAACATATGGACTGAACCTCTGGGCAGGGAGAGGAGCAGCTGCAGGACAAGGGAAAACCAGCTGGTTCTCAGCCAGCATAAATCCCTCACCAATGCCTTTTCCTGCCTTTCCCTCCTGTTGCTCACAGCCCACAGCAACCAGGCCAGGCAAAGAAGGACCGAGGTGCACCCAGGTCAGCTACAGAACAGCGATGCCAGTGCAGGTGCAGAGCAGTGCTTGCCCTTTGAGGGACCACTCTGTCCTGTTCTTCCTCTGCTTCCTGCTTCCAGCTCCAATCCCAGCCTGCAGAACACACCCTGCCCGTGCTCCTGGGAATCAGAGAGCCTTACTTCTTTGCTCACTGTTTGGTTTTTGCAAACAATCCATTCCAAGCATGCCACAGAGGGTATAGCACCAGGTGACACAAATATTGGGGCCCGGAGCATGTTAACTTGATCCTGTTTGGTCTGCGGTGATTATCGGCCGATATCAGCTCAAGGGGCTACAAGAACTCATTCCCTGTTCCTCTGCTGTAGCTGATACAGCTCACCCCTCTCCAGAGAACACAAAGCCAGTGGTTGCACATGGCTGAGAGTTAATATTTGCTTAGCAAAGGGAGAGTTAAAAATAGCTGTTTGCCAAAGAGTCCACTGGAAAGGTCTTCTGCTCTGCCCCAAACACACCCAAGGACTCCTTTCTTTCATCCTGCTTTGCCATCCTGCTTCCAGCCTTACGGTCCTTCCTCACATTTCTCACAAGGTTTCAGTAATTAAAAACCCAGTTTCTATGACATTTTGACAATAAGCCCATTAAAGCCTAGGTAAGGGGCTTCAAACATGTGGCCACCCAGCACAGGAAAAAGCACTGCCTCACAGCTATGGAGTCCGTGGCACTCAGTGTTCCTCACCCAGTGCCACTCATCCCTCAAAAATGGAGATGGGCCTGTGGAAACAGCTGTAATTACAAAAACTGAGGTAAGGTGCTGCTCAGGGACTGCCTGAACCCTACAAACCTTAGGATATACATTCAGTGGCATTAGCTGTTCCCTAATCCTTCCCACGGGCACCTGTACAGAGCCCACACACCATCTCCAAACAGCCCTTCCTGGTAGTTGCAGTGTAGCCCTCAAACTGGGATCTTATGGACTAGCATTCGCTCACAAAAAGGCAAAAGGTGCAAGAATTGGCCCACCTCAAAAATGCCACCTTTGGCACTGAGTGCAGATGGATCAGTGTAGGAATGTGTTACTATATTTTGCTGCTAGCAGATTCTTTTGCTGTGCACTGCACGACCTTCTGTACCTTCTGCCCCCTCCCTCTGCCCCTCCTTGCCATCTAGGAAAGCAGACCAGTTGGAGATGTATCTGCAAAATTGTATTTGTTCCCTGCTCCAAGGACAACTTTTCAAGGCTGGGGAAAGCCAACCCTAGAGTCACAGGAACAGCCATAGAAGGAAATTCAGTCACAGCTTTAATCTCCTGGCTGTTCTAAAATCAGGGTGCAAATGGCAATGTGTCCTTCTCTACAGGATGTTTAACAAGTTTTCCCAGGCTTTTGTATTACTTTTTTATACTTGCTTTTATGCTATATTGCCTTAACCCCCTGAGGCTTGACAGGGTGACCAATTGCCCGGAGACTTTCTTTGGACTGTTTCATTTTGGGGTAACTGGAAAATATTCCCAGGTAAGAAAATATGGCTGAGACGTACACGCCTGGGATCAGTTTGGAGGAGAAATGAGACAATCAGCAGTTCGCAAAGTACAGTTGTCGAGGGCTTTTTTCATCACATGATTAGGCAGTGAACTTCCTGCCTTGGCATATTGCTCACATGAATTCAAAGCAGAGATGTCATGAAAATCCACTCCGCGATCAGTTAATTCCATAAATTATGTGAATCTAAAGCTATGGGATTTTCTGGCTACTGGAACAGGTAGTACTTTCCTGTAGACAGATCCTTGGCCCCAGCATGGCCAGTTACTGCTTTTG
>NW_008239000.1:957174-965265 GCF_000691975.1 Corvus brachyrhynchos | reverse complement strand
TTCCCTTATTTCCCTGCCCCAATATTAACACTTCCATTATACCTATTATAAATAGCAATAATGATAGTAATGAAAACAGCAGTAATCATCCTCAAGAACTTTCCTTCCATTAGATAATTTGACCTTTCAACACCATGGGGAGACAGTAGGAAGTACTGTTCCTAAACTAGAGAGGAATAAAAACAGGAGCCATGTTTATGTAACTTTTCCAGGGTTACAGAAAGCACCACACAGCAGCGCTGGAGCCACACTCCCTGTTCTGACTGAGGTCACGCTGCACTGATGCCAAACCAGACTCCCCACCTCTAATATTTCATCCGTGTCCCCAGCACTGGGGCATTTTTGCTCACAGCAATGTTCCCTTTCCTACAGCCATGAGGAACTGCTCTTGGATGTCCTTCCATCATTATTTCTGGTTTCCCACTTGTCTCCTCAGCTTTAATTCTCCTCTGTTTGCTGCAGCTGTCCTCTCCCCCATGATACTATCATTTCCCTTTCTACCTTTTGCCCTTCTTTATCACGCTCTTCTTCCCTGAGCCCAGTAATACAAACGATTACCCACTCAACAGTCTATATCTGAGAGGAAATAAAAACAGATGATGCAGCAGAGCTGTGCTTGATGAACCAACCGGAGCTCTTGCCAGGACTCAATAGCTGCTGGAGGGATTTAGGCATGCACTTCTCTCATTTTAATGAGAATCAGACATCAAAATTTTTAGGCACTCTTTGAAGATCAAAGCTTGGAGCAGCCAACAGCAAATAAAACTCAGCTGAACATTCAGAGAGGTGTCCTTCAGGGCAGGAGAGTACCGCTGGCATCCCTAGGGATGAGAAGGAAAAGCTAACAGACTTTCCAGAAGGAGCTGGGCCGGCTCACCCCAGCATCTTGACTCAGTGCCAGGTCGCACACCCTGCACAATGCCACAGCCAGGGCTCCCCTCGGACCAGAGAATGGATGGCAATAGCGCGGCTCAGAGCGACGGTGCCGGGACAAAAGAGGAATTTCACGGTCCAAGCCATTGTCATCACATCACTCCTGGCAAGCCCCTTCTTTATTCCCCCAGCCTTCTGTAATTATTAAAAAGTCTTCTCAAGTGAATTTAGTGCCCATGAAAGATGCCAGGCTCACAGCCCGGGAGATTCTTTTTCCTTGCCTACAGATCAGCTTGTCACCCCTGCTCCCTGCTGCCTTCTTCCCAGTTTCTTTTTTCTCCAAGAAAGACTTCCTCTGAGATCTTCAGGGACAGTCAGCTCCAAAGATCCAAGTGCAGCAGCTAGTTTTATAAAATGGGCATTTCTGTGTACCAGGCTATCCAAATGGAAAAGAGCACGGGAACTGAAGCGCCTGTTCTTGCTCTGGCCGTGTGGATGTCTTGAAGTCCTTCCCAGTCTTCGGGAGAGATGGAGCAATAAACCCCTATGAGGGAGATACCCAGCCGCGTTCGCTTTGTCCCTGCAGTCACTATCTCCGTCCTCTGCTGCCACCCCGCGGCTCCTGGACATTCCAGGGACAACTGCTTTTTCATGGAACTCATTTTTCAATGGAAATAATTTTTCAGTTATTACTGCTGCTGTGAAAATAGAGCAGTGCTGCACTTAGGCCACAGAAAATATCTGAAAGGTCCAAAGGCAGATGCTTGAATAAATTTTACTGTGTGGGAAAGCAAGAATAAGCTGCTTAAGAGTGGTATTTACCTTATTCCTCAATTTAAATACTGAAAACCCAGGCAGGCTCATCGGGAAATGCTGCAGTCCTCTGTCTAAGTACAAAATGAGAGGAAAGACATCCTGACCCTTTCATTTTGTCTGGCTGATATCTTTCAATGCTTCCCACTCTGCCAGACATGATCTCTGAGGTCTCTTTTTCCTGATAGTATCCTTCACCTGGTTGTTCAGAACACATTTCCTATGATTTTGTCCTCATAGTACCTTATGCTGCTAAAAAAATATTTAACATTCATGTTAATAAGCACTGAATTAATTTTGTTCATGGTCTGTGTCAATTCTTTAACTACCGCCCACGAGGCCAAAAACCTCTGAAATTCCCTGCCCACGTGTCAGCCAAAAATGTCTTCAATCTGCATGGCAGGGTTTTTCACCAGCTCAAAATGCTGGAGCAATTTGGAAACTAAGAAGTTAAGAGCAGGCTTAGCTAGTGATTAACAAGGCATTTCATAGCATTCTGGGAACTTTCTTTTAATTTTATACTGCAGATACGGACATTAATAGTGCAAAAACTGCCAGGGTGTGAGACGAAAGACGTTTGTTCTCTTCAGATGTGGGTGACAGGGAAAGGTGCTCCCTAAAGCCACTCTCACAGTCACACACAGCACCTATTCCTCTCCTTGCCTGAATCCTCTGAAGTAGCCACATCCTGCTTGGAACTGTCTTATCCAGATATTTTAGGGAGGGGAATTTATACCTGCATTTCCAAGCATACCCATTTACCAAGACAAACACTTTTTGGCCAAACTATTTTTAGCCGCAGGGGACACACAAGTGAATTCAGCTGCAGTTCAGGTTGAGGCAGGTCCAAGTTTCCAGAGCTGTCAGGTGCCACGGAGATGGATGAGGCAAACATACCTGTAAAAACAGCAGGCACGTTGCCCACTGTCTTCCTCCTTCCCGCCTGCTTTGGATTTACACCTTGCACTGCATCTCCAGGATGAGATGTAAATGCCTTTCCAGAGGAAGGGTTTCAAATTGTTGTTCTACCATATTGTGCCAGTGACAAGTCCCACACAAGCACTGCAAACACAAACTGAACACATGCATTCCCTTCCTGCCTTCTCCTCCACTTGGCCCCTTTTCCTGGTTTCTCACAGTTCTCTCAAACTTTTTTTTAAATTTAGCTTTTTTTTTTTTTTTTTTTGCTGCTCTTCTGTTTCCAAAAAGGTCATTAAAAATAAACTGACAGGACAAACAGCTCCGAGATTCCCACTAATAAGGTCAATGTGAAATTGCATGTTCGGCTCTCGGCCACAAAAGGCCCTTGATCTCAGGAAGGAATTGGATTACAGAGATTCCATATTGCAGTTTAGTATCTGAACTAGAGCAGGACACAAAATGAGCCCTAACTCCTGCATCATGAGAAGGCCATTTGGCTCGTTGCTCTCCTCTCTTCTTGCATGTAGTGCCAGGTTCTGGAGGTACTGAAACAGACACAAGGTGATGATGAATCTGCGTACAAGGAGCCCTTCATTTCCAAATACTACACAACCTTTTCCATTTTCTTAGCTTCAACCTTAAGCATTGAAAAATCATATTCCTGCTTCATGCTGTTTACACAATGCACTGGAAACTTTACCCTTACATCCCGAGGTGGGAGGAGGAAGGAGAGGAGCAGGAATAACTAGAAAGGAAGGGAATGTGCCTGCTAAAGCCAGACACTACACAGAGGCTAAAGAGCATTTCTTTAATGGCGTAGCTCCAGGGGATAAGGCAGCAGGCACACGTTTTTATAAGCTGAATTATACATTAATGAAAATCCCAGGACATTCCTGTAAGAGCAGAGGCATTAGTGGTAGCTGGGACGCTGGCCAAATTCCAGTGAAGGTAACTACACTGTTTCCCTATGGTGTTCCCGCCATCTCAGTGAATGTGGTCAATTGTTTCAGCTCCAAGTCGCTCTGCAGCATCCCTGGGATGTACAGTTCTCTGGGATAACATTCTCACTTAAGGAATCCTGGTGGAATTTAAAAATAGCTCCTGTGAATGATGACAATGTCCTTTCTGGCAAACAATTTTGCAACAACAGCTTTGAGACAAACAAGCTGCAGAAAACTTGAAGATTGTGTAAAAGTTCCAAGAGGAAAGAACAAAAAGTACACTGGAAACCTCAAAGCAGAAATACTGTGGCAGACACTGCTCTGTTTGGAATTAGTTTAATTAATATCCTTCCAGGGACTTGACCACGCATTGCTAAATTCAGAATATGCCTTTTCCATTTCATGGGGTTTGGATGAAGCCTATATAGCAGAAGGATTTTTCAGGGAAAAAATCCCTCTGTAAGAGAGCTTGGAATGGATATTTCCTTTGCTATGGCTACAGATGGCCAGTAGCAACCCTTCCTCCAGGCTTCCAAATTTTTAAAGATACCATTTCTCTCCAGAGAAGTGTCTTTACATGAGTTGGTGAAAACTAGGTACTGCCTTGTCTGTATCAAAGCAGACTGTGCTGAACTTGTGAAAAGCTTGGATGAGCTTTGAAGACCAGCTCACGTTCAAAGGGCCTGTCAGGAGAAGGGCAAAACCACAGGGAAACAGGAAAACAAACCTTAAGGCTGCAAGTGTGAGTTTGCAGCTGTCCCAGCAGAGACTTTTGGGAACACTAATATTGAGCTGCTGCTGTTTGCTCTCACCCTTGCCAACACAATAATTAAAAATGTACAGTGCTGGCCCTTTGAAAAGCTGCACAGAGCACTAGTTCCAGTAAAATCCCAGCATCTGTTCCTCAAGCTGAATTAGGTGCAGAGCCAGCTGACTCTTTTAGCTGAATCTCCCTTCTGCTGACAGGATAGACCCCCAGATTTGAACAAAGCCTGAGCAGTTTGATTCTCTCCTGCATTCTGGCCCTTACTGAGGTCAGGATTAATGCCTTCATTGCATGGAGATCCAAAATACTGAGTATGAAAACAGCATGGCGATCGTGGTAGCCTCTTGACTGTTCCTGTTGGGTCCTGGAGATCCCTGTGAAAATTGCAGATGTAACTGCGTGCCGGTGTTTGTCTTCAGAGCTAAACAGTGTGCAACGCAGCGATGGAGTCTCGCCTCTCTATTTGCCACTAGCGTTGCCACCATTTGTCACCAGAACTGCCTTCAGCCTGGATGTCCGTCTGTGGGGAAGCTGGTCTCAATTATTGATAAAATATATAAACCCCAGAAGCCAGCCGTGGCTTTCAGAAGAGCCCAGGTGTCTGTGCCCAGTGCATGATCTCAGCGATGTTTTCCACTCAGCCATCCCTGTCCTGATTGATTAACTGAGTGGGGGCTGAAGGAGCAGCATGCGGTACTTAGCTAATTACACTGCCCGAGGTCTTTTGTCCTGCTGCCGCTGGATCGCCTCAATTGATTCTTTCAGTCCCTAAACAGCTTTGTGGGCTGCATGCCTGGGCAGAATAAGGTCTTTTGTCATACTTTAATGAACGAAAATGTTTTAAATCCTCTCCTTCTCCCTCCACTCCAAGTAGCAGCAAGGGTAACCCTGGTGCAAGGACAGCTGTACCAGGCCGATGGGTGTCTGTAACCGTGAGCATTCTCCTCCTCGAAGGCTGTGGGAGTTTACAAGCTTCCCAGCATCAGCTGTCCCATCTATCCAAGGTATCTATTGCCACCTCCGTCTTCATGGACTGCAGGAATTTAAGTCTTGTAAGACTTCTAGAATACAGCTAAAAACGTGCTAAATGTGTGAACATTCAGCATCATAACACAGGTTCATGAGCAATTAATTCCTGCATAAAGCAATCTGAAACTTCTGGTTTGGGTAAAAAAGAATTAAAAATAAAAATCCCACCTTCAGTTTAATCTTTTCCCTGCAGCATCTGACTACTGGTGATGTATTTTCTGTAGTTAAATGGAAAACACTTAATATTGCATTTAAAACATGGGATTGGCAGCATCCCAGTGAAGATCTCCACAAAATGTCTCCTAGTCACTTAATCTAATAAACTTTCACATATAATGAACAATTTCTCAGCAATTGTCCAGAGTCATTAATCCTGGCACAGCCTCCCAAAGTACAAGTAGTAAAACACAGATGTCACGACCGAGCTATGAGCTGACCGTGTTGTGCTCTATGTGCCCATTCTCCAGAGCTGGTTATTTTTCAGCTGGCTGAGTTTTAGATGTGAATTAAAGTGATTAATAAATGAAAAGGCTCTTATCATCCATTCCTGTGCTCACGGTCCCTGAACAATTTTGCCCTGCCACTTGCCAATGAAGCTGTAATAGCTCACAGCATATGTTTCATCACTTCATGGTCAAAACTCTTAATGTGAGTAATAAGGGCAAACCCCATTCCTTTTTCCAAACGAATGGACGTGAGGAAGGAGAGAACACCTTGGGACTAACAAACAGTCGTTAACCCACCGTGATCAGAAAATAAAGGCGTGCTGCTCTTTTGAGACTGCTGTTTACACTGAATGGACTCCACGTCAGATTTGTTCCCCTGGAGCTCAAGTAAGTTGGTTCCAGTGCCAGCTTGGCGTGTCTGAAACGCTAATTGTCTTGTTTCCATTTCACACATCATCATCACAGTAACATTTCTGGAACTGGGAGACAAATGCCAGTTTGACTGGAAGGCAGACTGAAACACAGCCAGAGAACCTGAAGGTTTAGTGCAATTCCTAATATGGCTTTTCCCTGGCCCAATAAAAAAGTAAGACGCTGGCAAAGCTGCAGCCCTATGCTTTGGTTTGAAAACTATTGTTTAATACAAGGGCTTTTGCTGAAATGCTCACAATATGTTTAGGTATCTGCTTGTACCTCATAGTCTCATAAAAGCTTCTTTCATTCAGGAAGTGCAGAGAAGAAATCAATGTATAAAGGCCCAGGTCCCCAAATGCACACAGGTGAAATCGTTTTGGAGTTAAGCCCCAAAGCATGACACATAAATACAATTCTTTGCAGATTTTAAAATACGGTAGGAACAGAATTAAAATCAGAATTTGACTATTTGATTGACAATGAAAAATAAATGCATACAGATAACTTAATGTGATATGAATATGCATTAAACCAGTTTATACAACATTTCCCTTATCAATCCAAAAACACAGACCAAGTTTTAATATCTAGTGGTCTGGCATTGTCTAGCTCCACTACCTCAGCAGAAGGTTTAGATTCACTGAATGCAGATGGTTCACTGGGTGCAGGGAACGAAAGCCAAGCTCTCCAAAATATTCTTGTCTAATACCCTTCGTTACGCAGATTTTCGTACTGTGGAAATACATCCATAGTGGAGTTTAAGAAACTTTCAGTTTTTAAATGAATTTTCCAACATTGCAAGCATCCACCCTGCTGCTTAATCAGACTCTTCTGTGATCCCTTCCAGTCTTCACAAACAAACATGGGAATGGCTGGTCTTGAAGCAAATGTCAGCCAACAGATATTTCTTCTTTCTCCTTTGGGAGGATGATGAGAAGTGTTCTTCATGCTTTCCCGAGGAAAGTGTATGCTCTGAACAAAACCTGCGCGGCTCGCTATTTGGGCAGCACAAGAACTGAATAACCTGATGCATTTTTCAAGTTTCTCCACGTTTTTTTCCTGTCTCCTCCTCTTCGAAGGGTCAGTCCAGAGGTTGAATTGAAATTCATTTCCAAGATGCTGAATACTGTGCCTGAGCTTTATGCCCAACACTGCCTACCTGCATTCCTGAGTCTTTTCCTTGTGGCAGAGCAATATGCCTAAGTAATTAGTTTTGTACCTTAGGGACACGTTATTCTCTCCAGTGAAAGAACAACACAGGGCAATTTCTCAGCCGAGATCCTGGTGTTGTTCCAGTATGACTGTCCTGGGGTGACAAATGTGTTTATTTACATCAGCTAAAGCACTGGCCGCTGGAAATCGTTTCTCCATGCATTGTATCTGGTGATTTTGATGAATCAGGGAGCTTTCTTAGGAATGATGGAGAAGGCGATATTAAACTGGGATCTAAGAAAAGGTCCTGTGGCTATTCAACAAGTTTTTCTTCAGAACTCAAAGAAAAAAGGCCATCATAATTTATTTCCTAAGGCCTGGCCACTCTGTCCTATGAAAGGTCCCCTCTCCATAGCTCAGGCACGGCACTCACTTGTCTTTCTCCCGTCAATAGCTAATTCCAAGTCCAGTTGTGGCCTGGAAAAAGCAGGGGAGGCGTGAAGCAAAGGAGCATCAGGCAGGAGAGAGGTTATTTCCCCTGCTGCTGGGAGACAAGCAGCCCAGATAAAAAATATAGTTCTTTAATGCCATAGTGCAGATTTGGGATATTGGCCAACTCCCAAGGGCTGTCCTTGGATGACTTTGCTGTCGTGTCTCCATTTCTCCAGGCAGATAATAATGCTCATGCATCACACTTAAATAGCCAGAACCAAATTCTGCTTCAGTTACCTCAGGG
>NW_008239000.1:934686-957151 GCF_000691975.1 Corvus brachyrhynchos | reverse complement strand
CTTTCCAGGTTTACTGCAGGACAATTCCAAGAGCAGATTCCCACCCTGATGATTCATCACGCCCCTCACAGAGGCACTCAAGGGTATTACTTCGAAGCCTTTGTTGTGCAACACCCCAAAAAGCCCTCTGTGTCCATGTTAGTCACACGGCCCATCACCTACAACTAGACTGTGTTGTGTCTGCTCTTGTCTTGCATGTCCTGCGTGCCAGCAGGAAGACCTCAAACGGCCCCAAACCAGCAGTTAGGCAAAAGAGGGTACAAGTGAGGGCCCGAGGTAGAATTGGATTGTAAGCAGCAGCTCCTTGGTCCTGCTGCAGGGCCCCTTCTCTTGAACCACACTGCTTTCCTCACTGCCCAGGAATTAAACTGCCCAAAGCCACAGTGCAGAAAGGTTCAGGCCTGTAAGCAGGTTTCACTTTTATTATTTGTTCCTAATCTCCCATCAGTTCCCACGCAGGTTTTGAAGTATCGATCACCCCACAGCAAAAGCTTCCAATGAACAATGGATCTGTGGTTAATGAGTGCCAGGAACTCCTCTCACCTCGCTTGAGCCCTTGGGGTGAGAAAGTTAAGTGCTCCTGTACAAGCTCAAGTGACTGCTCACCATTTCCTTAATATTCCATCTCTTTGTGTTTTGCAGTTTGCCTTCTGCTGAGCTAATGTTTATTTTTCCAGAGAGCAGTTATTGTGGTAAACTGATATGAGACCAGCAGTGTGGGAAATAAGATTTCATCTCCTGTACCTCAACACTTCATCCAGGAAGGCAATGAGAGCCAACCTAAGAGCCTTCTTTGTCTTTAACAAGGATGACACCTTGTTGCTACTGCAGTGGTGATGCCTGTCACTCCTTGATGCTTACTGGGTCTCTCTTACCAGTGATTTTCCATGATTTAGATTCTGTGTTTGTTTCTAATGGAGATGATATCGCACTCCCCTCATTTCAGTGTGAAACCCCCTGGGCACATCAGAATCTGCTGCTGCTGTCTGGGTATTGGGACACCAAGACCTCTAGGAACATGATTCTTTCCTGTTTGCTCACTGTATTCACACCCTTGAGCATGTTTTACTTTACCCACATAGGTAATATTAATTATGAGAAAATAATGGGATTTCTGAGCTGAGAACGGTGTTTGTAGACCCATTCTGGCCCACACTAGGCCCCATTTGTGTGTTTGTAGACCTCTCCTATCCAAAATTGCGGAAGAAAAAATGTCCTTTTACTTTTGCAGCTGTGGAGAGCAGATGATTCTTAATGGTTAATATAACTCTCTAAGAATGTTTTCTATTCTAATCTTGCTGACTAATCTTTCTTCTTCTAAAGTTTTAATCTTGCTTAAGGAATAAATGTGTGATATTGTGTTAGAAAAGCCAATCGACTGCTCAGGCTCTAGCTGGGATGCAATGTGAGTTCCCCTTTGTACAAGCTCTTCTCAAATGTGATTGTTTCCCCAGTGTCAAATTCCATGGATTTTAGCAGCTGAATGGGTACAAAATCTGACATGGTCAGAAACGTGTGCTTATAAAAACTTATTACCGTTGAAAAGCTGGTGCATTCTTGGTGCACTCATGTGCAAAGCGCCCTTGGAGAGGGCTGGCTGGCAACACCTCTGGGCCTCATTAGCGCACACACGCACCCATCCCAGGCTCCCTCAAACACCGTCCCGGCTGTTCCCATGTGCCGTGGGAGGGGACGCGTGGGGCCGCGCGGAGCCAGCACCCTCATGCAGCAGCTGTCCTCAGTTAACCCTGGGGCTGGCCCAGGCGGGGCAGAGCCACAGCAGCTCCTCAGCCATGGCGAGTCCTGCGAGTGAGGCAGCTCTTGAGGGCGAGAGCTCACGTGCTGGGAATTACAGCCAGAGCAATGCTGAACTGAGAACAAGGGTGGGCACAAACACCAAGTCTCGTGACCTTCCAGCTGACATTGCTGCTCGAGGGTTCTGCTGCGCACTAGCACACAGATAGCTCCCATCTCCATAGCATGCTTCACCAGGCCAGTAAAGTCCAGCAAGGTGTGGTGAGCTACAGGCACATTTGGATGCCTGGGTCCCTGTAACCCAATCCTATGGCACCAATGCAAATGGAGCCCACAGGGCTGTATCTATCTTAGAATCACCAAGTGGTTTGGGTTGGAAAGGACCATAAAGACCATGTAGTTCCAACCCCTGTCATGGGCAGGGACACTTTCCACTATCCCAGGTTGCTCCAAGCCCTGTCCAGCCCGGCCTTGGACACTTCCAGGATGCACAAAGCCAATAGCTCACATAGCACACAAGTACCGCATCAGCGTGCATACACCAGCTTTAAGAAAAGCTGCTTCACTCTCACAAGTTGCTCCACTGACAAGGCCTTACACTACCAAAACCTCTTTGTCTGGATTAGTGCTATCCCTAGACTTAGAGACAAATCTCACAAGTTATTTGGGATAGTTGAAATAACAAGGTTTGGGCAGCTGGGGCTGTGTGGGGAGGTTAAGCACAAATGCTGAGCAAACGGTGCCTCCTTCCCCGCCTTACCCAGCTCTGCACAAACTTCTGCTCAGGGCGGAGCTTTTTAGCTCAGGCAGAGGGAACTCCAGTCCTCTGGACAGACCTGGGGATGATGGTCATCACAGGATCTTTTTCCCTGCCTCTCTGCACTGCAGCATTCACAGGCAAAGGGCCACGGTATCCACTCTGGGTGGAAAGACACCACAGGTGAGAGCTCTGGGTGTGAATAAATAAGAGCTGTTGCCAACAGGAAACTTCAGTGAGAAAGCCAGATTTTTTATGAGTATTCAAATAAGGACCAGGGAAACTTCCCTGGACACCAAGTGTTCCTGCAAATCTAGTTCTCATCTACTTTCCTTTAAAGACTGCTCATCAACTTTGTGTGACTTAGGTGATTAAATCCAACTGGTGTCACGTTAATAGTGGAAACACTTCCCGACACACACTGATTCTGATAAGGTATTCATTAAAAAGAAAACGGCCTGAAGGTCACTATTTTTGAAACAAAAAGCTACAATTTTTCCATTTAAATTAGCATGTCATTATTTGATTTGATTTTAGTAGTTGAAGCTATCCCTGGGAATTGTCAAAACTAAAAATGTTATTGAAATAAACCATCTGGATCAAGTGCAAATAATTTTTTAACATCCAGTGACCTGAACACCCATTTTTCACTCAGCACCAGTTACCAATAATAATAAAGAAAGCAGAATATTTTTCTCCATTAGAAATATGACATGTACCAGAATAATATCCAGTGATGTCATCACATCCATTCCTTTATGAAAATTCTGCCTTACTACCTAAGTTTTCCTAGGAGCTTAAGATATCCCTTGTACTATTAAGAAAAGGTCTTAAAGGGGGATTCTGGCAAGGTTCAGCTCCATTTCACCAGAAGACAAAAGGTCAAAATAAGCCCCAAAGATAATAAGGAATGTCATTCATAGGTGGGATGAGGGCTAAATTGCTCCACATTGAAGAAGAGCTTTAGTTTAAAAGACAAGAGCCGGGCATCCTTATTTAGCAATAGTGATTCCACTGGCAAGAACAAGGCTGCTTCCACATTCAGCTCAAATGCAGTAAGGGGTGTTGATCCCTAAAAGGCAGGGAAGAAGGAATAATGCAAAAGGGTTGAAACTTTAACTTTGACATTTTTTTAAGCAGAATACTTCAGGTTTGGTCCTGGTGATTGTTTTCATTTCAAAGTTCACCTGCATTTATTATACAGGGTAATTTTCTTCTATTCTTTCCATCTTGCCACGATTTTGGTTCAGGGTCCACAAGAACCAGTCTCTTTATAGAGGCCACCAAACCAAGAATATTACATAGTTCTATGTTCTTTAAGCTTTCCATGTATTAAAAGTTAGTATTCATGCCATGGTCAATATGCTGTGACTAAATGAAAACTGTAAATTCAAGTGAACAACCAAACTCCTGACACTGCCTGCTCCGAATGCACATCTCCTCCTACACTGCCCCTAAGCCAGCAACACACATATATCCAGATATACAGAAAGAGAAAAGGAATTTCATAAGTCCCCAGGCCAACAAAATTCTTCCTCTGTTCTCCTCCTGACCAGGGTCTTTGGGTTTCCAGCATTTTTCTTCCTGGCGACTGTTAGTTTTGGCAAGAGCAGTAATACCACTAAGAAGTTACAGACCCCTCCTTTCTGTTCCAAAACCAATTTAGCTAACTCAAACCAGCAAAAGAAACCCCCCCACACCTTCTTATCAGCTGGAATTTCCACTAGTGCCTGAGGGACAGAGGAAATCAGAAAGCACACTACAACCCAGTAGGAAATATTTCTGACCATGATTAATGCTTCCTTTAGCAGTGGAACAGAATTTTTGCAGATCTTTGGGGATCCTTGGAAGAATTCCATTTACTACTCTCCAGGCCATATTTTGCTGTGAAAACCTCATTACACAACAGAAGCACTAACGGATTCAGAATAAAATAAGAAAAGATGTATTATCCTAAAGATTTGGAGAACAGGGAGAGAAAAAGTTAAGAAAGGCACAGAGGGTTTTCCTTTCACTCCATGTGATTATGTTGTGATAATGCCCGCTACAGACCTGTCCATCACTTGTGGACTCAGGTCAGAGAAGCTCTCTGACCCGACCAGCTGGGTGACACAAGCCAAACAATGACAAATTCAGCTTCAGTTGCTCTTGCCAGAGGGATCTCAGGGTTGCCTGTTGAGCAGCTATGAGACAACCACACTTTCCTTTTATCCATGTTCTTTTTTTCTTTTTCTTTTTTTTTTTTTTTTTTTTTTTTTTTGGCTAGGGAATTTGCAGGGATAGCTACAGAGCTTGGAAAGGCCCAGTCTCTCATCTCTCCTATGCAGAAAGGTGCCTTTCTAACTTTGGCTTCCTTACCTAGCTCCCACATTCCCAACTTTTAGCAGATACAGAGATAATTGCCTTGAACTACCTCGATAGGAAGTACCTCAAAGCCATACTCTGGCACAATAAACTCACCTTGCAGATTTCTAGGTATTGCTGTGAAGCTGGCCAGTGACATCCCACACAGGTGCAGGGAGCCAACTCAAATCCAATTGCCACTGGATTCATTTGCTCCCTTCCAGTCACTGGGGAATGCCATGGCCACAGGCATAATGGAAGATAATGCTTTCATTGGAAATAGCAGGATAGTACTGCCATTTTCATACTACCCTAAAGGGAAGCAGACTCACTCTGGAGTGCTGAAGAATCAGCAACTAACCAAAGACATTTGACTGAGGATTGTGCTTGGTCTACAACTGGTCACCAGAAGTACAGGGACAGACTACAACCCCCTGTGAATTACAAAGAGGGCTTAATGCGACTCAGGAAAAATCAAGATGATAATGCTGTTGTTGGCATGTGATTTATCCCAAACAGAATTTAGCTTGTGGCATCACATTTTTCCCTAGTACAATGTGCCTCTGCCTGAGCTTCCATAATATCTCATCACCAAAGGCAGAAGGTCTCACAGAACAGCGCTATCACAGCCTCTGCCCACAAACCCCGAGGGGTCAGCGATTCAGCACTGACTCAGCGGGAGCAGGACCACAGACCAAACCACTTTGTGTCATTTCTCTTTGCCTTGCAAAGTCTCCCATCCAAGGGGTGACACAGTCCAACCTGTTAAGCTAATGAGAGCTGACAAGATCCCAGCCCGAGAAGAATAAAACATAGAGAACAATAGATGCTCACCCTGGTTCTCTTCAGCTCCAACCAGCACAGGAACCTTTTGTTTCAGCAGCTGATGAGATACATAACAAGTCGTAGAGACACTGAGTCACTCAAAAGCACTTACTTTTGTTTCTCCTTCCTCCAAACCTCCAGCTTCTGTTGGTGTGTCCATGGCTCACTCTCCATCAATCTCCATCAAACATTGATATAAACTATAAAAAAGCCCCTGTCCTTGGTGGGCAGGGAAACCTCTGACTGCAGTTCATAATTAATGTCCAGCACTTGGTTAAATAACAGCCAGTCTTAAGGGAAGCACAGATGAAGGTTGTGCCTTGACATTTTTTTGCATAGCACCAGTTTATTAGGAATCTTGGATGTTCTCTGTACAGGTTTCTCAGCTCCGACTGTACAGAGCACAGTCTCCCCACAGTCTTGCTGCCTTTCCACACGAGTCACAGGAAAAGAGACTGAAGCACCTGCAGTTCTTCACAGGCTGCTACCCCAAAGGACTGGACTCCATGGAGGGAGGAGTGATTTTTGGAGTACCCCTTAGTGAACAGGTGAGGACACAGGTGCTGCTGGCAGGTCAACATGTTGCTATATTAGAGACAGGCTCGGAAAGAAGCGCAAGGACTTCTTTTCCCAAAGTAGAAGGAACTGTTAATAAATTGGAAATCCAAAGTTTTTCCAGCTGTGGATGGGTATTGCTGAGAGTGGCCCCTGCAGAATGGCACAGGGGAGTGTGGGGACCCCTGGAACAAACCCAACTGCCATTGACTAAAGCAGGAGTGGGAAGAGGGCCTCAGGCTGGAAAAAAGGGGCTGCTCTGCACTTATGGGCAAGGATATGAAGGGAGCCCCTCCCCTCCCATGTCTGTGGCTGGTTTTGGCCGAACGAAAAGGGTAAGTTGCCCCTGATGAAGCTGTGATGGAAAACTAATCCTCTCCAACAATAGCCCAGTGCTAAGAAACATCCGTGGATCTGGGCAGGAGAGAAAGCAAGGACCTCTTCTAAGGGCATGTGTTTCTCCATCAGTCTTTTGTGGTGCCTTTCCCTCTCACCCACCTCCTTCCCTGCTTGGTTATTCCAGCATTAGTTTGCACGGGCTGTTTGCAGAGACAGAACAACAACAGAGGTCTGCTTGGAAAGCCAGCAGAAACCTCTTAGCTTGAGACCAGAAATGTGCAGAATCCCCAAAGAACAAAAATGCTTGAACTTGCCTCCCCAAAAGTGTTGTATTCATTGACTTGCAAGCAGGGGGAACAGCCATAGTAATTTAACCTAGGGAAGAGTGCCAACAACTTATTTAATTGCAGAGTTTGTGCCAACAACCCCACAATACAACTATTAATACAAGTCTGCAGTACAAGACTAATTCTACTAACCTTTTGCTGTTGCCTTTTAGTCAGGTCAGCGGCTGCATCCCTTCTGTGCTGACACTATTCAACAAACACTGGCAACTGCTTTTAAGCAAACACCGAACGGAGCAGGGCAGGAGGGAGGGAAGAGAGACCATTGAAAAAATGAAGATTCCCCCCATGACCCCACCCCTCGCGTCCAAATGTTTCACATTTCTTTCTCCGTTTCAAGCCCCTCTCTTGAAACTGGAAAGTTGTCTTGCCGTGTATTTCCCCCTGGAAAACAGCCAGATCTTTGGTCTGGATTCCATCAGCTCATTTCCCAGTTTCTATGAGACTGCATTTGAGAAATGTGGGTCTCTCTCAGTACACTGGCAAGACCGGTCATCAGCCAATGTATGAAAACGTGAGGTCTGACACTGGGGACCAGTCCACTTTTCTAAATGAAGCATTCCTTTAAAGAACGCATATTTTTACAGAAAAAAAACCAAAAACTCAGCAATAATGGATCCGGCACTACTGCAAGTTTTCAAGGACACGATTATCCCAGCAATTATGTGCCATTGTAAACATCTTAAAATCCAATATTAAATGATGCATAAATCTCAAGCAACACCATCCTTGTATGAGGTAGTAAACTGCCTGGTGCGTTTGCAGACTCTCCTGCTTCGCTCTGCACCCATCCCCACATTTGGGGTTTTATACTTACATCTCGTGACTGTATCACAACTATAAATTCCAACCACCTGGGAGCAGATTTCTTATTACACCCATAAAGAGCATTAAACAGGTTGTAGCTTTTAACTTTATCCTGCTGCCACTACCATGATAGAGAAAATAAATACTGCTCATAAGCTCAACAGCGAACCAAGGTAAAAACTTCTATATGTATACAGTGGATGCTCCTTCTCAGGGAGTCAGTTCTCCACAGGTACTGGGAAATTTTCGGACCCTGCTGATCCTACAGACCAATTCCCCGAAGACTTCAGCTCACAGATGGTACCTCTGCATGCTTAGAAAATGCCCCGCTCCCGACAGTGGCTGTTAAACCCCGGTATCTCTTGGATCTCTGCTGGCCGCAGTTGAAAACATCGGAGCAGCGGATGTGGCCGCGGATGTGGCCCGGCCAGAGCTGCTTACGGCATCACTGCAGAATGTGTGACTGAACCCCACTACAACACCCAGCCACGGCATTTGTCAGCCAAACTCCTCATTCAGCCGTGCCTCGGAAAATCCCCATTCTTGATGGAGAATGGGGAATGGCTTTCAGGCTGGCAGATTATCTGGTGAGTCTGTGGGAACTGCAAAACACTGCACCTGCCTGAAAAATGGCACCAGCT
Organism: Corvus brachyrhynchos; assembly: GCF_000691975.1. Lineage (NCBI taxonomy): Eukaryota > Metazoa > Chordata > Aves > Passeriformes > Corvidae > Corvus > Corvus brachyrhynchos. The sequence continues at coordinate 948,785 of NW_008239000.1, read as the reverse complement.
CAGCACAAGACGTTTCCAGAGGGGAAAGTTAATATATGGGAGGAATGCACATAAATCCTGTTATTTCTTAATGGGATTTGGGAGCTTATTTCTCACCCCGTGCTTTGAAATGTATCCCACAGCCTATGCTATTAACGAATTTAAGCACAGTGATTTTCTTATCAGCTTTTTTTTTCACTGGGGTCTGATTTTTTTTTGGTGGGACTTTTTAATACAAGTGTGAAAAATTAATATTATGCTTGAATACCAGTTAGGATGTTAACAAGCTGTGTCCTGGATAAGCTGCTCTTGTTCTGCTCCTGTTGTTCTTTTCCTAATTTCAGTTGACCAAGAAACCTGGAATCACTTATTTGTTGAGGGTTTTTTTTATGATTTAGGCAGTGGCTGGCTAAAAATGGAAAGACAAGAACTCTATTTCCAGTTCAGCTGTGAGAATGAGTGGTCACAAACTTTCTCTTACTTAAACCAAACAACATTTGGAAAGATTTTTTCCACCTCTCAGGTGTACTCAGTTCGTACTGATGGCTGCCAACGTCTTTCAGGGTTTCCTGGTATGGCCTTGGATGCTCTCTCTGCTGCCATTGGATGGGGATTCATTCGAGGCTTTGGAAGTACAAAAACTAGTGACAGAAATAATCTGCCTTAGCAGTCTATTTTCAAAAGTCTCTGGATATTGTTCCTTTGACCACCAGTGTTTGTTGGAAAGCAAATTAGAGTTCACCTCATTTTCACTTTCAGAGACCCCTTCCAATTCTGACTAGTTCACAAAATATCCTGAGTTGGAAGGCACCCATGAGGATCATGAAGTCCAGCTCCTGGCTCTGCACAGAACCACTCTAAGCATCCCACCACGTGCCTGAAAGCATTTTCCAAGCACTCCTTATGCTCTGGCAGGTTTGGGGGCCATGACCACTGCCCTGGGAAGCCTGTTCAGTGCCTGACCACCCTCTGGCTGAAGAACCTTTTCCTAACATTCAGCCTAACACCTTCTGACACAGCTCCAGCTGTTCCCTTGGGTCTGGTCACTGATCAAATACTTCCCATGCAATAGACTCATGCTGGATTCATGCTCCACAGTTTTGAGCTTCATCAAAAGTCCCTGAAGGCAAACACCAGTGAAATTTGAGATGAGATTAGCTCAGCTCCAGATCTATTATTGATGATGGGTTTTCTTTCTATGCCTTGGGCTCCCAAGAAGTATGGGAAAAGTTGAAAGTAGTGGACCCTTTCACAAGCAAACATCTACTGTGTACAAACACTGAGTTAAAGAGTGCATTCCCTGGGTCTCATTTTAGGATCAGTGTAAACTTCAGCTCTGGCTATATCTACTACAGCCAAGTGAACAAGGATATGTGGCATTTTTTTGTCTAATCTTTCAGGTAAGCTAAAGCCAGGGCAGGATTTACCAAGGTTTCATTTCTTGACCCTAAGCAATACATCTTGTGTTTAATCACATAGGATTCCTCTCTGTCCTGACAAGAAAATATTTCTTCTCTTATACCTTTCTGTGACTTTGAAGGATATGACACTCCATAACTCATGTGGCTGCAATGAGGGGTGGAGACCTGATCGTTCAGGGCAGCTGTCTCTGGGGATTTGGGCCAAAACTTCACTGCTTGGGCTGACCTCTGCTAAGGAGGAAACTCTAAAGCATGACTGGTCAACTGGACACCCACACCCAGCAGACACCATCCCCACTCCTTCTCAGCACAGAGAGACAGTTTTTTTCATCATTTCCTTCCACGGGCACGTTTATAATGGAGTAGTCCGCGCCTCTCGGGAATCATAGCTTGGGACAAGCAAGGTATTCCCTGTAGCCAGGCTCCCTGTGATGCATCACAGCACAGCTAGTACTGTTCTTTCAGCAGTCTGAAGAGCTGCCCCTGACCTTGCTGGAGCAGCAGCAGTGCCCACCAGGCCCTGCTCACGTCAGGCACACTGGGTTTGCCTGCGGTTGCTAATTCAGTGCTGTGAAAGTGAACAGAAGTCTTTTTGTGCTGGAGAACGCTCGGGCAGCCTAATGGAGGGGCTGACAATAGAAGCCTTTTCATCCAGCAACTCCCTCGCTTTAAGAAAAGGTAGGCGATCCTGTCCCTTGTGCTGGCATCAGCAGTCTTTGGAGAGCCCCTAATGTGAGCCCTGAGAAACCAGGAAGAGTGGTGAGGGACTGCCTCCTGCTCCCTGTAACAATTACAGTGGCAGTTGCCAGTCTGCAGTATCCAGATTTCCTTGATATCTGGGATCAGGCATCTGCTTTGTGCACCACTGCACTCTTGCAACAAGAGTCAGATGTGCCAGCAGATGATTTTGCACCATGAACCCCTTACCATCACCAGCCCACTTGCAGAATATTGGAAGATAACGGGTGAGAAGGAGTGGGTTTTTTAAACGTTAACAACCCAGGCCCCAAGCTTTTCTTCAGCAGCAAGGAGAAAAATCAAGTCCATATAGGCAAGAACAAGGGTGGAAATGTCCAAAGAAAAAATAGAAATAAATTTTAAGAAAACATCACAGAAGATGTCACCGTGCCTCTGGCTGAGTTTCATGTCCTAGTGCCTGGGCCAACAAGCCTCTCATGACTCTGCCAGCTTCAGAGAAGCCTCCCTAATGTGAGCAGTGGCCATGGGTTTTGTGCCTGCAGCCCTACAAAAAGGGTAACAGTTCCTAAATTGTCACTTGTTGCACCAAGGGATACAGGGAACAGATGCAAAGAAACTTTGCCTGTCAGTGCGTAAGATAATTTTATTTTGTTTATAGGGACTCTGGGCATTCAAGCAGGGAAAGCTCCTGGTACTGGGATTCCCAGTGCTTGGATCAGAGACAGGGATAAGGGTCTGGGGACCAGCTGGGTATGGAATGGCCTTTTGAGTTTTGTTTTGTCAAGAATGGTGGAACAATTCTCACTGCACGTCACTAAGTGCTCTACGAGCTCTCTCAACCAAAACCATCAGAGAAGTAGCACAGGCAGGGGAGCCTTGTGAAGGCAGCTGGGTCCAGCTCCTGCAAGCACTGACGGCTGTTCACTGCATCAGAGCTTGGATCGGGCTCCGGACAAGGTTTAAACACCTTACAAGAATTCCGGATTATTTCTCAGGCTCTCTCCCCAGCTATTCCCATTATTATGAAACTTTTATTGCTCCCTACATCCCTGCTGAGAGGTAAATCTCAGCGTTTGTGTCATGCTTTTGGCATGAGGTCCCTGCAAACGACCTGCCCTTTTGAGTGAAGGGAACCCATGAACTCCAGCACAGCATGTGAAAAGTGTTCCCACACGGCCACTATCCAAGGGAGAACGCTTTGGATGCTTTAATTCCTAGGCAAGAGAAACAACTCCTTTGTTAGTATGGTCAACACAGAGCTCAAAATAAAAGGGCATTTCAGAGGCCTACAACAGCCACAACTATTCCAAAGGCTTGTGTAGCAAGGAGAAACACGCCACAGAAATATCTCTCCTGGCTCCAAAATGGTTGAGATTGATTAACATTAATTACTTTAGGTTAAAAATTCTTAGAGAAAATTGAGAGGGAATGAACCCTTCTGTTACCACTTTGCCTTTACTGCTTAGAACAGTCAGGGCTTTCATTTTTACATTTTTGATCTTACAGCTAAGGGTGAGCCAAGAAAGTAATTTGGAAATAGAAATCTGGGCTTACTTCTGGGCATTATCATGATTTTGAGGCCACAGGATATTGCATTCTAATTAAACATTTGGTATCACCTGCAATGGCTTTGGCATTTGTCATTGAAGTTCTATTTCCAGATGAAGAAACCCCTTGTTTAATGAAATTTCCACTGTGAGCAAATACCCCCAAATCTGGGCCAAAATTACAGGGTTCTAAATTACTCAACAGGTAGAATAAAAAATCAGAAATTCAACTGTAGGACCCAAGGTCTGGAAACAGAGGAGTGGATGTCACTTCAGGGAATCAGACTTCTCATTTTGAAGCCCTAGTGACACATCAAGGACACTGAGTTACTTTTTAAGCACAAACGTGTTTGAACACTAAAAACAAAACAAGCAACTGTCACTTTTTTTTTAAAAAAGGGAAGTAATTAAAAACTTTAGAATCTTCTTGCCAAAGGACTACTTGACAACGTCATTGACAATGTCTCATACCATGGAATCAATACAAAAGGGAAAATACACGGTGTTAGTTTGCCTCTGTTTGGGCACTGTCCCACTGCTACCCAGGGACATTCTGGTGCTTCTTTAGGTGTTGAGTTTTGGACATTTCCTTGAGGTGCAGCAGAAAGGGAACGTGCAACTGACTACCTTTTGCCCATCCTTCCATTCCCTTACTGCTGGTACAACAAAAACAGATGCTGGGAGGATTCCACAAAGCTTTATTCTCAGGCTTGCCTCAGGGAAAAATGTGAGTCAGATGTAACAAATTTATGGTCTGCTCTCACCTCCAGCAAAATAAATGAGGAATAGACCTGCCTTGAGGACTTTGAATCAGCTGCCATGAAACTGTTTCAATACAGGGCTGTCTTTCCACAGGGGAAAAGAGAGCAGCATTAGCATAAAGAATCTGTGTGTTTTAGCTATGCAAATTCACGTTAGCTGCACACCCAACATTTCTGACAAGTTGAGTTAGGCTGGGTTGCATGATGCACTGAGCACCGTGGCTGAGTCAGCAAAGCTTTACTACTGTTTTTAACTGGAAGTTTGCCCATCTCTGCACTCAACCACCACCCCCCCTCCAAATCAGCCTGTAGGTCTGTACAGCAAAGGGAATCTGACTGAAAGGCAGCAAATTCTTATTTGTTCTTATTTTGAAGGCAATGCTAAAAAAATACACTGAAAGGATACCACAGCTCTGGTAGCTGCCTCTCTAAACCAGCACGTTCTACCAGCTGAGAATACAGGTCTGCTTTTTGCACTTCTACTCCCAACTGTTGCTTCCCTCACTTTTGGGTACATTCTTGGCACGTTACTGGTAGAGGAACGTGTCTTTCCCAAGGGCTGCCCAGGGCTGTGAGAAGCAGGTTTTCTGCACGTGGGCCTTCTGTAAATTCACTCCTCTTGGTTTTGAACTTCCATTACAGCCTTTGGTTGGAAGCTGAGACACAGCAGTACTCTGGGCCCCCAGCAGTTCCTGATGGCTAGAAAGAGCTATTGTATTCACACAGATCTCTTACCTCTCATCTCTCTACTATTCCAGAACAATACATCAGTGTTACTTTGTCACATTGCAAGCAGTCATGGGCACCAGCTTAGATATTTGCTGAAATGTCCACTTTTGTTTACTCTAAGGCCATTTAACACCACTCTGTCAGTGCAAACAGACAGGTAGGAGGACATAAATATAATTATTTGCCAACAGAACAGGGAGCCAAAACAGAAATAAAATTTCTTAATTATGAAAAATCAGAAATTAAAAGCTGACGTCCACATTTTCTGGTATTTATATTTAGTATTATTTAGAACTGCTGCTGGATCACTCCCAGTGCATGCCTGCATCTTTAATGGTCCCTTTCAACCCAAAACTTAATATGATTCACCAAGCACTCTTGTACAGAATTAGACCTGCAACATAATTCATCATTTCCCCACAGTTCCTCATTACTTCACAGTACAATCAGGCGAGGAATCCTGAATTAGCTAAATGATTAATATGCAATTAATTCTGAAGAGCACATAGTGAATTGAAGCACAAGAGGAATTTCTCAGTTGAAACTGGAAACCAGGAAACGGGAGCTGCCTGAATTCCAGAAAGCAGAGCTTTCACATGCAGCCATTCTCCAGCTCTGCATCACCCATGCATGAGCAAAACACTGAAACGCTGACACTGACAGCACAAACCAAGCAGGGACTACAAGGAGAAAAAAGGCAAAACCCAACCAAAAATAAAACCCAGCACATTTTTGGGGTGTTGTTTCAGGAAAGGCAGGCACAAGTCATACAGCTCCCAGTGGCACTACGCACACTCCAGGCATGTTTGACATTAAGGGGCCTGGTTGTTGTGGAAACCAAATCCCATAGATTAATTAATGTTCAGCAGCCAGAGCCATCTCCCATCCTCTCTGTCTCCCTGCCCCCAATTAAAAAAAAAAAAAAAGAAAAAAGAAAAAAGGAAAAGAAAAAAAAAAAGGCAGGGGGGTAATTTTTACATCACAGAAGAATGTCAAAGCAAAAAGAAACTCTTTCCTCACAACTGCAGAACACTGCCAGGAACAGTGAACAGCCTGTGTTAGTCCCAAATGTTTATAAAAGAAAAATTGTAACACCATTTCAGTGAGGCTACTTTTGCTGTCTGAGGCTATGCCAAACTGTCTCCAAGAAGGTCCTGCAAGAAAGATGATTGTGTGAAATTTCTAAAACCCCTTTATGATGAAAGGACTTTTATGGGAGTTCCCCTGTTATTTTACTTTCAACATGTAAATGCACTAATCACAACTAATTTACTTCAGTGACTGACAGCCTTCATGTGAATGTGTTTGCACAGGGAATTGCAACGGGATTTGAAAATGCAAAGGATTTGAACAACATTGATTCTGAGTATCAGCATTTTCTTTTAGCTGCTGCTGGTTCTGATCCACTGAATTCCCCACATACATTCCAGTTTGCAGGAGGGAGTAAGATTGGACATATATCCCTCTGTGCACCTGGGAGCTCGACATACATGCTATAAACACACAGAATGCACCAGGCTGATGACACGAGACAAATATGGTTCAGACCCACTAGAGGTAAAATTTCAGAATTACCTATATCCTATTTTCAGAACAGTTTTAGGGCCATAGGTCAAACCTATTTTAGATATTCACAGATTTAAGGTGATGCTTTTGAAAATCCGTTGTCTTCAGCACCTGCATCTTGAGGTACCTGGGTACTTGTAACAGACTGGTTCTGATGAGAATGAGGAATTCCTTCTCCCATTTTTTCCCCTCAAAATATCTTTGTGAGCTATGCCACTAGTTGCCTGTTGAGAATACCCAATTGTTAAATAATAAAAATCTTGAAGGCGTACCATACTTAACAGATATTTAGTAAGTACAGAGTACACAGGGTGAGCAAACCACTAACACAGCACAATACATACACTTACCAAATAGGTGCAAGTACTTATTGCACTGTTCCACATGCACACTCCTAATTAGCCAACATTCCACCGTGTGACTGAAAGCACTCACTTTGTTCTCACCTCAGGAGTGGTGGGGATGGATTACTGACCATGCTCAGATTTGCCACGACTTCATGACACCAGATCACTTCATGAGAGTCCCCTACTCCCTCCCATTCATAGCAGTGAAATAAATACAGCCAGTTTCAGCAAGCCACAATACTTCCTGTGGGACAAAACCTGCACTTGGATAGTTAAACAATGCCGAGAGCTCTCCTGTGTTTCTCAAATACGCAGCTCCTGAGCAAACCTGCTGACTTGAACAGGTGCTCAACACTTAAAACCCAAGCCAAATACAACGTCAATTATAACATTTCAGTGGTACTTCTACAACTCTTGCCCTTTGAGTCGGGCACCACTCCCATGTTGCTTGCGTGGCATAGAAAATGAGAAAAGTACCTTTGAGATGATTAATGGCTCTCCATGCTCCAGCCCGCCCTTCAGCGTGAATCCCCATGGAGCACCTCCGTGCAGCAGTGCCTCCAGGTAGATGTATCTTCCCTTGTGGGTGATGCTGCACTCTGAAGGTGATATGCTCGTGTTAATGTTGTCTAACATCCTCATCTGTCCTCATCACATACTCAGGCAAACACAAAACCCACGCAGGCAGTCACAGAGCGACCAGGTCGGAAATCAAAGTCCCCAGAAGCCCAGCAGAAGTCATCCCTGAATATGAGAAAGAAGAAGAGCCTGAGGTGGAAAGTTCTTCTTCAAAGCCAGAGTCCAAGGTGATGGTTTAAAAACATCCCCATCAACATTTCACCACACTGCTTCTCCGTCAGGATTTTACTGGCGTTTCAGCACGGAACACTTCCCACTCCCAGGTACTCTGGGCATGAGAGCTTGGTAAAGATTTCTCTTCCAGTCTTCAGCAAACTGTGCTTTTAAATATGGGGCCAAAGAAAGGGAAAAAAAAAAAAAGAAAAGAAAAAGTTTATAGATTTAAAAGCCCCTGGCCAGCAAATTGCCAAAATCCAAACGAATGCTTCATTTGTGATTGATTATCAGTCTTTTCTTCCTTTCTGCATGCGATTTACCATTACAATGGCCTTTTTGCCTCAGCCCACTGCACTAAAAGAATGGAAGCGTCTTCTCCCTCCCAGCTCTCAGTTACTCTGTTCGCTTACTTCACAATTTTCTGACTTGTCAAAAAAAAAAAAAAAAAAAAAAGGCTGGGGGAGGAGAAGAGAGAAAGTCCATTCCTAAAACCCTTTAGAGGGGTTTAAAATGTGAAATAACTCCATACTTATTGGATTAAAAAGTGAAATAAAAAGCTATTGGGAAAACCGGAGAAGCAGGTGAAATGAATCCTCTGGGAAAAATGTTAAGGCGATAACTGAACTCTTTTCATTTTCGGTGCTCTCCCCGATGAGCTGCCAGAGCTGCAGCAGCTACTGCTGCTCTGAGGGAGGGTGAGAAACTGAGGGGGAGAGAGAGAGAGAGAGAGAGAGATGGATTAAGGCAAGTAAGGCAGTGCTGCCCAATTGTGCACATCAAGCATGCAATTATAAAATGCAATGTGCAAAAGCTGGGGCTCACCCTTTTACTATGGCCCCGGAAACCACCATCTTTCTATTGTCCTTGCCAAGGAATTGTAACAATCCAAACTGCCAGTTGCTGAAAACACAATGGACCTGTTCCAAATCAGCTCAGTGGAGCACTGCTAATAATTCTGCTCTCATAAAGTGCCTTTCCTCTGCACGGAGCCTACCAGTTTCCCTGGACATATTTCTTTTCCCCATTTACATTGCCAGAAAAGGCCAATGCTTTCCAAATATATGGAATAAGAAATAACACCAAAAACTTAGGATACTTTTATTAATGTAGGCAGTTGCCCAGTGTAGAACATGTGGATGTGGGTGCATCTGCCCTTTCATATGTGCATGTAGGCTTAGGGACTTGGTTCATCACTTAGCAGATATGACAGCATGTGTCACTGAAGGCATGCAAAACCTTTCCTGATTTTTAACTGGATCTCAAATGGGACAATAGAGAGAGGAGACCAGAGCCCACTGCCCTTCCTGTTGGCATAGCTGAGGAAACACATAGTGATGTCTCTGCCTCTAAGACACCCCCAGCTTTCGATCTTACGATGCCTGCGATGCGCATTATTTCTTCTTCGGGTTTTGCAAGCTGTCAGGACCTTATGTTAACAAAACCTTAATGAACTGTGGGGGAAAAGCTTTGGAGCTGGGACTCTAAACCCAGGAATCCATGCATTTGTCCATGCCACCCCATTCCCATTCCATTCTCTTTAAGATGTTACAAGTTCCCAGAGCCTTCTACTTGCCCCATGTGTCCCAGGTCTCATTCACAACAGCCATGGAGAGAAATGCAGAAAAGAGGCCCCTCGCTTCATTTTTCATGGTAGATGAGTCCTCAATCCTTGCTTATGCTGAGCTTTGCCCCCTCAGCTGCCCTCCCAGGGGCTGAGTTTTCATTAGCCTCACATCCTGGTCAGGCTCACGGACTGCTATTATCCAGAACTCACCCTTTCACTGACTCAAATCAGATTTCTGAGGTTTTGCACTCCTAATGTTTCAGCGTAAAAACCCTCACTCCAAGCCACCACAAAGAGCAATTCATTTCCATCCTCTGCACAGCCCTTCCAGGGACAGGCAAAGGCTCCGGGAGCTCTCTCGGGGCCATGCCTCCTCCTATCCATAGCCAGCAGGACTAGTTAAAGCTGTGTAAGGACACACCAGCCTGTCAACAAGCCGAAGCAGTTCTTTGGATTACATCCATCCCCCATACAAAACATTTGTCACCACACCTGTCTGTGGACACCAGATTTCCAGTGAGAGCCGTATTTCTCATGGTGCCTGCTGCATCTGATGATTAAAAGTCATCAACATATTTCTGAGAGACAGTTTTACTTCTCCTCTAGAACTGTGGTTCATTTCCAGCGCTGAAGCGAACATCATTTTTGCCGAAAGTGCCATCAAATTTGTCACCATTGCAAGCACAGAATTTTCTCCTCTAACCACCTCCCTATTTGCTACTTTTTCATCCTGTTAATCCAGCTCTAAACAGGTCACATACAGGTGTTTCCATGTATTGGAGACTCGCGACCCGCTGAGGAAAATGGTGTGATCAATCACCGAAAAAGGGCTGCCAAATCCTGTGCTACTTCCTCAGCGGGCTCCTGTTCCACACAGGAGTTCCTCTCAGGACAGAGCTGAGATACTCTTAGCTGGGATGCAACAAAAGAGACCCGGGCTCAGAAAAGTGCTTTCCACACAGAATAATATATTTGAAGTTTTGCACAGTTTCAGTGTAAGAGAAAATAAATTTGGAACAGTCATGTCAGAACCCTTTCCCTCATCGAGCACTGCGCTGCTAAAGCAGGAAAAATTACCACTGATTTCACTTTTCAGAGTTCACAATCAAACCCTGTATTTATCATCAATCAAGGCAGCTGGCAACTGCTCTGTCTTTTCCTAAATTCCTTCAAATATTCCTTTTGCAAATGAAATTCATCAGAGCAACGCTGCCCCCGTCTGCTGAAACCAGAAATTGTCACAGTTTAAGCTGACCGATTTAAATGCAAACATTTCCTTAGTTAATAGGCATTTACTGTATGCTTTTCCCTTTCAAAAATGAAGCGGAATCTTTCCTGAGTATTCAGAGTGGCGTTACTGATCGTACCTGGGTCCCTGAGCTGGCAAGTCATTAGGTCATATTAAAGGTAAACCTATAAATCAAAGACAGCAAATTCAGCTCCTAAATTTTGTACACATCAGTAACACAACAGTAACCCTGTTACTGCCCTTTTGGCAGGAGAATTAAACACTAGGCTTAGTTTAAATCTACCTGCTGCTTAGTTCTATCTTGTAAGTTTGGAGGAAGCAGATTCACAATTTGTCTCTAAAGAGTTTTGTCAAAAAATATGGGCCCTCCTACCTTTCACAAAGAGTGATGTGCTGATGGCCATACAAAAAGCATGGGAAGGCTGAAAAAGGAAGGAAGTGCTTCTTTTCCCTTGGTCCCTGGTTTTATCACCGAAGAACTTCTCTTTTTCTTCCAGACAGGGCTCTGTGTAAGCCGAGGAGCGTCAGGAATTTTAAATAATAGACATCCTTCAGGCACCAGTGGGCCCAGCTTCTTCCTCTCCCCAGGAGTCCTGAAGCCATTCACCTAAATCTGCAGTAGGATGGAACAAAACACAAATGTCAAAAGACACACATCTCCTGGATCAGCTCAGGACCCCTACAGGAATTAACCATTCCCTCTTGGGGTAGCAATTCCCCTGAAGGTTTATTGCATAAAAAAATCAGGAACAAATAAATAAAAAATGGGGCTTTCCTATATTTACCCCTAATCAGCTTGGGCTGACTGTAACATATCCATCTCCTTAGCTCTGGAAACTGTCAGTCCGGCATCTAAAAGAAACAGCAACAGGAAGGAACACACGTTGAGGCTCTGCATGGCATCAAAAGGTTTGCAATCATCAACTAATGTTCAAAAGGTGTTTCTAGAGAAAAATTCCTAGGCTGACCTCCAGTCAGACTCCCAGTTGGATTTGAGTTCATCTTCCTTCCAAACCACAGAATAAGCTAGTTTTTCTGGATAGGTCTCAGGTAAAAATGTGACAAATCAGACACGGAAAGAAGAAACAGAGATCTCAGAGTGAAAGGGAAAAACAAAGCTGAGAAACAGAAGTAACCTGTGAAATCAATGAATCTGCATCCTTTTGGTGTTGGAAAAGACACTTGCCTTTGAAGTCTGAAAAGAAAGAATTTTCTTTGGAGAACATGAAAGAGACTCTCCATTTAATATTGCCTCCGGCACAGAGCTGCTCTGGGTTGCAGCAAAGCAAACTGAAAAGCAACACGCCAAGGTGAGGAATGGATCCATCCCTCTAAGGAGAGCACAAGTGCTGCCACAACTGAAGAACATGAATTCAGGGCATTTGAACTCAGAACTGCAGGTTTTCCCTCCACATCTGAATTTCCACCTATCTGATGTCACCACCCTGCTGAAAACAGATTTTGAATCAGGAACCAGGAATCAAAAGAGTCATCACAATGCAACATCACAACCTCACAGTGTTCCCACCCCAAATAAGACAATTACTAAACAGTTCAAGCCACTGTTGGAGCCTTTAACCAACTCTGAAGTGGCTGGTGGGTACAGCCCAGGTATTTGAGTAGAGTCTCTGCTGGCATAAATCACTCCAGTGTCTTCCTCTGAAGCTCTATCCCCCTGCACAGCTCGCCATGTTCTCTCTGGGAGGAATGGATTATTTTAAACACAAGCACTTTATATTTGCATCTCGCTACCTTCTCAGAGCTATTCCCAAATAGGAGGAAAGTTACTCAGGAATTCGATCCTAAGAGAGTTATTCTGTCCCCAGGAAACTGCTGTTTCAGGAATGACAGGGGCTGCTGAGTGCTCCAGACCTGGGCTGCCAGGAGACAAGGGACAAAAAAAGGCACCTGCAGCCAGGGCAGGTGGTGTTCTGCAAAAAGCACCTTGCTAGGATCCCGATGGGTAAAACATATCAAGTTTCCCGCTGAAGCCAGGCTTTGAACGACCTTTGGGGGAGAAATCAAACCCTGGATGCGGCGTTTATTGGCTCTCCCTCATGCACATGATCGGCTCCAGAAGGAGGAGCTTGTTCCCAAGGCTACCGAATCAGGCAGAGGGGCTGGAGTAAGGGGCAGGTGGCTCCCAGCAGGGCTTGGGAAGTTGGATTGCCAGCCCGCCGCACGGAAAAATCAGGAGCGAATGCGAGGTGATGAGTGTCCCCTTCCTTTCCCAGCCTCACAGTAAGGAGCAAAACTTCAGTGCCCTATCCAAAATCCAGGAGAAACAAAGCTCAGCACTGCCTGCCAGAGGTAGGTGTTGGCCCCCTCCTAGGTGAGTTTTCATGCTTTGTTAACACCTGAGACTGTTGGAGGACTAAATCTCGCTTGAGGATATCGTGAAGCTTCACGATATTGTCGGGTATTGTATTTACCTAAACACTCATTTGCCTCTTATCCCTGTGGATAAGAAAAGTCTTTTTGCTGCTGTCTCTTCTGGGTGGTGCAATAAAAGTCCTTTCGTCAGGCTGTTTTCCCCCTGGGCTTGCAGTGCAGCAAGAAGAATGGAGACCTGAGGTTTGTTTTCAGCTGGTTAATTCTTACTTTGCTGTAGTAGTCCATGAAAAACCACTTTTCTCCTTTTGTGTGCCTTTCAGCACTAGGAGGATGGGGTTTTTTTCTTGTAGACGAAAATTATGTGGTACCCTTGAGGAATGGTTATGTGTTTTTCATCTTAGCCAGCTATTTAAATAAATCAACATACCTGTGTGTCTCTTGAGTTCTCTCCGACTTAATCTCTCCAGCTCTCTGAGGATTTTGTTTTGGGCCCAGTTCATACATCTGTTCCTGGAAATTTGTATCACGGTGGTCTTTTGGATAGCTTGAAAAGAGGGGCAGCCTATTGACACCTGTGTGTTCATTCCTGAAATCGAGATCCAAAGTGGGACAGTCAGACACGTAGTTAGTTTCCTTTGCTGAAGTGAAATAATTGCCTCTTGACTCTGCACCCTCCCCCTGAAAATACCAGGGAACACAGAAGCTTGCCCTCTCTGACAAGATTGGTGTAAAAACAAAAATATTCCAGTTTTTAGTACTGAACTGGATTTAGGGCAAGCTGCTTTTGACCCTCTGGGCTTTTCTTTGGCGGGAGGAAGTCCCCTCACCCCGACTTCTACCTTCAGTCAGCTCATCCCTCCAAAATGTGCCACCTTCCTGGCCAAATACCACATGGAAAAGGATCCAGACCCTTCCCTACCCCCGTGCGAGAGGATTTTGATCTCCAGCCTCAAGCACGGCATCGCTAAACCACCGGGGACCCCACACCACAAAATGGTGCCCCCGCCGTGAGGGGGCGGCGGCCATGTTGGGGCCGAGGGGCTCGGCGCCGCAATTCCCGGTGGAGCGATCGGATCTTGCAGGAGCAGCTGGCGGCTCGGGATGGCTC
>NW_008239000.1:929444-934589 GCF_000691975.1 Corvus brachyrhynchos | reverse complement strand
CGCGTCACGGAGCGCTCGGGGGAGGGAGCGTCCCCCGCTGCCCGCGGCGGGAAGCAGAGGGATGGCGGGAAAGGGACGGGGCCCGGCGGCGCCTCGGCCCCCCAGTGCCTGCGATGGAAGAAAGGCTGAGGGGTTTTTCCTCCTCGCGTTTCTGGCCCCTCAGGGTTGGGCTCTGGGACCAAGGGCTCCGCTTTTCTCCCTCATGTGCTCACAGGAAGCACCCACGGCGCGGCTGTGCCAGGCAGAGGGTTTGTTGAAGGGAATAAGTTACCCAGCTATGGAAGGTGCTGCTGGAACTGCCTCCTGGCCTGCGGTGTGGTCACAAGTGCTCCAGAGGACCAGTCACCCAGGAAAATCCAAATAACCTAAATAGGAAACCTATCAATACCATCTGGTTTAAAACTGCCACTGAGTAATAGATTTTTCCTCTTTCTTCTTTTTCCTCTTTCTTCTTTTTCCTCTTTCTTCTTTTTCCTCTTTTCCCCTCTCTTTTTTCCCTCTCTTTCCCCCCCCTCCTTTCTCATTGTATATCTAATATTTGAAAGTTTCTCCCACAGAAGGGTCATTAATAAGTTTGAAAACTGATGGCAAACTGAGATTTAATTTACTGATTCACTCAGGCTGTTGATTCAAACTAACACCACCCCCTCAGGAATGGAGCAAATAATCAATCCATTGCTTGATCAATTCCAATAAAATAAGACAGCATGGATTGGCTCAAGTTTCCTTCCTTCTGTGCTCAAGGTTTTCTATAACCAAACTCTCCTCTTATTCTACAATTTCTCTCAGGAAGGTGGAGAAGTGCAGAAAAGGCTGCATGAAGTGAGTTGAATTTTGGGGCAGTTTCTTGAATATAGATGGGTCCTTGTCACTGCTGAGTCTTTTGATAGTTTCACCAGCACTATTTTGAGCAGCCTCTTTTTTATTTAGGTCATGTCATCAGTATTTTGGTTGGTTTCACTTGTTTGGTTTTTTGTTTGTTTGTTTTTTCTCCTTTAGACCACTGAGCTATGTGAGCAACAGGAAATCCATTTAAGCCTGACTGGCAGAGCAAACTGATGCAAATGCAGTTGGAAAGAGATGCACTTCAGGAGAGCAGGTATGAGGGCCAAGACAGATGTATCATGCAGAGTATCTGTATGAGCTTTGAGAGGCACAACAAGCTTCCTCAGAGAGCAGCTTCCCTCCAGGAATAACACTAGCACTCCTGGTTTGGAAAACAACTCATTATTTAGTTGTAAAAACCAGCAGTTAATGAACTCAAGTATTATACCTATGAGAATAGAGCTCCATGTGAATCCCATTCTCTAAATTATTTTATTTTTGTTTCCTAATTCAGACAATAGGAGTCTCAGAGCCAAGAGAATGTAAAAACACAGTTAAAAAGTACTGCTGGAGAGCTGGAAGCTGCCAGCCAGCAGCAGGACGAGGCACTGAGGGAGGCTGGCAGCCAAAATGAGCACCTGACAAAGGTGGTCCACAGCCTTGAGGAATTACTTCTGGAATCACGTGGCATCCTAATGGACTGCAAAGACAGCATGGGCAGGAAGCTCTGTGAGCATGAGGACGTGACCAGCCTGCTCATCCACAGCCTGAGCACGGCATTTCGTGATGTCTTGCGGGATTTGGACTCAGAGGTGTCACACCTCAAAGAAAGGGTGGTCCTGGTACGTGAACAAAGTCCTAATTTTCCTTCTGATGCTCTGTGTTCTGGTTTTTAGGAAATATCTTCAAAAACTCCATGAGCCCCCTTCTAACCTGGCCTAGGGAAAGGGTTATGGCATAAAGAGGTGCAAATGCCACTTTGCAGTGAAGGTGGCAGGTGCTGGCACACCAGCCTTTTACAGTGGTCCCACCTTGGACTGGGTTTACTGCTGGGATTTACCACATTTCCACAGCTCAAGGTGGAACCAAAAGGGAGGAAATGACACTTTAGAATCTGCTCTTCAGACTGCCTTTCCTTCAGGGGTGACACTGTTATCTGCTCACAATAGGTGGAAGAAGAACTTCAGTCACTGACCAAAGATTCACAGACCCGAAGAGAACTTGTGCTCCAGCGACATCAAATTAGGTACCTGTTCTCTGCTTTTTCGTTCATAAAGCGTAACCAGACACTTTTCACGTGCTCCACAGAGAATTCCTTTATGATGATGATGGTATTTGGGGTGGGGTGACCACAGGCTAGCAAATCCTCAATGTTTTTGAGGACTTCAGTAATTGTTCCATTGAGATGTTTATTTGCTCATGATTTTCTGCTGCTTTTTCCTCCCATGCTGACAATTTTCTGGTTTATTTACCAAAAATTCTATTTTGGAAGCATCTCTGCACCTTACTTTTTTAAGTGTCACTTAAATGGACACGTGGAATTTGTTGGGACACCAGTTTCATCATTAAAAGAAAAGATTGAAAGTAATTTTGGTGGTTAAATCACCTTTTTCTTGCTGGTTTCTCGAAGAGTTTTGTCCTTCCTTTTTTGAGACCTCCTAATTTTTGTCACATCCTCCACTTGAGTTATAGAGTAACCCCTTCAAAATAAAAGTATCTGTAACTTGATACTTAATAACAGAACGTAGAAATTATTACATTTCTGACAAGTGAAAGAAGTTACTATTTGCCAAGATGAAATTGTTTTCTTTCGGGAAGATGACTGAGCAGCTAAGAAATGGGCTTGAGCAGGGGGTGGCAGCACTGCCTCGTAAAGCTTGGCAGTGCCTGCAGCTTGGAAGAGCATCTAAAGCCTGATGGAGACAGATCATTAAGTCTGGGTTCTGATTATAGTGTAGAAAATGTTAAGAGTAACCTTAATTTGAGAGAAAGTTAGCTGCTCCTACACTCCACTCTCTGCCCTATTCTTTTGGTTTCTCAGTGCTTTTGTTTAAATGAAGCGCTTGTTGCACAGACTGTGAAATGAAAGGGAAAAAACTGAAACCCCACAAAAGCACGCAATATAGAGAAGAGACAAAACCTGCATGTGTTAGGCAGGCTGAGAATGAGGAGACTGAGGCTGCTTCTTCTTTGATGGTTCTTACATTTTTTCTAATTTCTCTACCTCAAACTTTGCATAGAGGACAAGCAAGAATCCCAAATTCAGTGCATTCACATCGAGTCTGTCACCTGGAATCCACAGTTGGTCAGCTCCATTCCAAGTCAGGAGAAACCAAGAGGATCCATGAAAACAAGGTGTGTATGGATTTGCCCATTAGCACTGGTGCCAGTGAAAATGAGTATGTGAAGAGCTGAAATGTTCCAGAGACAGGAGGGAAGTCTTTTTCATGAGGGATTACTTCAGAAGAACTGTGTGGACAATAAGATAAGTTACATTATCTTAAACTTTGCACATAAGAGTATCTTTATTAAATAGCCTTGTAGGCTGGTCCATCATCTCACACGCTGGCAAAAGTTGCCTCCTTTCAGAGAAAGTGAACACCACTTGGTACAAAACGTGTTTGCCTAGAGATTTCTGAATGTAGTCATGGTGAAGGAATATTCCTCTGTGAAAAAAGGTCTTCTTTTTTTCCTAAGGTGTTGTTTTACCATTCCAGTCAGTGTTTATGGTGTGGGTAAGGAACTTCTGAAGAGCTCTGGATCAGGGTGGAAGCCAAATTACTCTCCAGAACCTCAGTTAACTCTGAAACAAAACTGAGCTTAATCACTAAAAGAAGACATCACATTTATGAGTACACCCAGGGAAATAACTCTGCTTGGACAAAAGATAACATTTGTACTTCTTTCAAGTAGAACCTAGAAGAAAACTAGAAGAAATCCAATGTACTGTTTAAAATAGAATGCTTTAAGATAATTCTTCATGAATATTTGCCTTTTTCTAGGTCAAAGACCTGCAGCAGTTGCACCGAGCTCATTCTCAGGCAGCAGAAGCGGAGACAGACCAGGCACAACATGGCCAAGAATTTGGAAATCTAGATGACCAGATTCATCAACTGCTGGTAAAAACAAGTGACACTATTGAAAAAACTCTTGCTTTCTAAAAGCTTCTCCTTACTGACGGTGCTCAGATTTGCACCTTGCTTGTTTTAGTTAACTTTGAGGATTATTTCTAACTAGAAATTTGAATTAGCTGTGAAAGGCCCAAGGGCCTTTACCAATAGCAATGAGGGATATTCAGAATTAAGACTTGACTTTGTCATAAATTCAAAGCTGCAGAAACCTATGCAAATCATATCAAGATGCTGAGCCACCTTCACTTTAACCTCACAGTTTAGATCCCTTTGTTGAGGAGCCTTGGTCCCTTAACACATATTTTGCAAGATTTATCTAATATTCAGGCAGTAAACAACAGCAAAAGTTATGATTAGAAGGAATGCCCTTTGGTAATTCAGTTTGGGCCACACTTTAAATTCATATTGTTGAAATTAGTAGCTCTGAAATGTGTATGTTAGTGTTTTTAACATAATTTACATTTTAAATTATCATTAAGATAACAAAAAAAGTCCTGAATTTATTTATTCAGGAGGGAGATGACTTCAATTTCTCCTAGACTAAACTCCATAAAAAAGAGATAGAACTAAGCCTAGAAAAAGAGCAGAACAAGCGATTTTGGGATCAGAACACAGACAAGAGCATCACCATGGAGCAGCTCAAGAGGCAGCTGGACAACAGAAACATGCAGCTGCAGAGCATGGAAAGGGCACTGAAGGAAATGAGGATGGAGTGTCGCAGACAGATGGAGTGCCAGGTTGGTGATTTTGACTGTAAACCTCCAACATGACTTTTTGTATATTTCCAGAAAGTTTAATGCTACCAGATCTACCAAACAAGTTGTAGAATGTGGTATTTTCAGCAGTGAGCATCTGTAAGAGTGGTTAGTAAATGAAAGGCCTTCATAATGCCTTACTTGATGCAGTATCTAATGAAAACATAATGAAGTTTGTGTTTATGAACCAGTGAGTGCTGTGTTGGAATTCCTTCTGACAGAGCAGACACTGCCTTTACATTCTCCTTTCTTCCAAACTTCAACCCCTCAAAAGTGAGCTGTGATTAGATAACCTTCTTTGCATTATGAATAAAGATCCAGTTGATTCCTTTATCTTCTACCAGACCATGGGCATGAGCTAACTCACACATTGTTGTACATTTTCTCAATCCATTGTCTGCTGAAAACCCTCCCACCAGGAAGTTCACTCTTTC
>NW_008239000.1:913747-929366 GCF_000691975.1 Corvus brachyrhynchos | reverse complement strand
TACTTTGCACTATTACTGGTTTCTGAATCACAGTATTTTGTGCTTTAAATGGTGCATATTGCTGCTTGCAGAAATTAAATCAGTAATAAATTATTCATGTAATTAGTTTTTCCCCAACTTTACAGTGCAGCCAGTTGAGTTTTATCACTTGAAGTTCTTTAGCCTTAAGTGCTCTGAATTTTGTCCTAATATTGCCAGATGATTCATTTTTGTTACATCAGTGTAATATTTTTAATTTCCTGTGTTTAAAAAAAATTATATTCTACTTGGGTATTAAAAGGGAGAGAGAGGAGCCAGAGCATCCTGACCTTATTTTTCTGTACAAAAATCTGTACAGGTGTTGAAGATGTACTACAGAAGTCCAGAAATGTGCCAGGACATTCTAAAGGTGGAAGTAAACAAATCCCTTGGTTGATCCTTGTATTGTTATTCTTTAGATGGCTGCAATTGAGGAAAAAAATGAAAGCATTGGAAGACTCTCCTCTTTGACTGTGCAGCTGGAGATGACCGAGGAAGCACTCGGCAAAGTCACGGAAGCTCTTGCAGCCAAACAGAGGCATTTGGAGGCTGCTGAGCAAACAGTGTCAGATCTGGTAACCTGTCTGCAGGAGAAGGAGAGAGCCCTTGGGGCTACCAGCCAGGAAATCAGGGCGCTGTGTTCCCAGCTCGGCAGCAGGATGCAGGAGGTCCAGCATGTGAAGAGTGAAGAGGGCCGCTTACACAAGGTGCAGTTGGAGTGTGAGACGCTGAAGCTGCGTGTGTTCGAGAAGGAAAGGATCATTGAGCTCTTCCAAAAGCAAATGGATAACATGACCCAGATCGTGGGCCAGCACAGTCAAACAGCTGGAGCAATGGAAGTGGAGAAATCCCAGCTGAAAAAAGAAATAAATGACTGGAAACTCAAAGCAGAAGAGCTTAAGGTGTGCAAACAGTGCTGCATTTATGTCTCTTTATGACAATAAATGTCTTCTGGTTTAAAATCTGCCTTAATGTGCTGATGCTGTGGTTTTAAACGTTAGGCAATGCCCCTGGAATTCTAACAGCAGAGGAGGATAATATTACAGCTTTACCACAAAAAATGTGTAATTCTCTGGTGAGAAGCAGCTGCCAAAAGGCTGGTGAGAGCTGGAATGCCCTCGGTGAGATGAGTGTGCATACCAGAACAGCACCAGAAATACCAAGTGTAACTGAGAAGCAGCAGACAGGCAGCACTCAGAATTCCAAACTGAGGACACTGGTTATTTCTCAGACAAGAAATACAGGATATGGTAGCCTTATGCATGTCAGCATGTTGAGAAGAAAAATCACTCCAGACAGGGAATTTCATCCTCTTTTGTGAGAAGGCATTTGAGTGCACATGATGGGGCTGCTACAAGAGGATGGAAATTATGTTCATATCCTACACCTGGTAAGGTTAATTATTCTTTAAAGCCCTCAGATCCAATTCTGCTGTACCCTCTTTGTCTGGATTAGCAATTTTCACACAAGTAATTGGTCTGTTTTACTCTGGTTTTCTTTCTTGCCCCAAACTGAGATTTTAAATAGTGCCATCCACACATCTCTGTGCTTATTTTATATAATTATATTACACATAATTGTTTTTTATGTAAGCAGAGTGCAAAGGATGAGAAAGAAGCCAGAATACGTGAAATGGAGGCCAGGCTGAGCGAGCTGGAGCTGGAAAAGGCTCAGCTGGTTAACACATGCACCGAGAAGCTCCAGGCACTGAACGATGCAGAACTGGAAAAAGATGAGCTCGTGCAGGAGCTCCAGGCTGGCCAGAGGGAGCTAGCTGGCCGTGCAGGTAGGGAGCCTCAGCTCTGCTCCCACAGCTGCTAATTTGGGCTCATGTTAAAAATAAAAGAGCAGCCTGCTGGCTGACTCCAAATATGGCTGCTGGTACAGCACGAGGTTCCTGCCAGCACAGGATGGTCAGATTGTTCCAGGGAGCTGTGTCATGGCGCGGGATTCTGGCACTGAAGGGGGGAACACAATCTTTACGGCCCATCTCCCTAGGAGCAAAAATAGTTAAAACTGCCCGAGTCAGGAGATGAAAAATGCAGATCTGGTAAATCACAGAATAGGAATTTGATCCTTTTTTTCAAGAGTGATACCTAAGTACAGTGAAACTTTGTTTTGTTGTAAATTTGCTACAATGTTATTAAAAGTTGATGCTTCAACTTCGATGTTTTCACAACTAGTGTGTGGGAAACCCATCAAGATATATTATTAAAATATGTACAGGTGTATAAAATTATAAAAAATAAAATACTTTTAAAGTATATAAACATGAATATATTATTTAAAATTTACAAAAAGCAGGATCTGGATCCAAAGCAGCCACTGACATTCAAGGATATTCTCAGTTAAATCTGCACAGCAGCTGGCCAGATGCTGCTGGTCACATGCTTTGCTCTCTGCACACCCCTGAACCCTCAGAAAGTACCCCTTGGGAGCATTTCCTTTATCACAAATTGGCAGCAGATCAGTAATCTCAGTCTAGAAGAATGGTATTTTTTTGTCACTCTAACTTCAATCTTTACTTACTCTCACCAGAGGCATTTGAAGATTTGAAGAGGAATTACCAGGGTGAAATCAAGGAGATGGCAAATACTGCAAATAGACTGAAAATGCAGTTGAAATCGGCCCAAGCTGAACTGAAACAGGCCAGGACTGCTCTAAAGACTGTGGAGGGATCTGATGGCAATGGTAACTACGGATTGAACTTCCCAAAAATCACACACACTTGTCGTATCAGCAAGAGAATTTTTGTAAGTATTGCAGTCATAATCCTTGTTGTTTATTGAGAATTTACCTTGTGTTTTCCAGCTCTGGAAGCTGCAGTGAGAATGCAAAAGCAGATCACAGCCAAGAGAGGACAGACAGATGCACTACAGAGCAAGATTAAATTCTTGGAAGAGGCAATGGCAAACGCAGCTGAGGTCACATTAGCTCCATGTAAAAGTATTGCACTGCATTTAGAGAGATTTGTCTTGGGAGAAATGCGTGGGCAAAAGCACAGTCAGCCCATGAAGGACCAAAAATAGTTTCACTTGGTGTCCGTGGGAATCAGCCTTCTGTGCAGAGACAGGTCTTAGTTTATGTTCATTCCTCTTGGAAGAATGAGAGCAGTTGCAATGAGAATCAGGCTCTTACATATCAGTTCTTCCTAAAAATGTCAACTTACACATTCTATATCCTTCTGACCCTGGTCCATGGTGCTTCCCCTCTGGATTCTGAGGCAGTTCTGGATGTAAACTCTCTCTGTCAGGGTCTGTCTATCACAATGAGTCCTTTTTCACTTTCTGTGACAAATCACTCAGTTACCAACAGCTGTAGTTTACTGAACAATCATTTCTGTCTGTTCAGTATAACCTATCCTACTTCCTCGCTGGCTTTGGATCCAGTGGATGCTGAAGCTTAAAATTCCAGTTTCAAATGGATCAAAAATCTGAGATGTTGCTTCACTGAGACCAGTCCAATTGCACTTTCCCTTGTAAGGCCTTTCTTCCTGTTACAAAACCTTATCTTAACCTTACGATGCAGTATCGAAGCTTCTCAAAGGGTTAGTTCAGGTATTTCAAAGATTAAAATAAATTTACAGAAGACAAATGTCTATAATTTATACATTTTTGACTCATACTATGCCCTCATCTTAAATTCAGGAGAAGTATTATCTCAGAGAAGAAAATAGTAAACTAAGGCAAAAATTGAGCTGTATTAGAGCAGAAAATATCAGGATTGCTGGGGACCTGGAGATCCTGAGATCACAAGACAAACGGCTGAAAGAAAAACTATTCTAAGATGGAGACAGCCCTTGATAAGGTAATTTAAGGAAACCCTCAGTTTCTCTACAGTCACCTGGGAAGAGAAGGGTTGGATTTAATATGTTCTTTTCACATGTGCTGTAAGATCCTCACCTGAAGAGTTTTTTATTGGTAAAAAGCTTCTATTTTCATTAAGAGAATTCTTGATTTATTCCTTAGTAGTAGCTCTGGGAAATCTAAACTGCAGGGAATTTAAAGTAAATGTATTGTACAGGCTGTAGAACCTTCTGCTGACTCTGGGCACAGCTGCTTTCTTTATTCTTCCATATGAGGGAATTTTTAAAGAGCATGGTGCTGTCTCATTTGCCTTTTAGCTTTTTTAGGTGACGTTTCTGATGCTGGCATACCTGACCCCTAAGGTTAGGTCTGGTCTGACTGGCACAGAAATCCCAGATGCCCTGCAGGTAAGCTGCTGCTGTTCCAGAAAGAAGAGTCCTCTCACGATTCCAACTTGGCAGGATGTAAATTTCTATGTGAGGTGTCATTCTCAAATTTCTTTAAAAAATGACAAAAGACTTGTGATACCTCCTGCCAAGTGTAGCATTTCTGACTTTACGTCTTTGTCACTGGAAGCTTACCTTTCTTGTAGTGTATAGATATTCTCGCCCCTTTCCAGAGTAAATTTTTTAAGGAAGAAAAAGTATAGTTTTGTCTCAGTTGCATCTTCTAATCCCAGAGGTGTTCAGTAGGTCTGGGACTGGCCCTGGAAGGATATTATCCCTTCTGGGACATTCTGGTGTGCGTGTTATGGCTGCCAGGGTTGTATAACCAGCTGCTTTTGTGAGCCTGTCAGCAAAGGCATCCTGCAGTATTTCTGTGCTGATAGCAGGAGATAAACACAGCATCCCCGTGTGCACCTTGTTTCTTTATCCAAGAGAGGACAGGGAAGAGAGTAATCCACAGGAAGTTAGCACAACTCACTGATGCCCCTTCTGTGCTCTGTTGCAGGCATCCCTGCAGTTTGCGGAGTGCCAGTGCATCATCCAGTGCCAGGAGCAGGAAGCCATGCGCTGCAGGCTGCAGCACACCTTGGATGTGAGAGTGAGTACTCTCCTGAGAAGCACGGGCCTAACCTTAGGTGCATTTGCTTTGGGGCCTGACTTTAGGTGTAGCACTCTTTAGTGAAAAAAACTCTGACAAGTCTGTGTTCTGGAACCCTTTTCTGTGTGGAATTCCTCAGTGCTGCCCATGTCCGTAATTCCAGGTTTTTGAAGTGCTATGTACAGTAAGGACAACAAAACAATAGACTGAGTACAATCCCTGTCTTTACTATTGAGATGAATAGAGGATGTTTTTAACTTCTGCCTTATTTATAACCAGGGACTATTCAGGCTGCAGTGAGACTACTGCTCTAAATGAATGGTACCTTGGGAACTGCAGTTTTATCATAAAAAAATATCATCAGTTTTACTGACCCACCCCAGTTGCTGGCTTTGAAAGAGGAGCAAAGTGCTATATTCAAAATACAACTCTACATAAGCAATACAAAAAGTGCTTCAGAGGAAGAATGACCAAGATGGGGAGCTTTTCTTGTTTTTCCTCAGGAGCTGCAGGGCCCAGGCTACTCCTCAGCTTCTGCTTCAGGGAAGCTGCGGCACCTTGTGCCTCTGTCCCACCTACACTCGGCTTTCCAGCCAGCTGCCCTGCGCCTGCCCAGCTCTGCCCCTCAGGTGAGTGCCTGCCTCGCCATGGGAAGCCAGCACGTCCCGAACAGTAAAAATAACATGGGCTTCCTACATGGGAGAGCATCTGCTCAGCAGTGCCCAAGAGCAAATTCCTAACACCAAAGATGAAATGATTTTCTGTAGCTTCACATGTGCCTTGCAGATTTTTTTTGTCTGTGTAAAAAACAATGGGACAATTAAAAAATCCTATAGATTGTGCTAAGAGTTTATTTTACCAAAGATGAAATGACTTTCTGTAGCTTCACATGTGCCTTGCAGATTTTTTTTTGTGTGTGTAAAAAACAATGGGACAATTAAAAAATCCTATAGATTGTGCTAAGAGTTTATTTTACCTCTACCACCAATAACATTTCTGAACTATTAAATTTGAAGGTACTGATCTGTTAGCAGTTTGGTTTTCACTCTTTTTTTTTTTTGCTGTAAATCACATTTGACAGTGAAAATAGATTTGTACATAGTTCCTGATACATTTAATCATCTGCTTGATATTTAGATCTTTTTCCAAGCTGGCCATCATTGATTTTGATCTGGTTTATCCACATCATTGTTCTTCCCTTTGGTTTTGGACATCTACATTTAGATTTAAATAAAATTCTAGTGTTGTTCTCATTTTTCATGAAAGAAAATATCAACTCTAATGTCCCATTAAAAAAAAAAAAGTCTTTAGCTGTTTTCTTTATAGATTTTATATAAATCTTCAGAAGTGACCTGATGTATCTCCCTGGTATTTTCATCACTTTTAAGCTCAAAATCTGTAGGAGGTTACAAGTTAGTGCAGGCATTTTTCAGGAGTATTTTCTGGTTTACTTCCTGATGTGGTGGCAAACATTTACATCAAGGAACAAAGGATAGTTAGTTCTGTGAAATCCCTGCAGCATCAGGCACTCCCATTCTCTTTTCTCTGAGTTAATCAATTTATACTTCTGAAGATAAAGAAGGAGAAAGGACTGATTTTTAATTTAGTACCACAGTGAGGACCCAACAGGTTGCAGGAGCACTTGAATCAAAGTCTACTTTAATCTTCTTCGTTCCTGCATCATTAGTTATTGTACGAAATGAAGCAGCTCCAACGCTTGAGACAGACTCTACCTGGGTGATAGTCTGGTTTCCTAGCTGGAATGTGGGAAAGGAGAATTTGGTCTGACTCCGTATCACTTTGACCCATTATGAAGCTGAGGATTTGTTCCCCATATAAGCCCTGCTGAAACCACTGTGTTGCCATTGAAAATTACCTTTTTTTTGTTTTTTTTCAATGAAAATCAGGTAGCAAAATGTTTCCAACCAGTTCCATCCCCAGATGGAGCAAAGGTCAGTGGGAGCAGTGCTTTGAGCATGTGAAATGCTGAAAAATCCAGTTTCACTGAAAGAAAGGGTTCTTTGAACCAGGCCTTTGCCTCAAGTCCTGAGCAGTAAAATGAGAATAATATTGCACTTCATCTCTGCGGTGGCTGTGGCAGTAAAGGGGTTTGTATCTGCAGACAGCTCAGCTGCTCTAGGAAGGAGTGCCTGGAAAACACCCCTAAGTGCTCCTGTGTCTCCCTTCAGCTCTGTGTCTGTGCCCTCTACAGCAATACCTGGGGTCACAGGTTAAAAGGGACAAAACAGGAGTAAAGGGGGGAAAAGTATGTGCATTTGGATGAGTTGAGGTAAGAATTGACAATAGAGTGCCTTTGTAAATATTTTTAACTGAATTATTTCATTTCAGATGCCTTCCAAGGACATTTTGAAGGAAGAACCATTGCAGGATATAAAGAGGATTCTTCAAGAATTAACAAGTTCAGACAGTGACATTTCCTCTGTGGATCTCAGCAGCAATGGTAGGAGACAATCCCCCATAACAACCATAAGGAATGCAGTGTAAGAATAATAGATTTATTTCTGTTGTGTGCTGTGTACTTATAGTGCCCTCTGAAACTGGGATCTGGCTCCTGATGTGTTTCAGGAGCAGAGTGGGACGTGGTTTTGCAAGAAGGTTGGGTTTATATGTAACCTTGAGATAATCTGGAAGCTTCCAAAGCTTCTGTTGTTTGCCAGGTTCCTCAGATGTTTTAGGTGGTAGGGAAATAGAAGGTGCCCACAACATTTGCCTTTAGTGCTTGCTTTTATTTTTGTTCAGAACTGCTTTCTTCTTTTCCTGCCATATGTAAATATCCAAATGCAGGAAATTTTTTTTCTTGCCAAACGCATGATAATGACAGTGGAGTTGAAAAATTCAATACAGCACAAATTCTGATGCTTCTAATCCAGAACTTAAGGCTACTTCATAAAGGAAAATGTAATTCATGAATTTTGATTAGGATTAAATCAAAACTGCAGCTGGAGAGGCTGCTACTTGCAAGCATGGTGGAAAAGCACATTTTAGGACAGTGAGAAGTGCTTTCACTTAGCTGAGTAGCCTGCTTCTTACAGTACTCATTTGAGGTTCTGTTTCTAAGGCTTTTTTAATACAGCCCCAGTCCTGCACTTGTTTGTATTGTTTTATTCATAATGCTAAGAGCTTCCTGGGAATTATAAAACAAAGCTGTCGTGTTACTTTCATCCCTCTAAGAAAGAGCTCCAAAACATATTTGCATTGTTTGCTTTTAATTTCTGTGTGTAAGACCTGGAGACTCCATATGAGAGCTTCACATTCTCACTGTGGATGCTGGCTAGCATGACCAAACTTTAGCATAATTCTTCCAGAATGCAGGTTTTGCCCTCATTTTGCTTTCAGGGGTCCTGCCTGCTCACGTCCTGCAGATCTTCAGTCCCAAGATGTTTCCCTGCTCTTTACATCCCTTGGTAAGTTTTCACTGGCAGCATTGATGTCAAACTGGAACATCACAGAATATTACAAAAAATATAGTCCCAATGCAGTATCTTTTCCTAGGAATTTACTCAAATACCTGTTAGCAGGTGCTGTTACCAAGTCTCTAGTGCACTTGCTGCAAAATCTGTATCTTGTTGCAAAGCAGCTCCCTGCAGGCTGATACCCGCACACCCAAAATGGATAACTTCCATGTTACTTGTGTAATTAGCATGAATAGCACTGTCACATTTTTGGAGCCCAAATTTAGGCTCTTGAGTTCTTTATCTGGATATCTGGATACAGATGTGCTTTTGAGAGGAATCAACAAATGCTGTTGGTTTCCTTCCAGGTACTGGATGGTCAGTACCTTTTAAACTGTGGTGACATGAATTTTGTAATCTAAACAGAAGTACAAGGATGTGGCTTTGAGAAGGAGAGTTTGAAGATATGAGTCTTAACCACCTTTTCTTTTCTTGCCCATAGATTATCCATTCTGTGAAAATTGCCTGCAGACACTGATATTGTTCCCTGTGTAGAATTTAAGCCACCGTGCTTCAGAGATAGGCTCTGTTTATTGTGAGGAGTAACTACTCTGGGTACTCTTTTTGTACCTGTGAGTATTGAAGAAAATCAGCCTTCTAGCAAACCAACTGCAGCATCCAGGGATTTTCCTAGTATCCAAAACAGCTGCAAGTAGGGCTTTTTTACATAGAAGACTGGAAGTAGCTCAGCATGGGGTGTTTGTAATGGACAGGGAGTCTTGGGTTGTGAGCAGCCATGATATTCCCTGTTTGGGAAGTAAACATGGAACAGAGAAGAGAAAAAAAGACATTTTCACATGCCAGTGACTTCAATAGAATCAAGCATGTTTGGTAAGGAGGCTTTAGTCTCCTGCTTGCAGGGGGATCCCTCCTCAGGTGTGTGCTCACTACTCTTTGCTTGGACATCTCCTAGGAAACTCACCCGTCTGCTCAGCAGCACCTCGTTACACGTCCTCCCCCCGGCAAGTCTCTCAGGAGGGCAGATACAGAGCAAGATCTCCAGTACATTTCCTCTTAACTACTCCACCTGATGACCTTGCAGCTGGCCCTGCTGCCTCACCAGAGCACAGCCCAGCCTCAGGGAAGGTTGGCTTTCTGGAGGGAGCACTCACAGCCCCACAAATAGGTATGTCCAGTCCCATTTCCTGATCCAAAGTGCTTGGCTGGGTCTCTTCCCAGCCAGTGCCTTCACCCTGTCTCAGTTCTGTTCAAGCAGAAGGTTTATTCTGTGATAAATGAATTGTGAGTAAAGCACAGCAGCTAATTGATGTATTATGCAGTGAGAAGATAAATTCCACGCACCACTAATTTTAAGGCCTGGTCAATTGCCTTATTGAGGTTAAGAGATTGTAAGGATGCTTGACATCAATATCCACAGTAACAAATACTTGTAGTAGCTGTTGTGGTTCCTGTAACACATTTAGTAAAGTGCTGGGTTTTACTGAGAATGTTGGTGTAGATTTTATTTCCTTAGAACTTCAGTTTAAAGGGAATGTTTAGGTAATTTATAATGGCCTTTTTTATTATTGTTGATGATGATATTATTATTTTTTTTCCCTAGCTTCTCAGTCCAGGGAAACTAGTAAGCCCACACCAAAGAGTCTACAGAACAAGATGGAAAGCCTGCAAAACCTGGTGGAGTCGTTACAGATAAAAAAAAAAGGTGCCAGAATTTACTAGAACTATTCCTGTTTTGTTGTAAAAGCACACACTCTCCAGAAACTGTTCTTGGTACCTGGCAAAGCACGAGCTGTGCTTTTACTAGCACACACTAGTTTTACTAGCAGTACCCACTTCTCCATTATCCTGCTCCCGGGAGGGTAATTAGATTAACTCCACAATGCCCCTTAACTCTAATAAGCTTCAAGATCCTTAACATGTCAAACATGGCAGCTGCTCAGAGGTGTCCTCGTGTGCTGTCATGGCCAATTATAGGAAATTTTTAACAAGCCAATGGCACTTTCATGGAAACTGCAAGATTTCCAAAACTTTAGCTGCATGAGCTCCTGGGATGGCAGGATGCCAAATGAGATGGGATTTCTTTTCTCTGCACTTTTTTTTATTGCATATTCCAGTTTCTTCCCCTTTGCCCCTTTAAGTCTGATTGCACATATTTGGGAAATTATTATATCCCCTCATCACACAGTGCATTTGTGTCAGGGACATACAAGTGACCTGATGTAGGTAAAACTAATCAAGTTATTTATATAAGTCAAAGGTAAGTGTTCTCGTTTTTGTTCTTTGCCACCACTAATATCCTCAGTGGTTTTTCTATATTCACATAAAGAATTGCAAACTAAAGCTGCATCTGTAAGGGTTTGGTAGGTACAGCCTAACTTGTTATGGGAGGACTTGATGAAGCTTCAGAGGCCTCAGCATTTTGAACATAAGGTGGTGTTCAGCTAATCCATTCTTCTGCTGTTTTCAGCCACGTCACCGATGATCAGAACTCAGGAGGCAAAGACAAAGAAGTCCAAGGAAAAGGAGAGAAAGCTGTGCAAGTGAAGGCGCTGTATGCGTTAGTGATTGCATTCATGTAGGTACATTGTGTTTAGAATATGTTACGTTTTTAAGGATTAGTAATAAAAGCCCTCACAGTTTTTTAACTCTTGTTTATAGCTCTTATTTTAAATGAGCAGGAAGTACGGAGGAGTAGAAAGGGACCTTAAAAAGCATCCAGTCCCACCCCCTGCCACGAGCAGGGACACCTTCCACTACCCCGGGTTGCTCCAAGCCCTGTCCAACTTGGCCTTGGACACTTCCAGGAATGGGGCAGCCACAGTTTCTCTGGGCAACCTGTGCCAGGCCTCACCACCCTCACAGGGAAGAATTTCTCCCTATATCTAAGCTAAAGTCTTCCTCTTTAAGTTTGAATTCCATACTGTACCTACCATGATTCATTTAAGCAGAATGGGCTCATCAAACTTTAGTTCGAGTCTTGTGTGGGGAGAAGAAATTAGTGAGTTACTCCTAAGCTGTCCTCAGTTATTGCCAAGAGTATTTTAATTCAAGGAACTTTTTTAGATTTCCTGATAATTTTTTCCGCAGTTTCTGATAGTTTTCGCAACAAGCTCAGTAGAAATATTAATAAAAGCATCTCCCCTTTCCTAGGAATCGGTTGCATTGAAAATGAAAGGATTGGTTTAGATGGTTCATGTATCACAGTTTGGACTTGCCACGTGTGTTGGACAAATCTACCAAAATTTTCTTAAGAGGAGAGTCAGGTGTAGAGCATAAGAGCCCCTGGGAAAGGTCACCAGTAAGTGCACTCCCAGTTGTGATAAGGAGCAAAGCTAAAAAGAATTTCTGAAGCTGCCGCCCTGTCCCAAGGGCAGTGAGCAGGTGGAGGGGTCAGAGAGCCAGAGGGAAGGGAGGGACATCTGCCAATCCAAAACAGCAGCTTAACATCCTTCTGCTGGAATCCAGCAGAGCTGGGGACAGGTCTGGGCTTCCCCCCTGCCACCAGCAGCAGGCAAGGAGCAGGCTCGTAGACATATGAGCTTTAGAGCAGCTGAATGCATGCTGGCCTCTGCAGCCTTGACAGCACTTGTTATTCCATGTCATGCAGGTGGATGGCACAGGAGGACTGCTAGGCCAAGCTTGCCCACAGCAAGGACACCCCAGATGGCAGCCAACCCCCCAGAGAGAAAACCTAATACCAGGCCAATATGTGAAGAGACTCCGAAAGGGTGAGTTCAACTCCCAGACAGAACGTGGGATGGGCATGGGTTTTGTGAAACAAACAAGCTGCAGTGAAGGTTTTTGTAGGAGACTTTAAAATGCTTTATGCCCAGTCCCCTCAGGCTGCTTGCACAGCTCACCATCCAGCTGCAGCATTCAACATTTTGTGCACCAAACTACTTCACAAAAAGGAATAGTTTGTGTTTCACCTAAAAGTAATCAAATTGTCTCATTTGTCCCAAGTTTGTTGTCAGGGGTATGAGCAGGTGAACTTTAGAGGTAGCTCTGTGGTTGCAGGCTTTGCCAAGCTGTGAGTGAGACAATTTGTTGTTTGCTTGGAGATCTCAGCCACTGGCTGTTAGATCCATGCAGGAATGTCAACAGTAAGTTGTTTGTCATATTTCACTTCACTGGTCTCACAGCCAGGACCTTGTATTAGACAGCTATCAGCCATTCCAGCAGCATCTTTTTCATGCAGCAAAACAACTTTGTTTAAATCTACCTTCACCTTTTAGCAAATAGATTGTTCAATAATGAGGAAACACCCCTGTCAACCTGGAGAAAATACTGATAGGTTCCTCCAGAAAAGCTGAAAGCCAGATTTCTTTCTTTCACCATACCTGAACCATTTAGTTTACATAGCATAGGTCCTGCTGGGCAAGCAGTGATGTGAATGGCATAATAATTTAGAGTTGGGTGCAGATCTTTGTAGAAACTGCAGCCAATCATTCAGCAAGATGATAGAATCATGAGGACTGTGAGTTGTCTGTGGGATCAAAGCGCACGGTGTTTAATAAAAAAAAAAATTGTTCTCAATTTGAAAGGCTTCTCAGGGTTGGTCTGTTTGACATGTTCACCATTGCATTAGAGGATCTATTCTAGCATAGGTTAAGTAGCTTTCTGGTGAATAACTTAATCTAATAGCACAGTTAATCTCCTCAGCCAAGCCTCAAACGTGTGTATAAATACGCTCAGGCAGCAGCAGCTGTGTGACAAGTGCTTTTTAAGTTGACAGTATCTCACTATTTGAAGAGCTTGCATTAGAGGGGAAGAGATTTGTAATCACCTTGAAATGAAATGTTTTGCTTTGTCTTTAGGGATTTCTGAAGTTCATCTTCTATTGCAGCTGTGTATTAGGTATAGTGGCCACTTCGGTTTATTGTTAGAAAAGACAAGTGCAAAGAATGCAACTGAGGTTGTTTTACTTGATAAAAATCAAAATTCCAACTTGCCCGTGCAGTTGTTCCTTGGCCTTAGTCTCTCTCCCTCTTCACTGTCCCCTCAATACCCGCTCCCCCAGGACTTCCTTGAGCTATTTTGTGGCTAGGTCTGCAGGAGCAGGCAGCCCAACCCACTCTCATTGAACAGCTGGTATCAAAGTCCCAGTAAGAACATGTTCTACACTTGTTCTTTCCAGCAGCTCTAGCATTGTCCCACCACCTGGATGCCCATTAACCCACCAGATGCATGAGATCAGCCTCTGAAGCTCATCTTCCAGTCTTTCACCAAAGCCATTCTATTTCACACATTCAGACTGCTCCACCACACAGAGCAGGAAGGAATTAGCAAAGGTGTTTAGATCAGTGATGTGCTTTTTGAAGTAAATCTTCCAAATCCAAGTGCTCATTTGTATACTTGCAGATCTCCTAAAAACTCTGCTCTCCCAGACCAAGCTCACTCTAGGGAAGGGCTATTTGCAGGCCAGAGCTTGGTTCAGCATTATGGAAAGAGAAGCTTGCTCAAGTGGCAGCATGTATTTGTACCCAGAAGTATGAAAAGCAGGGAAGCAGAGTAGCTTTCTGCTTCTATCATATAAAAATACCATCTGGAAGTATTCTACTTCATCTGGCTTACTAGAAGGCCACAACTTAAAATAAATTCAAACTGAAGAGCCTGGTCTAAAAAAATAATTACAAGTTTAAGCTAAGTATTTGCTAACAATACTCTGGTATTATTCCTCAGTAGGCAGAATATGCTTCCTGACTCTGTTCCAGCCAGAACCCTATTCCCTGGCCATTACAGCAGTCCAGGCTTTTTTTAAAGCCTGCTCCCACCCTGACAAAGTAATTCATTAAGCCAGGACAGTCCTTTCTGACCTTTGCTCTCCCCTCAGCAGGAGAGGAGCTGTCTGCCAAGCCTTTCATTTGAGCCGAGGTGATTGCTGGACAGTATGGGGTAGCAAAGGAACTATTTTGGGGTTCAACCTTTTGTTACTCCCAAGAGTGAGGGCCACTTCTCAGCAGTTCCTTAGCACTAAGATTTCAGGTCAAGTGGCTCACTTGGATCAAAGTTACCAAAATGAGTGAGGTCACTGGTCAACTGGTAATGAACTGTCAATCTGAAAACATTTATTGTTTACTTAATACATGACATAAATTACAACACTTAAGTTCCTGTTACAGTGTTGGTAGCCACACCTCCCAGTACGCTTCCCAAGCCCAAGCAGTCGCTACCAAGATGCATCCCATAGCCCCGCTCAAAGTAACACTAACTCAAGTCCAGGGTCCAGATCCACCTGGACAGGCAGGTGCTTGGAATGCTGCTCATGCCTTCTTAGCCTACCTTGTGTCTCTTCAGCACGCACTCGAAGTTGATTTTTCAGGTTGCCAAAAGATTTCCTAAAGGGGGAGGGCAGAGATCTGCTGCTCATGTGGTTTGATATGGGATTTCCAGAGCTCTGCACTTGAGAGGGTCTCCTAGAGAAGAAGGGGGAGCCCTGCTAAGATTTAGGGGCTCGATGATTCACCTAGGCAGGTCTGCCATTAGATCAGCAGCTTCCACCTTCCCGTTAATGGTATCCCCACCACTGATGAACAATTTGATCTTCGTGTTCAGTCACTAGGGTCCTGTTACTGCACTCTTCCCAGCGTCTGACCTTCCCATTCTCCACCAAGATAAATTTCCACTCTACTCGGGTGTCCACGGGCAGACTGATGGATTCGGACCAGAAGCCATCCTTGTCGCACTTGAGGGGGACATAGCTGTGCCACTGGCCCAGACACTCGTGGTCCCCCGTGACACCGATGAGCTGTGCGTCGGAGTGGGTGATGTAGTGCACACGGAAAGCCACGTGGATGTTCTGGAACATGGGGGGCACGGCTGCAACTCTCTTGGCTTTCGAGTCCCCATCACAGCAGTCTCCTTGTTCCCATTCTTTGCTGTCTGAGTCTTCCATGCTGCCATCCTTGCCATCCTCCCCTTCGACCAGATGCTCAGAAACAACTTCCCACTCTTCATGGTCCAAGTCCCTACTCTCAGCTGGCTGACATGGCTGCTCCTCATTTTTTTCCTTACAGTCGCCGTCAGAGGCTCCTGCCAAGTTCATCACGCACCATCCGTCACTCGCCTGTCCCACCTGGGCTACCAGTTCGCCTGCCTGGCTGCCGGCCATACCAGCTGGATGCTCCCCCGAGTCCATGACACTTTGCTTCGGGATCAGCTGCTCCAGCTCCACAGGTTCGCCCGGAACTGCACCGCTCGGGACATGGTTAAGCTCTTTCCTTGGAACAGCCGCCAGATCCTCTCCTGGCTTCGGAGGGCCGGCCGGGGCAGCAGCCGCCACCTCCCGCCGCACCGGCTCCCCACCCGCCGCCCCAC
>NW_008239000.1:908157-913317 GCF_000691975.1 Corvus brachyrhynchos | reverse complement strand
TGGAAGGAAGGGCAGGTCAGAAACAACTCCCAAAGTCAGGGTGGAGAAAGTTTCGAGTCTTCACGCGTGCACGCACCTTTTCTGCCTTCTCTCAGAATTGTTAGGGGTTGCGAGGGACTTCTGGAGATGATCTAGTCCGAGCCCTCTGCCAAGGCAGGGTCACCCAGGGCACGTTTAATTCTAGCAGTGCTGGTGGGCTTAGATGCTTCAGCAGGGGTGTGCTGACAGGGATGGATTTGCTGGTATTTTTAATGCTTGTGCTGGTAAAAATCCTGTCCTGCTCTAGTATCTTTGAGAAATGAGATGAATTCACTACTGATTTTGTAACCTCTTCATCATACTCTAATGACTACAGCTGGATTCTTTAACATGGCCCTGCTTTCCTGGCTTCTATATTATGCTCAGGAAGCTTTTTGGACTACCAGGACTTCAGAGTCCATTAGTGCAGAGGATATTTGATGTTTATTTAAATTTACCTTTATTTTACTACTCTTGAAGTGATGATGTCAGACCTTACTTCAAAACTGAGAGGTTATACAGATAAATCTTACTAGAAACCTGAGAAATTTAGTAAATGCACATTGGGGCTTTGTATTTTGAATTGGCAGTTCTGGAGTGACAAACTGTGAAAATGTTTATAACACCAAAGATTAACACCAGGGAAGGAGTGAGGGGAGGCGGTTCCACTCGGTTCTGATTGCTGCCTGTTTTTAATCCATTCTCTTTATCTGACCAAAGGTGTGCTCATGACTGGATCTCTAAAGCCCATGATGAGATTTTGCCCCCTATCTCATTAGAAAAGAAAATGGCTAAGTGGATGTCCCAATAAGTCTATTTCCAGTGTGTGAACTTCTTAATCTTTCCGTGTCAGAGCAGCTCTCCCTCAACTTACCGGGACAGTAAATGTCAATCGAATTTATAGAAGCACAAGTGTGCAGCCTCCATGGGGCAGCTCCCTGGCTGACGTGGAGGAGGGTGGCAGTGCAGAGACACAGAATTCATGATCTAAATATCTTCCCTTTCTTTGCTTACCACAGTAGCTGAGGAACCATCTCCTCCAGCAAAGTGCTGAGCTGGTGCTTAAGTCAAAATATTTATTTTGGTACTTGGCTGTCTGGCATGTGTCCTGGCATGAGCTAAACGTGCACTGCTCACATCTCCTGCTCAGTGACACAGGGGAAGGAAAGACCTGAGCAGGCAGGATGTGCCTGGGCACTTTCTCAGTGACTGAGGGCTTGGGTGCACTCTCTTTTAGCTCTGTCAGTGCTTCAAGGTGCAGCTCAGCCTTGCTGCTTAAAACAGACCCTTTGCTGTAATGAGCTGTGCTAGCTACCGAAACTTTGCAGAGTAGGTGGTATTTTTGCAGTTTACTTACGTTCCTTTTTTCCTTCAAAACAGAGCCGGTTCCCTGCTCTGTGCCTGTGCACCACCTTGCTGAGCTGGGATTGCCAGTTAGGGCACCTACACACTGCTGTTCTGTAAGTACTATGTGCACACTGCCATTTAAACTCCCCAGTCACTCCCTGGAGCAGAGCAGACACAACCCATTAATTATTGTAGCATTACACTAAAAGGGCAGCCTTCTGCCTGCCCTCAGCACAGATGGAGGGGTAGTGTTTGGAGCTGCTAACCCCACATTTCTTTCCTTAAACGTATTTGATAAAACAGCTTAGGAAGGAAGAGACATCAAGCAAACACAGCCTAGCGGAGACTATTGCAGGAATCCTTAAGGAAGACTTTATTTTGAAGATACAGAAATGCACAGCATGAAAGGCAGGGTGCTGCTTTAATGAGTAGAGCAGAGGTCTCCCCTGCTTCTGTTCATCTCCATGCTCATTCAGGCCTCTTCTGGTGCCAGACTTTTTCATCCAGTACCTGCAGAAGAAACTAAAGCAAAGCACCCCAATTGCTTTGAGTGCTCAGGGTGACTGTTGTTACCACAAATCTATTTGGATCATTAGAAAAAGAGGAAGTCACAAAGTTTGTGACAAAGACACAAGCTTGCTGCACAGCCAGGCAGGGAAAGACAGCTCAGTAAGCCACTTTCCCAGATGAGTCCTGCATAGTCCCCAGAGGACCTTTCCCTTTCAGAGGCAGTGTGGATTTGTATGGATGTAGTGAGTGGTACTCGTGCCTGTAACAGTGATTGCCTCTTCAGGCAGCAGCTGAGTTGTTTGCTTTGCAACTCCTCTTAGGATGCCTAGAATTTATGTGCTATCTCCTGTTTTTTTGAAACAAGGGTCTGGGTGAATACTAAGGTGAAACTCCCGAATTGGTGATTGCTTACCAGGTGTTAGAAGCACAGATGGTGCACAGGGGGGAACTGAGAAGGGTCACTGAGGGCTGAGGTTCCTGTTCTGAAGCAAATGCACGGACCATTGTGGACAGTAACATCCCTTTGGAGGCTTTGGTTCCATCTCCTCTAGGAATTCTTGAAGTGCTCACATCCTGTAGAACTTGGAGACCTCTGTCTCCTAAGAGGATTTCCAAAGCAGATAAACAGAAATGCTCCAAACCGTAACTGAGATTTTTTTTTTTTAAAGCTTTCATCGGAACCAAGCAAGGTGTCTTTACAATAGAGGGAAAAGGAAACAAATTCTTCAAGTCTCAGGGACGCAATTCTGTTTCTAATTAATTCAGGACTTCAGTTTGTTCTCGCAGTCATTCCTGATGTGGCGTTAGTTTGGAGAGCAGTGTTCTTGTGAGCAAGGCTCCATTGCACCATTGTTTGCTCAGCAAGTGGGAGAGCATTGGGAAAGTGGGAGAGTATTTGGAAAAGCCACACGTGACTTTGCTGAATTCCCAGCTGGCTGGCCCAAGATCAGGAGCCTCAAGCCTCATGCCTTTGCACATTGCAGAACCAAAACCAAAACAGGAGGGCAGATATTTACTCTCCCAGCTCTGTGGCCAAGGCAGCAGCCAGAGCTGTTGTTGGGAAGCGCGGCCCATGGGCAGAGTGTCTCAGAGGAACTCTGTTATTCCTTCAGCTGTGCCATCTAGTGTGGTGACGGGGAATCTCCAGTGAGAAATGCCGTGCTCGGCGCAACCCGTGTGCTCCTGTCCCGCTGTGCTGGCTCTGACAGAGGCAGCTGGGGGTGTATTTAGGGAGCTCCTGTGAGCCTGGCCACTGTCTCATCCCCGGGAGAGAATGCTTTTAAAGCCTTGTGTGTGTACGGTGCTTCCTGCAGTTCTGCGACAGAGCAAAATGGAAATGTGAGTAAGTAAGAAATACAAATCCGGGAGCCCTGTTACTCCCTGTGGCTGTGCTGTGGGGGCAGCTAGAAGTGCCACAGGCAGCTCTATTGCTGGAACAGATGCCAAGTGCTGGTGCTGCAGCAATGTGCTTTGGGAGTTACCCCTTGCAGCTACTGCACGGTATAACCATGTTCAGCACCACTGATCCTTTCAGTGTGAAGAATTCCTATTCTAGTTTAACTGGAAATGGTCAGGTGTTAAAAGGAGATGGGAAATGGAACAATGTCACATCCCCTTTTCCTGTCTTAACCCTAACCCACAGAGCTTTGGCTAAAGTAGCCTCCCTAGGAGCCAGGTTAAAATCTAAAATTCAGGACTCCGATGCCCTGGAGATTTTCCAGGTATTTGTTTGACACTTTCTGTGTTGGATCCCCACCCAAGCACGTAGAAAAACGGGAAGGGCAAAGTATTCATGCACTTTGGAGGAAACCGTGACCCTGACTGGCATTCTGCCCCGTCCCTCTCCCATATTATTTGGAGTATCTCAGCTGTGAACACTGGACACTCTTGTGCAACAATGCACAGCAGTCAGCAGGTGGCACAGGAGGAGTATGGCTGGCAGGAAAAGCGCTTCCTCCCAAACAGAGAGATGCTTACTCTCAGTTGCTGTTAACTTCTTGAAGAGTGGTTGGTTAGTAATGAGGACACCCCAGATCCAGACCTGCTTTCCATTATCAGCCATTAAAATCTGGAAGGCAGCTAAAAGGGACCTCAGGAGTCCACTTGAGGCCTGGTATCATTCTTCTTTAAGAACAGTGACCCAGCCTGGACAGAGATGTCACCTCCCAAGGTCTTACCCAGGCTGAGAAGCACAGAGCGCACAGGTTTTCCATGTATTTTTAAGGACACAGGTTGTGATTCTGAGTTTGCTCTGCTGTTTTTTCCATATTAGAATGCATTTCATCCTTGCTTAGCTGACTCAAAACATCTAAGAGGTCTGATGCCATTCTTTCCCACCTACCCATAGTCAACTGACTTGGAATTCCTTCTTGGGTTTGAGGTAGAGCTTACTGCTTGCCCTGTCACTCTCTTACTGCATTTCCTGTGCTTTCTCTGGACTTCTGTACTGTGACAGTAGTGTCAATGACAACTTTCCCTATATCCCTTTTCCTCCTAGATTTGTTTCCCATGAGCCATTATTTGCCAGCTTTTTCAGTTTATTAGTCACTCTGTGCAAGTCACACTTTCTATTTTGTTGTTCTTCATTCTCCATTTCCCCAGCTGGTACAGCTGCATTCCAGGTGCCCTTTCATGGTTGGTGCCCGTTGCTTTTTACCTCCTCCCAGGCATAAACCAATGTATAACATATTTGGCTAAATTGTCTCAAGCTCATCTCAGACTTCACTGAAGTTGTGGTACTCAGCAGCTCTTAGAAATTGAACCGTAAATGAGATTTTCCAGCAAAATCCTGCTGACAGCCTCTCTTGGTTGTCTCACGTCCTGGAGACATCATGCTTTGACTTCCATGTGGATTCTTTATGTTGTCAGGCTCATAGGAAAATGCAGAATAAAAGACAGGTGAAGTGTGGTATAATTTCACACTCAGGCCAAACCTTTTTAGAAATTCTGAATATGTGTGTTGATGCCCCCATATTGTAGATGCTGCTTTCCTAAAAGCTGCAAGAAAATGGAATTGTTTTATAAATCACATGATTTAATTCCAAGGGGGGTGGGGGGGAGGGTTGTGTTGTTTTCTGTGTTGCCTGGCTGTTTACCATGTGGGGACCCTTGGGAAAGGATTCTCCCAAATGGTCAGTAAGCTGTGATGGTAGTGCTTATCTTCGTGACCTGAAGTTTGATTACAGGTCTGGCATCACAGAGTTGCAGGGAGGTGCCTTCACTGGTGATACATGTTTTTCCTTCCTGAAATAAAAAGCCAGGGATATAAAATAAGGCAGCAGCAGG
>NW_008239000.1:907348-908140 GCF_000691975.1 Corvus brachyrhynchos | reverse complement strand
TGCCTTGAATGGCAGTTTTGCTGCCATCAAATCTGCGCGTCCTGTTCTGACTCTGTTCCCGCAAGTTCCTGTTTCTTGGGTTAAGTGTGTGAGGGGGGATGTCACTAGTCACTTAGTCATGTGCTGCTTGGGTCTGATGACAGGAGAAAGCAGAAAGTCCTTTCCCACACAGTCTTGTCAGAGGGCAGGGTGAGCCCTGAGCCAGCACCCGATGCAGTGGCTCCGTCCTGAGGCCCCAGTCACATGCTAGAACCATGGCGGGGGCACTTTTTTGCTTCCCCAAAGTGTTCCCCTTGGTGCCACGGGACACTGCTGACCTACACAAGGTATTGCAGACTGTGCTGAAGCCTAATGGCTCCCATGCTAGGGCCCAGCTCTGCTTTTGGCCTATATTTAAGATATTAAATACTGAGAATTAAGGCTGGCAGGCACCCAAGTGCAACATGGCACTGGGGCTGGAGCCTGGGATCTGGCAAGGAATGGGGACAGAGGAGCTGGCTTCTGGAAGAAGCATGGACCTAGAAATAGCCAAAGGGTGCTGGGTCGCTTGGCTTTGTTGTCAGGCACCGTTTTCCTTCCCTTTCCCCCTCAGTGTTTTTTCCTCCGTGCCTCTTCTGTGCTGAGCAGACGATACAAACAGTTGAAGGCAGCGTTGCTGTCAGCAGCTGTGAGCAGTTGTCCTGGAGGGAGCCTGGCGTCCTGCCCATCCAAACAGTCCCGGGATCTTGTTTACTGCGCTGGGATAAAACCCTGCCACGCACCGGTGCCGGCACATCGTGGGGCCAAAGCTTT
>NW_008239000.1:905072-907335 GCF_000691975.1 Corvus brachyrhynchos | reverse complement strand
CAGGCAGTGCTGCAGAGCCTGGCTCTGCACTGCCCTCGGGGGCTGGGAGATACAGGGAAAACAGATCCTAAGGTAGGAGATTCCGTAGCCCTCCTACCAGGATCAGACCCCTAGGATACTCTTCGTCCTTTAACCGTTTGCACATCATTTCCCTCATCCTTCTACTGACCTGGTTACTTGAGACCACCACCTCTGGCACACTTCCAGGGAAGCTGGTAGGTGGCATGCCCTCAGGCAGTGCTGCCCCACCCGGGATGGGAGCTGAGGGCTGTCCCACACACAGCCTCGTTGTCTGAGCTGGCACAGGAGCTGTTTGTTTCCAGGCTGACATACAAAGCATTTGTTTTCCAGTGGCTGCCATTGGCCAGCCGGGGCTAAGGATGATTCATTCTGGGCCTGCCAAGTGTGCATTTAAGTGCAGTGGACACTGGCAGTCAGGGAGAGACTTCCAGCATGAGCCTTTTTGGTCTTTCCTCATCTGTGGCAGCGAGTTTGGTGCACTTTAAGGATGGACACCCCAGGTTTTGTGCATGGGAGGGCTCCAGAGAGTTCGGCTGTGCTGCTCTGGAGCCACTGGTGCTGCCTGCTAGAAGATACTTACACTGCAGAATTTTAATTAGAGTTAGTTGATTGCCTGAGTAAATCATAATGTGATGTAGGCTGGCAAGATCATCTAATTGCAGCCTTCAATCCCTATGTTTGCTTCAGGAATGGGGGAAGATTTCAGGCTGTGATATAAGACAGTCTCAGAACAAAGCAGACACTGATTGTAGGTTTGCAGCCTCTCCCAAATGCAGTCAGTGGAGACTGTGAAAATCCCTGTCTCTATCTCTCTGTGCAAGACCTCCACTTTTCCTCAGTGAGATTTGTTGAGAGGTGTGTGCATCTAAGCTTTAATGCAGCAGCAGACATTCTAAGGGGCAGAGTCTGCTCTTGAACTCATTCAGATCAGAAAGCAGTTGAGAATGGGCTACAAAAAGATCAAAATGAGACTCCTCGAGAGTCTCTCCTATGGAGCATCCCTCACCTTTGTATGTCAGAGTGGCATTTATGTGGGACAGCACTCTCAGGTGAGGGAAACATGTGCCATTGGTTTGCTCATTTTAAATGTGCTCTCCCTAGTGCAGTTCACTTAAAACGAGGTATAGGTTGAAACTCAGTCAAAGCCCCAAATGAAGCAAATAAATGGAACAGGTCTCTCTTTGTCCCTTCCCTTCAGGACGGTCTGGGTCAGGGGCTGGAGTGTTCATCCACTGCTCTGGAATTTGGGCCCTGAAGCCCCACTGACAGCTGTAGACTGTAATCCTCCCCTTTTTAGGAGGCATCCACACCATACTATAGGAAAAAAAGTGCATGATCACCATGGATTCTGTTTGAATTAAGAGGTTGTTCATAATGTCTGTCATGTCCAGGGTTAGCAGGAGACGTTTTCAAGGCTGGAGGGTGAAATCTCTGCTCTGCAGTGTCAGATATTGATGGGGAAGTATGTGACTGATAAAACACCTGACCTGCATGACTAACCTGACTCTGTTATCCACATGTGTCAGAAACCTGCCTGCTCCCTATAGGTCTGCCTAGAGTAAAATCAGAGATACATTTCTGTGGTGATTCGGGCTTTGTTGTCTCCTTGTTTGTAAGGCAAGAGTGAACAAAATCCTGGTCTGGTTTTGCATTTCTCCAGACTTTTCTTTGCCAGGTTCTCCTTTGCTCTACTGCTGGGAACAGCATGGGGTCATATCAGCTGTGCTTTTGGTTCTCCTCCCTGGCTGCTTCCACACTTGTGCTTACCCCTTGGCGTGCAGAGGGTGCTCCCAGTAGTTCAGGGCTGCTTGCAGTGCTCAGCAGCAGCAGAACAAGTAAACCTGGTTCATGCTGGAGCTGCCTCAAGGGCTGTATAGAAAACTGAAGGCTTGGAAAACTGTCAGTCTCTGTGGGCAGTGCTCAAGAGGATCAGATCAAGCACTTGAAAAGACAGCGTTCTTCCTCTTGCAATCTGCATTGCAGAAGCTAAAACCTGAGTTAAAGCAGTAAAACTGACAGGAGGAGCTTCACTGATGAGATGGGCTTGGCACTGCAAGCCACGCCCTCAGCAAACCTGTGTAAATTACCCAGACGGTGCCACTTGCCAGAGCCTCCCGTCCGTCCCCGTGCATGCCCTGCAGCTTGCTTGCCTTCCTTTCCCAGCAAGGTCTCTGTTTTACAGCCACTGGTGACATTCTCCCTCCCCAGAAGGTATTCCCTGGTTCACCAGGGAGGGCTGTAG
>NW_008239000.1:901290-905057 GCF_000691975.1 Corvus brachyrhynchos | reverse complement strand
TGTTTTGAATGAGGGGTTCAGGTTTGTGTGAGGAGAGAAATCCTGGTGAAAAGGACAGTGAGGAAAAGGTGGCCTGGGGCGGCGCTCAGTCCCATGCAGGTAGCACAGCTTGGCACTCCTGAGTCATGAGGCTCGTGCTGCACAGGCAGATGAGTCAGGGGAGCAGCAAACCCCACCAAAAGCAGCTGATGGGTGTGAGTGGCTGCACTTGCTAATTTTGGTATAGCTCAATTTATGAGGAATATGGTTGTGTGTGTGATTCTAAAATGTGCCACATGGCCTCTATCGCAATTACGACATGCATGTGTGTGTGAGTGGCTTACAATCCACGAGGACTGCGGTTATTTAGCTGGGGAGTGTCAAAAACATGAGTCAGGCCCAAATTTCAGAAGGAAAAGCATTTTTGCTGCTAATCTCATAACAGTTAAAAGTATTTGATTTCCTCAGAATCAAAATTAAATGCTATTGTAGGCAAATGTGCCATCTCCTGAGATGTCACTGTCCCAAATCTGGAAGTCAAGCAGTGTTCTAACCCAAGAGCAAAGGCTGCTCTTACAAAAGCACCAACTTTACTCCCAGCCCTCTCCAAGGTCGCTGATGGACCCAGTAGTTGCAGCATAGCTCTGCCCTACGGTGAGCTGCGTTCCTGTCAGCAGTTAATTTGCCTCTGTAGGAAGAATAAATTAAAGCTTGAGACAGTGCAATGTGATCACTACCCACTTACAAACCTTTCAGAAATGTCTGAACTCTCAGCTCAAATCAGGATCTTATAATGAGGTTATGATTTTATTAATTAAGCATAGAGCGCTAGAAACCCACAGTGTGTGTGCATTGTCTGGTGACAAGGATGTGTGGGAGCTGTGCAGGGAAAGCAGGAGGGCAAAGCCTCTGGAAACCTTTTCCTTGTGTGTTACTGATGCGCTTGGGTGTTCCCCAAGAGCTGCTCCTCCAAGGCTGGGAGTGTTCTCTGC
The DNA here is from genome assembly GCF_000691975.1 of Corvus brachyrhynchos. Taxonomy (NCBI): domain Eukaryota; kingdom Metazoa; phylum Chordata; class Aves; order Passeriformes; family Corvidae; genus Corvus; species Corvus brachyrhynchos. Next base: position 904,086 of record NW_008239000.1, on the reverse strand, counting down.
ATGTAAGGCTTGTGCTGCTGTCCTTCTTGGCCCTTGCTGTGGAGCTGCAGCCAGCACAGGCTCTTTGTCAGGACACTGGGGATGGGAAGGACCTGCAGTGTGGCTGGGGGGGGGGGAGGAACAACAACCCACACCAGCCAAATCGAAAGATTTTGTGTTTTCTCTACTGCTATCCTTATACCTCTTCACAGTGGCTGTGGCCTAATTTAAGATGGGCTGCTTAGCAAACAATGCCAAGGCTGTCTAACAAACAGTGACCATTCAGGCAGTAAACAACCAGCTATACAAGCAAAGGTATCCTTGATGCATGTTATCCACAAGTTCTTCCTTGTACACTCTCAGTGTCCCATAACAAGAACATCCTCCCCTCGTATCCAGAATATTTTCTCTCATTAATCATCTTCTTGGCCTTCTCTGTGGGTTTTACTAAAGCTGCAGAATTTCACTGTAATATCCTCATGGGTAAATTCTGACTGGTTTTAGGTCTGACTCTGTGAGATTGTCAGTCCAGCTGTCAGTCTCCTCACTGCAGGTTCCCTGTAATGTGTTTAACATTGTGTGGATGAGCTGGGCAGCCAGGTACCACAGACCCATAGAGGGAAGCAGACTGCAAACATGATGCAGCAGCAGGAGACGAGTGACAAGCCTACCCAAATTGTAGATAAGACAGAAACTGGTGGAGTGTCTGTTAAGTACAGCACTTTTCTAGTTACAGCTGCATTTTCAGTGTTGAGATGAATCTACACTTGGTCCTGGAGAGGCTGTTAGATTTCTCTGTCTGCCCCGAGGTCACAGCTCCTGAAGGACACAGTGCAAGGCCTGGATCCAGTCAGACGTGGTGTGAACAGGTCTGTCAGCAGTGGCAGATGACTAAGTAAGGGCAAGCGCGATTCCTATCTTGGGTGTCAAAGTCCAGAGATCCATGAAGTGCTATGGATGCACACAGAGACAAGGAACAATACCCCACCCTCCTGTGTGCTGTTCCAGCCCTCTGTTGTGGGCAGCATTCAACATTGACTGAAGAAATGTCTGATAGTTACTAAACCACAGGAGTAGGATGAAGGATTTCTGGGACCTGTTCAGATTTGGCTGATACTGTGCTGTGTGATTTCCTAATTCCTTCCCTGACAAGCTTTTCCTGCCTTACATAGACCCCAAGGAGCCAAGCACCTGGTGTTGTACAAACTGAAGGAGCCACATCACAGCCTCAGTAAGTCTGGCTTTTTATATTAATTAGAGATATTCCCAGTGCACGGGACAGGACAATTTCACCGTGTCCATGCTTTCCAGAATGTGGGCCTTGTGTGCTTCTTCTCTCAGTAATATCATCATGGTGCTGGAAAGGGAAGATGTGCCTCTGCTTGTTCCAGGGATCCGTAATTATGACACAGGATTGTGCCTTGAGCCAGCAGCGCACCCACTGCATTCCCAGGCTGCACTCAGAGGTGGAGCCACTCCTCACGGGAGTGTTTGCAGGGTATGATGGCTGGGGAGCACTTCCTTGGCTTCCAAAGGTAAAATAATTTGCCAAAATAAAGAAAATAATTCACACCGAGAATCTGGAAAATCTGCATGGAGAAACGGTGTGGTTCTATGCATCACATGGGTAGATTTTTATGGAAAAATAAACCAAAAAGGTGAATTAAGCAAACACAAAATTCTGCAGGAGTCTTTGCTTGATCTATAAATATTTGTGCCAGGGTTCAGCTAAAATATTTTACAGTTGAAGGGACTGTTTATGGTTTCAGAGAGAGAAATCCTGTGGAAGAGTCTTTCTAAGGGGAGGGTTCTATTGCTGTAGTTAAATTAGCCTTCAAAACCAGATTCTAATTATGTATTCTGGTTCTGGTTTTTGGAGAGATGGTGATGAAACAGGGCTAAGAACACCACTCTGGAATGGGAATCTAAAGGAAAGCAAGCTGCCAGAACAATTTTCTTTATCCTTTTTCCTGCCTGGGTGGAACCACAAAAATTCTGCTTTTCCAAACAACTGTGACATGTGACCTCAGAACCTTTCATAAGCAAAAATATCCGAAAGGGCACATAGTAACATAACACTGTTGCTGCAATCACAGTTTCAGGAAGAAGTATTTATAAGGGAAGATGCTTCAGTCCATCTTAGCAGGAAATCCACCTGATGGGCCACTTACCCTCTTGCTCAGGAAAGCATTACTTGGATCAGGCTGCTGCTGGCAAGCTGCCGTCCTCGTGGTTGGGAGAGGGAACTGACTCGTGACTTGGGAAACACTGGTGCTGCTGGCAGCCTGCTGATGGGACGTGGGATGGGAGCCCTGTGTCGCAGGGCTTTCCTTCCTCTTGTGCCATAGGAAGGCCGTGGTGGAAAGGGGTTGGCAGGACATCTGTCGCTGGGAAAGCCCCTGTTGCCGGTGTCTTTCCCTCCTGCTGGCAGTGATTGGGTGGGAAAGTGAAGCAGTATATCCCACTGGCTTTTAAAAGAGCAGGTACATTGATTTGATTTCTTTTTCAGGAGCGGCTTAACTGTGTTAGTGGCAGGTGAATTGCAATGAATTGTGGCAGAATCCGCTCCCTGCGATGCTTAATTCAGTCTAGAGGCGCCTCGCGCTCCCTGCAGGTTTCCCCCCAATCATCTTGCTGTGGGATTCCTCCGCTTGTTTTCCAGAACGCCCTTTGGCGCTGCCGACTGCACCGAGCGCGGCGCTCTAGCAGCGCCATCCCCAGCGCGCAGCAGGATTCCGGCTGTGCCAGGAATCCCTGCGGGCAGGAAGCACCCCCCGTTCCTTTGGGAAGCGCAGTGCCGGCCCCAGTGAGCCGGGA
>NW_008239000.1:898223-900953 GCF_000691975.1 Corvus brachyrhynchos | reverse complement strand
CCCCCTGGCTGGGCTGGGGCTCAGCATGGAGCTCAGGCTGCCCTGGTCCCTGGGTAAGAACTGGGTAAGAATTGGGTGCGGATGGGTAAAAATGCGTCCTCTTGAGGCAGCTTTGCTGGCTGTGGGGCAGCAGCTGTAGCGAGGAGCCCTCTCCAGAGCAGCATCAGCTGAGGGGAGCAGTGGACATTTAAAGCACCCCTTCTTTTTGCTGCCTCTGTCCTAAATTGCTTGCAGCTTTCATACTTGTTCTGCTGCTCCATTTACTGCTGCCTCTGGAGCACAGCCAGACGTGCTGTGGGCTGGAACACGTGGTATCTCTCAGTTCCCCAGGCTGGGTGATGGCAGTGAGGCATTTCACCCTGTTGTTCCACACTTGGGGACACCCATCCTGGCATTGCTCTGGGTGCAGAGGCCTGCACTGTTCCTGCTCTGCCTAAGCTTTTGTTTCTCTCCCAGAGTGGCTCTGTGCCTTTATCTAGTGGTCCAGTGAGAAGGGTCAACTTGTTAGTAATTCCTTTGGAATTCCTTTGTAAATGAACAGTTGTTTATCTGTCTATCTGAGGAATATCATCTTAGTTCTTATTCTGACAGAGAAACCAGCAATGCTAACCAGTGAAGGGGATTTGACTAGTGCTGTTGTCTAACTGGTGACCAGATCACCTAACCTGTGATCTCCTAACCTGTTCTTTCCTCTGGGCTGTTGACAGGGAGCATTTTCTACCCTGGAACCTGCGTTGTCTTAACTGAAATCAGATGGGTTTGGCAAGTGCGATTTTAGGTTGGGAGTGAGCCTACAGCAGGCTGTGGCACTTGGAAGTGCAGCTCCATGCCCCTCATCTTGGCTCTCCTTGAGAAGGAGTTTGCCATCCTCTGCATCCCAGAAGTTCTACTTCCAAGTGTGCTGCTCTTGCCGGAGCAGTGGGGTGGAAGCAGTGGTTTGGAGCTGGACTGTCGGGAATTAGGCGTGATCCTCCTTACGCGTATTATCTCCTGGCTGCCTGCTCCTTCCCCACAACAGTGCCTTATGTAAGAGCAAGTTGGTATTCGCTCAGCAGGGCTTTCAGTAATGCAGGATAAAGTTTCCAGAGCTCAGTCTTTTCCTGCCTGCTGCTCTCCAGCTCGTGCTGGCACACATCTGGATTGCAGGGAGTGAGGCATCCGGCTCTCCGCGAGAGCTGCCAAATCCCTGCTGGCCTTCTCTAGGAGCCACGCACCCCCAGACTGGGGGAGTGCAGCTTTCAGCCCCAAAGCAGGGTGCTCCCAGTCACTCTGCTGAGCTGGCTTCTTTCTATATTTTCTTTACCCCACATGAGCTTTCCCTCATTTGTGTGTAGTCTAGAAAGCTGCTGTCTCTTGTGTAACCGTGTGTAGCTTAGAGAATCTTGTGCAAATAGACTAATGTTAATTTGCCTTTGAAATGGGGCAAGACCCAAGCTTTTGCAAGGAGTTGCTGTTCCTTTGAGGGCTTTCCAGCCATCCTGAAACGGAGCTGCCTCACAGTGAAGGGCTGCCTTTGCAGTCTCAAGTGCAGCTGGAGTGGAAAGCTGTATTTTGGAGCAGCTGAGGCACCTGTGCCTCCAAACCCAGCACCTGTGAACCGCTGAGGATGGCTCTGCTTTCACAGGGGGTTGTGTGCAGCAGCCTTTCCAGCCAAAGGCAGGATCTGGGATACAGAGAGGGTGTGGGAAGAGTGGGAAATCCAACCTGCTGTCAGACTTCCCATCCCCTTGAAAATCAGTGGGCAGATGTGTTGTGACAAGAACAGTGGCAGCACTTTTCCCAGAAGGCATTCAAATCTCGTCAACTTATTCTTTATTTGCAATTTTATTGTGTTTTTGTGAACTAAACGTGCCATCCCAATCAGATGGCCAAAACCTGTTTGTTACCAGGCCCTAGCACCTGAAACTCCAGAGAGTCATGGGAAAAGACTTATAATGAACAAGGATGAATCTCCCCTAGGAGAAAGGCCTTCCCAGCTGCCAGTGCTTGTGCTCTTTGATGAGTAGATGCTTGCATTTTTATTGCCCTAGGTGTGCAGTTGATAAATATAACCTAATATTTTATTTATATAAATATATATATAACCAATCTTTGAGCTATGCTCCTAATTTCAAACTCCGAGGTCAGTCAGTCCTTTGGCCCAGGTGTTTCCTTCATGCCACATCCCTTATGCTGTTAATTTTAGAAAACACTTCGTCTTCAAACCCTTTGAAATTCCACTGGACTTGTAGCCAGCCATCTGTTGGGCTGAGGTGGCTGGTGTGTTTCAGGCCCAAAGGGACAAGGAAGATGTTTTCTCCTTTGATGAATTCATCATTGTCATTTTTTACTGCTGTTGTTTAATGCCAAATACTGGAGCTCTCAGCAGGGTTTAGTATGAAGGCCTAGCTGAAGGATCCATTGGGATGCTCCTTTGGGTCAGGGCATTCCCAAGGTGTGGGAGTAGAGAGGTCTGTTCATGCTGGTCTGAACATTTACCCTATCACCGTAACAAGTTGTGGTTCAACTCAGTCACAGATGAACACATAAAAGTACATCTTGGAATTATAATATTTAGGAGTTCCAGAGGTAAAAAAAAAAAATGAAATTTTCTGTGTAGGTTTCAAAAATGTTCAGTACCATTTCCCACTCCCACCATCACTGCCACTAACAGTTATATTTGGGAGGGAAAGCTCCCTTTTTATTTCCTGTGTGTAAAGCACAGTCAAGGCAAGGAAACAGCAGCAAATG
>NW_008239000.1:892345-898171 GCF_000691975.1 Corvus brachyrhynchos | reverse complement strand
GAGCGTGGGCTCCACGTGGAAAGTAGAAGCACTGATATCACTGTAATATCATGTGATAGACTGAAATATCCCTGGTAACATTTGGTGAAAATCACAAGAAAAGAGCTTACTATGTTTCATTATTTGACAGTTTTTGGGAGTCTCTCTGAATCCAGCTCAGAAGTTTGTGAATCTGGGTTTGCTGTCACTGTACAGAGCTATAAGTAGACACTTAATTTCTGTGGGAGATCCACATTGTGGCATGCAGATCCAAGAAATAGATGTGGAATGAGTATGACCAGGGAATGGGTCTCCTTGGCATACATCATAAGAAAACTGGACCAAGAGCATCTGGCTGCGTAGGAAATTGTGCATATGAGGTGTTGGTAGTTCCAGAGAAATGCTCCAAACTCCTCAAGCATGTCTGAAACACATTAATTTTTGAGCTGTGCACGGAATACATGGGTTTTAATCCTATGGGGAAAGCAGGCTGCAAGTGCAAAGTGCCACCAGCTGGGCTGGCTCTCACTGCCACTCAGCATTACTCCTGCCGTGCCAAGCTCCTGCCAGTAAGTTTCTCTCTGAAACAGCCTTCTCTTTATCTCATCCTTCAAAATTAAAGTCCACATGGAGAGAAAACAGCTCCTTAAGAGGGAAGGCCAAGAATGAGTCCTGAGGCAACTGTGGCTGATAAGACCCCATAAACATCCACCACGAGCTGGCAGCTGTCCAGCCTGCCCTGATTCTGAGCTTCCACTCACAATATTTGACTTGTTTGCTCAGAAGAATAAAAAGAATGAGTGTGTATGAGACCCATTTGATTGCAAATCATTCCCCTCCTCCGTTTCTTCCACCCACAGGTGATGTGGTTTTTAAAGACAGAGTTTTCTTTGTGTTTATTCCTGAAAATTCACTCTGCCAGCCAGATTTCTCTTTGTGACCACTGAAGCAGTTCCAGTGTTAGAACTACATGAAAAGCCTTGACTTTGGCAGTGGGGATGCTTTATAGGTGGAGTGAATTTTACCTGAAACAGGATAGCAATAAAGTGAGAGATTGAGACCTCTGTTATGGAGCTCTGTGTGACAGCTGTGCTTGTGACTTTCCATATAACATGTATATACTGATAAGGGGTATCACTGAGGTAAGGGAATTAGTGTTTCATTTCTCAAGTGCTTCTGCTATAAAAGAATGATTTATAGCTTGATTACAAAATAGACTGACAGACCATTGTGCTGACACTGCTGTAGGAAAGAAGTTAAAGACAGAGGGCAAACAATCTTTCCCCTATTCCAAGACCTTGGAAAGGCACAGACCCTAGAGCGCCTACCTGAAAGAAATTTGTCACTCACAGTTTTTCTCACAGACCGCTGAAAAACAAAGTCCAATTGCTTTGGAGGCAGAATCTCACAGCTGTGTTAGAATCTGACATTCTTGGGCAAAGAAACCATCAAGGCCAGGACTCTCTTGGCCTCCCACTGTTGAGTTACACTTTTATCTGTAACGTTGGCACGTTTTGTGGTGTCTTGCACCAGGTGGAGGTTTTTACTGGTGCAGGAAAAGAGACAGGATTGCTGAGTAATAGCTGATCAGTCTCCATTCTGATAAATGTCAGGCACCATTGTCTGTGGGGAGAAGAGGAACTACAAACCAACCAACTTTACCCCTGGGCTGTAGTCAGGAGAGCAGGTGCCTATGCTGGTTGATATTGAGTGAGCTGTTTCAAAGTAAAGTAGATCTAGAATTGTGGTCTTGAGTCTTACTGCCTGTGCTTGTTCCCAAGGCATGGAAGTCCTCTCTTTCCTGTCAGTATCATGCAGCATCATAGCATCAGCAGCTGATCTGCCTTTCTCTTGTTTCAGGGAACAGTACTGAAGAATGGCACGGAAACCTTTGAGGCCTGGGAGGACCCTCCCCCCCCAGTCTACATGCAGTTCTACTTTTTTAATGTGACAAATCCTTTGGAAGTGCTCCAAGGAGCTACTCCTCTCGTAGAGGAAATAGGACCATACACCTACAGGTACGACCCTTTCAGTTGTTCCACACTTCACAAAAGCTGTGCTGTGTGAGGAAGCCAAAATGTGGGATCCAGAACATTTGGGATCCCGTTCTAGGAGAAAATCTAGGTGCTAATGTGTGAGGGCAGGTTTATCCAGGGGAGCACGGTCACAGCCCACACAGACAGTACTGACACTTGCAACTGGTTTCAGACGAAGGCAGCGACTTCTGTCAGATTTTGGGCAAAGCTGTGGTGGTGTGCTGCTGTTCTTCAGCTGCTGAACACAGCGATGCTGTTGCATCCTGGCCTGTTGTCTTGTGAGTTGGGTGATGTTTGGGAGGCTGGGGAGAGGAATGTTGCACAAAAGTGTGACTCATGCACACTCAGGAATTGATTCCTAGCTGGAGTTGCACAATCCACATGGGTAGAATGTGGCCAGAAAAACACAGTGGTACTAAAAGGGTCTTCCTGAGCCAACCCTCACTGAAAAACCTGCTTAGATTTTAGACCTCTCATTTTTACTGATGGATTTACTAAGGCCACGCGCAGCATTAGATATTGTCCAGCCCCTAGAGCTATCTTGTGTGGCATGGAGAGATTTTTAAAGTCACCTTACAAACGAGTTTTCCTTTAGAGCTGTGTTCTGCTCAGCTGCCTGCAGCCCTGTAAACCAGGAGCAGGCCTGTGGCAGGAAGGGTTGTAGTCTTGGGAGTTCTGGCATTATGAGGAATTCTATCACCATGGCAAAAAGGTGGATTCCTCAGTGGCAGCCTCACTTGTGGTCACAGGCTCATCCAGGCCGGGCAGTGGCTCAGTGCCAGAAGGAGTTGTCTTTACCTAAGCTTCAGAATGATCAGAATCTGTTAGTATTTGAAAAAAATGCTGGAATGAAAGCAAGAGCCTTTGTGGGAGCCTTGATTTTTTGCATTATCTCTTGCCTCTCAGTTTCCTTCCTCCCACACCTCAGCTTTGCTTCTCCTTCTGCCAACAATCCCTTCCCCTGTCTCCTCTGCATTCTAATCCTCTGTCTGTTTAGCCCTGGCAAACTCCATGTAGTACTTTGGTAAAATCCCTGCTATTACATGAGCCGGTAGAGCTGGAGAAAAGATACACAAGCTCTCAAGTTCCCAGGCTTTCCTTCAGCTGTGTGTGGTGTAACGCTGGTCATTAGTCAGCAATGTGTTCAGTCAGTTCTGTGTCAGGAAGGTAAATAGGATCAGCTCCAGGGTTTGCAGAGCTGCAGGGAACCACACAGGCTGGTATTCAGTCCTCTTTGCCAGCTTCTTCTTTTCCCTTTCCTTAGCTCCGAGTCTCTCCTGGGTGTCACACGTAGCCTGGTTTGGGAAGCTGCACCTTGTCCATGAAGGAGCTCAGCAGGGTGGATGGGCCTGGGTTGGTCCCTGCCCCAGGGGAGGCCCAGCCTGAGCTGCTGGTTTGCTGGGAGAGAGCCTTTCCCTGCATCCCACGCCACAGGCTGGCTGCAGGTGGGTCCCCGACGCCGGCCCTCCCTGCAGTGTTCTTGGTGGTGACAGGGAGGGAAGGAAGGAGGCTGCACATTCCAGTTGTTTCTGGCTTGTTTGCTTAGCCTGATTCTGGCATGTCTGGACGGGATTCCCCTGTGCTCTGCTCTGTCTGATAGAGGAAGGAGGAAAAGTTAGGAAGTGGAGAGCTCTCTTCCAGCAGGTTCCGTAAGCCTTGCCTGGCTGTGCCTGCAGCAGGCTGTCAGCACTGGGCGGGGAGCAGGGGAGGCTGTGGGAGCACAGGGAGCAGGAAGGGATGTTCCAGCCTTACTGCACGCTCCAGCCAGGGAAGAAACGTCCAGTTGGTTTCACAGGCCCTGTGTAGCAAAGCATTCAAGACTCATTTGGCTTTAGCATGTGAGAGAACATCTGAAATGCCTTCACATGAAGTGCATGGCTCTGTGCTTTTATAAAACAGCGTGTCTGGGGAAAGGCTGGGAGTGAACTGGGCCGGAAAAGCAGAGGAAAAAAATCCAGTCACTGACAGGGAGGAGGTGGGAGGGCTCAAGAGAGTCTCTTCCTGCAGCTCAGAATTTTCACCAGCATACATTGTAAAGCACTCGAGGCAGATTCTGTACCAAAACCATGTTGGTTTTAAATCCTGGAAGTTGAACTGGCAGCATGTAAAGTAAGTAATTACAAAGTGCAAGCTGCTTATCTGCCCAAGCCTGCTGACTCCCAAAGAACACTGGAATATTGTCTGGTCTTGCACGCATTTACAGCTTTTTAACTCTAACATCGTAGAGCCTCCTACTCGTATCCCTCATCAGGGAGTATTATTTTCCTCTGCAGAGCTGGAGAGGTGTCTCAGGTTACTCCTGGTCTATTTTAGGAAGGCATTTCACAGCTGTCCATTTCCATCCCCTCAGTTCCAGCCCTGGGGTATAAAATAGATTGCTGTCCAAGAGGCCCTTGGCAAGTCAAGCTAGAAGTGTTGTCAGACCAAAATGTTCCTGGGTGGCAGGGATGCCGGGGAGCGGTAGAGACACTTTTGGGTAAGGAAGATGGGAAGTGGCTGGTTTCTAATAACAGTAGTTTCACAGGCCTTTCCAGTTTGCTGTAGATTTGAAAGCTGAACCGGCGTAATGCAGCCTGTTGTGTGAAGCTGCACTGATGGATCCAGGGCAGCCAGGACAGAATCTCAATCTGAACTGAATGCAGGACATCAGGGTACAACATCTGGCAGAACGATTCTCCCTCACGTCTTGTGACTTGAAATTTGCCCAGGCAAATGTCAAAGTCAGCAGCCTTCTGAGTAACTGCAGGCTGAGGAAGTAGGGAGAATTTCACCTCATGTGTGGGCCAGGGGGTGAGCAGCCCGCCTGCCGTTTCCCTTTTGGGCTTTGCTGGAGACACGTGTATGTCAGCCTCTTCTGCACAACTGCATAAGCCTGGTTTGTAAAGTGCTGGTGGTAATGAAAATTGAGTAGTGCTCTCCTTGCATGTGTTTCAGGGTAATTAAGATCTGACTTTCTCGTCAGGCCAGCAGGTAGCATTTGATGTTGCTTGCCAATTGGACTGGTTTGTCAGCAATCCTGAGTTTTATCCTGCTGTCTGAGTGCTTAGACAGGAACAGCAGCAACCTCCCAGGCCATGGGTAGTGAACAGCAAAATTTCAGTTGAATTTCTGTCATGCCCAGGATTCCTGCTTGAGAAGTAAAGGAGGAGAACTAAAATGAGGCTTGTTCTGTGGTCATGTCACATGTAGGCCCCAGTGCCGAGTGCTCTGTAGCCAGCAGAAGGATTCTGGTGGGTTCTTAGGTCAGTGAGAGACACGCAGCCTGCATCTTTCTGGGGGTGGATTTTGCCTGCAGCAGAGGCAAAGGTTTCATTTTCAAGGACTTCAAGGGCAGTCTCATATATGGTGGCTCTAAATCCTTCTGAGCTGTCTGAAATTGTTGTCCTTCCTTTGAGGTTTTTAAAGACGAGGCAAAATTATGAAGTGCAATTAACACGTGGGGTGGCATTTTTGGAAAGGCCCCATGAGGTCTGACTCAGCTCACACTGACACAGTGGGGAGTTCGTGTCAGTGAGGGAATCAACTTCGAAAGAACTGAAAATCTCACCCTTTATGTGCTTTAAGCAGTAGAACAGCCGTAAGTTAATTGCAGTTAATGCTGTGTGTACTCAGTTTAACTTGATTAGAGAACAAACTCTTGTCTTTCAGGGAATACAGGCCAAGAGTGCACATCCAGTTTTTGGACAATGGAACCAAAGTGTCTGCTCTAAACCCAAAGACTTATGTATTTGAACCTCAGAAGTCAGTGGGAGACCCTGAAGTGGACCTGATCAGGACAGTAAATATTCCTGCAGTGGTGAGTTCTCTTTCA
>NW_008239000.1:886593-892096 GCF_000691975.1 Corvus brachyrhynchos | reverse complement strand
TCCTGCTTGGAATTCATCTTGACACACTTCAGCATGAGTAGCATGTTGCTTCATCCTGACTCCCCCTTTATAGTAGATAAATGTGATGGAAGAATGAGAGAGGCAGCTCGTGTCCTGGGCAGATGCTGGTCTCAGTTTGGGGCTTCACTGTTGTGGGGGTTTTGTTTTGTTCCTCCCTCTCCTCACACCTCTGCAGTGTTAGTGCCTTCCTCTGGTGCTAAGAGATCACACACTCTACAGGGATGAGGAGAAATCAGGCTTGCTGAGCTTCCAAGAGTCCATGAAACCAGGGAATTATTGATGTCAAATACCTAGGAGGAACTCTGGCTTCTGCGTGAAGAAGTTAGGAGTGCTTGGGGTTATTTTGTCAAAATTGGAGAAGCTGCCTCCAAGTCTGCTTCTCAAACTGGAAAGAAACTACAGCAGAGCAGTTGCAGATGGAGCTGAATGAAAAGGACCTCTCAGAGTAGAATTAAAGTTAGAAATGCACCCCCGGACTGTGCTAGGTGAAAGAGAGTCTCGTTGTGGTGATCACAGGCAGATAGCACGAGAAGAAGCAGATCCAAAGGTGTCACAGCTTCCAGAGGAAGTCAGGCTGTACTCCAGCACAGGGAGTGTGAGTCAGCCTTTACTCTCCATCCTGGTTTAATTTCAATTGCAGGGTACATTCATTTCAGCTTTTTCCCCAGCGTTTCCAAAAATGCCTGATTTTATGAATGAGTACAGAAATGCCCTGTATATAGCAGTAGATAGGACTCAGCTTCCTGAAAGTTGCAGACAATACAGACACTGTATTTTCAATTCCTCCCAGGCATCTCGTGGTGGTAAGGATTATCTCTCCTTCAGATTTTTGGCTGTGATGTACTGTAACAGGCAGTATGAGAAGAACCACAGGTTGGTTAGCCCAAAGAAATGTCCTTCTTTTGTTATGACCTCTTTAAATTCATGCTGTAAACCCACTTGTCAGCTAGAAAGGAAATAAACGTCATTGCAGTTTGCATCTTGGGGAAATGAATGTGTGTGTGTGTGTGGTGCAAAGTGTCTGTGTGTGGATGCAGCTGATCATTTATTCCCCGTGAAATCTGACCATCGCTCCCTCATTGCAATGCCCTGGCAGACTGCCATGGAGTGGACCAGGTCGACCCCTCTGCAGTTTGCCACGGAGGTGCTGCTGCTTCTGTACCAGGAGTCCCTGTTCACGGTCCGCAGCGTCCATGAGCTGCTGTGGGGCTACAAGGACAGGCTGCTCTCCACCATCCACGTGCTGCATCCCGAGATCGACCCTGTCTTCGGGCTCTTCAACAAGGTAACTGGGTGGCCACGCCTGCTGGTGCTTTCCCTGGGGAATGATGGCACTGCTGCGGGGTGTGGGCTGTGAGAGGGGTGTGCCTGGACTGAGCCAGGAGGTAGGGATAGCAAAGGCGTGCTCCCTCTTCAGTTTGCCTGCATCTAGGCACTGGATGGGAGGTATGGATAAGCTTTCCAAGGACAACCCCCTCCACTATTTTGGGTGTTTGCTTGAATAACATGGGCTTTGTGGGGCCACTTGTGAAAACTGTTAGAAAAACGCCCTGATTTCCTTAGTAATTGACTGAAATTGGATGTTATTTCTGTGCTGCAGCCATTCCTGGCTTCCACAGTGTTTCTGGTCATTTTGGGCTGTGGGGAATCCTTGCTTCTTGGAGATGTCTGCAGTGCTGAGGTTATTTCTGTGGGATTATTTTCTTCCTGAGGGCTCTTTATTCAGGGGCAGCTCTCAAAGGGAGAAAAGGCTCATGTGGAGTTGTATTTCCTGCAGTTGGGAGGTGTAAGGCTCTTGCTTGGTCACTTCCACCTCGTTCCTGTACAAGGTGGAGATGAACTGCACAGATCTCGGGGGCAGTCCGTCATTCCTGGGGTGGATTTGGAGTAGTGACAACTTCAACTCCACCCCATTGCAGTGCCTTTGCCAGGTGCTACAGAATGAGTGGAGCCACTGAAAACTGTATCTGTTTGCAGATGAACGGAACTGATGATGGAGAATATGTTTTCCTGAGTGGGGAAACGAGCTACCTGAACTTCTCCAGGATTGTGGAGTGGAAGGGAAAAGAGTAAGTTTTTCAGAGGACTGTTGCCTCTGTCAGAATCTGCCCCTTGCTTGCCTGGTGCCTGTTTAAAGAGACTGTAGGTGCAGTTTAAACCCATTTCAACCCCTTTTCCTGTTAGCAGAGCTGAGGCAAGAGGAATCAGCACTGTACAGGTCTGATTCCCATTTGCTTAGGCCGGGAGCTGGCATTGCCTGACTGCTGCTTGGAGATCTTTTAGCCCTTGCTCTCTTTGTTTCCCTTTGTTCAGGTCCTTGAGCTGGTGGACAACAGAGACATGTAACATGATCAATGGCACAGATGGGACATCCTTTCACCCGCTGATCAACAAAGATGAGAGCATCTACATCTTTTCTTCTGATTTCTGCAGGTAAGGAGAGGACAGTGTTGCTCAGACTTTAAAGCAGAGCATTTATGTGCATTCCTCTTGAGCTGTCACGTTAGGCTGGTGGTTCTCCTCCTGTGATTTCATTTAACAGTAGCAGTGTCCTGCATTCATTCGTGGTGGGAAGGATGAGTTACAGAAAAAAAACCTCCCAGTCTGCAGCAAGTTAAGGATGTGTTATTTCAAAATGAAGATTTGTGAGGGAAAAATCTGGAAGGAAACCAGAAGGACAGACTGCACTGCAAGGCTAGTAAGGAGGGGAACTGAAGGATTTATATGAACTTTCCTTAAGCTTATTGCCTCCAAAGTCTTCCTCTGTGCTGTGCTTTTTTAGAGAACCCAGGTTGCCCTCTTCAGAGATTCATGACTTTACATGATACTGTCTGAAATGTACCGAGAAAATCTTGGTGTTTCCTTCCTTACCTAACGCCTTGTCTCCCCTCTTGCTGATTTCCCGGTGTGTGGAGAAGAAAACCAATCTGAAATTATTTAAATCAATACAGATGGGTGTTAGGCGAAATTCAGGACGTGCCAGATTGCTCTGTCTTCCACAACCATGTTCCTTTCCTGGTCCCTCTCAGCAGAGGTACCAGCACTTACACAACATGCAATAGTGCTATGGGGACCGTCTGTTTTGTGCAGCAGCAGGATGATGAGATGTGTGTCTGCTGATCAGAGCCTATTAAATTCCATACAGAAGGTGTTGGGAATGCAAACCGGGGCCGACACACAGGCATCAGCAGGGAGACACGTGCAGCTGGCCCCGGTGTGTGCTGCAGCCTGACACACCTGGCTCTGCTTCCCTGCAGGTCCCTGTTCCTGGTATACGACAGCTCGGGAGCCGTGGCCGGGGTGCCCACGTTCCGCTTCGTGCCCTCCTCCATGGTGTTTGCCAACACCTCGGTGACCCCCGCCAACGCCGGCTTCTGCGTGCCCGCCGGGAACTGCCCCGGCACCGGCGTGCTCAACGTCAGCGTCTGCAAGCAGGGTACGGCCGAGCTGCAGGGCCGTGAGGGGCTTGTCCCAGAAACACTGGGGGTTTGTGGCTCCACAAGGGGCCCTTCCCTTCTCTGTAAACGGCTCAGAGCTGTGAGGTCCTCAAAGGCTTCCCTGAATCCTGCTCGGCCTTTTTTTAGGTGGTGACTTGGTGCTTTTGCATTCCAGGTGCTCCAATATTTCTCTCAGCTCCACATTTTTACCAGGCAGATCCAAAGTTTATAGAAGACATAGAGGGCATGCATCCCAGAAAAGAATACCATGAGACATTTCTGGACATCAATCCTGTAAGTGCAGCCTTTTTTCAAGGGTTCTGTAGGTGAATGGATCCAAGCACGTGGGTTTAGGTCACCTCCTTGGATGGTGTGTACTGGCGTAGTCCCATTGACCTCAGGCAATCTGTACTAGTTCCACGATGCTGGATGGAGTGGGAGATCCCTTTGGGTCAGCTGTCCTGTCCCTGTCCCCTCCCAGTTTCCCACACACCCCACCCACTCACTGGCAGGGCAGTGTGAGAAACAGAAAGGGCCTGGAGGCTGTGCAAGCACTGCTCAGCAATCACTGGAACATCCCTGTGTTACCCACGCTGTTTTCATCACAGTTCCAAAACACAGCCTCATACCAGCTGCTGTGGAGAAAATTAATTCTCTCCCAGCTAAAACCAGTACAGCAGTAATGTCTACACCCCCACATATAAATGTGGGTCGAGGGAAGGAGCACAATCACGAGCTGCCTGGTTTACAGAAACAGTGCTGTGACTCATTGGGCTGTTATGCGCAGCTAAAGCGGGAGGAAATTCCACAGCTCCTCTCCTAAGATCCAGTGCAGATCCTGCTGTGTGGTGTGTACCAGGTTCTTCCTGCATTCTCACAGTTCTCATTCTTTCACTTTTACTTGTTGAGATTGACATGATGACATGTTTCCTTCCTTTCTCCACAAATAGCAGCTGCTAAAGCACTGGGACTGTTAAACAAGTTAGGATGTTGGTTAGCTTGGCAGGCTAATGCCCCTTCGCTTGCTTTAGCCGGATTATTAACAGGTGTTGGTTCAGTAAGGCACACTACACTGCAAAATAGAGCTGCTGTTGATTTTTTTGTTGCTAGCACATGAACATGGATGTGAGGATTTTGATAGAGTGTCTTGTATGAATTTGTCTGATCGTTCAAAATCCATTCATGCCCACATTAAGGAATTACAAACAAACTTGTCAAAATTGCATGAAGAATCAGAATCTGATTGGCTCAATAGTTTGTTTGGCAATTAGCAAATTGCAAGATAGATCAAAAATCTGCTTAAAATCAGATGCCTGATCCTATTGGTTATTTTTTGCATCCTGCTCATGGTGCCGTGTTTATTGTCTTTTATGCAAAAGGCTCTACAAAAGTCAATAAACGCGGTCTTTGTAATACAAAAACAAAAGGGGGGACCTGAGGAGACTGACAGCTGGACTGACAATCTCACAGAGTCAGACCTGAAACCAGTCAGAATTTACCCGTGAGGATATTACAGTGAAATTCTGCAGCTTTAGTAAAACCCACAGAGAAGGCCAAGAAAATAATCAGTGAGAGAAGATGTTCTGGGTACAAGGGGAGGATGTTCTTGTTATGGGACACTGAGAGTGTACAAGGAAGAGCTTGTGGATAACATGCAGCAAGGATACCTTTGCTTGTACAGCTGGTTGTTTACTGCCTGAGTGGTCATTGTTTGTTAGACAGCCTTGGCATTGTTTGCTAAGCAGCCAATCTTAAATTAGGCCACAGCCACTGTGAAGAGGTATAAGGATAGCAGTAGAGAAAACACAAAATCTTTCGACCTTTCTCACCCATGGATTATGACTAGTGTGGCTGTTATGTCCACCTCAACTACAGCCACATTGACTTGGTTTTTTGACACTTTATTCCTTTATCTCCTTTAATCCCCAGCTGACGGGGCTCGTCCTGCGGGCAGCCAAGCGGATGCAGGTCAACGTTCACGTCCGAAAATTACCTGAATTTTTGTGAGTGTTCTCTGCTGCCGGGTGGGCGGTTCCGCACTCCGC
>NW_008239000.1:881871-886230 GCF_000691975.1 Corvus brachyrhynchos | reverse complement strand
ACGAATGAGCCCCAGATGGATCCCTGTCTTTCAGTGCCCACCAAGTCCCAAAATATGCCCTGCTCCCAAACCAGAATTTATCCATCCTGGAGATGGAGATTGTCCTACTCCAGCAGGGAGGTGAAAATCCACAGCAAAAAGGAACAGCCCAGGGGTTTTTTAGGGACACTTTCCTTGTTCATTGTTGTTGTATAATCTGTCTTCAGAACCCTCAGGTTGAAAATTTCCAAACCCATAATTTTTTATTATTGCTTTTTTTTCCACACAGTGAAACAGGCAACATCCGAACGCTGATTTTCCCAGTGATGTATATAAATGAGGTAAACGGTTTTGTTATGTCTTTCCAGCACTGTGGCACGTTAATGCTTGTAAAAATACCCTCTGAGCTAGCCAGAAAACAAAATGCTGATTTTCTTGTTGTTTTGTACAGTGATAGACAGGAAGCTGTTGCTGTTCCTTAACTGACACCCTTCTGCTGCTTGTTGTAGGGTTAAGTTCAGCCCGGCCAAACACTCTTAAGTCAGACATTCCTTTTAAACTCAAAGGAGTTGGCCATGAGGAAAAGGGCTGCTCAGACAGAGGCAGGACTTCAGAAGATCACACCTTTCTTTGAGTCATCTGTTGTCAATATTCCTGTGCTGTAGTTGGATCACTGAATTAATTGGATGCAGGGGGGACTAGTTTTGATGACATAACACTGTTTTTCCAGGCTTGTATTAGTCCATTCCTAAACCAAAAGTTAAAAATCCCTGTTTTCCTTTGAAATACAGACTAGGTGATCCTTCTGGCCCCTGGAAGAATTTTTAGGGGGAAAGTATGCCAGGAGGCAATGAAGCAGTGGTTGAGAGTTGCGGGAGTGTTGTTTCCCTGCCCTTCACAAAAGTGATCTTCTAGAAAGCACAGAAATAAATAAACCTTTTTTTTTCCCCCCCTTCATCTCTCTCTGCTCCAGAGTGTTCTGATTGATGAAGCATCTGCCAGCAAACTCAGGCATGTCCTGCTAGAAGCCAGTGTTGTGACTGGGATCCCCTTTGTGATCATGGCTCTGGGGATAGTTTTTGGGATTGTTTTCATTGTGCTGGTGTGCAGGTCCCGGGGGATAAGTGAAGAGGTAAGCAGCACTCAGATTTGACTTTGCTTGCTGTACATCCGCCTGCATTTGATTTTTCTTGTGGTTAATTTTACCATTTGGTGTCTTTCTGCACGTGTTTTTATTTTGTTTTTGTTGGAAATGACCTTTCTAGGGAGGGGAAGTTTTAATAGACTCAGAATAAACGCGCCAAAGCAAAGGAGCGGAGTTAATCTGAGAAGCCTGGTAAGGCAGGTCCTGTCTCTGTGCCCAATTCCCTTGCCAACAGTAGTGAAATAAATCAGCCTGTCTAGAGGACCCTGAAGGATAAGATGCAAAAGCTCCACCATATTTGAGGACAGATTTAGTTGGTGTCAGTGTTCTCAGCAGAACTGCGTTGTGGCAGTGGATTATTTTCCAGAATCAGAATGCAAATTTGTGGCCAAAGAACAGATGAATTGCACAGACAGCAGCAGCAGAAACTGTTCTCCAGTATTCTTTATTTACAAGGCAGCTTGTAAATCTGTTTATGAGAAGTTCTGTCCCACATGACACGCTGGCATAAAGGTGCTTGTCAGGGTGAAAGCTGACACCAACCTTTCACCATAAAAGGGTTCAGATGACACCAAGCGTGGAGCCTTTGGCTAGAGGAATAGCCTGGGTTCTCTAGGAGGCTGTTTTCTCCTCATAGTTGCTGTGGGCTTACTGTGGTCTCATGTGTTTGATGTTCCCTAAATGCTGTCTTACAACTTCCCTCCGTGCCTGGGGGACCCCTCTGGATCAGTGGGTCCCACTGCCTCCCATCCCCATGTACTTCAGGGTCCTATGTAGGACAGACTGGTTCCCTTCCCCTTCCTCTCCCCCTTCTCCTCCCCCTCCCCCTTCCCCTTTCCCTTCCCCTCCCTGTCCCATCCCGTCCCTGTTAGCAGCAGCTCAGCCAGGATGTCAATCTGTCCCACTGCCCAAGGCCTGACCCAGAAGTTCCTGCCCCACCCTACATGCACAGCTTCACACTAGCTCTCTTGGATGTGCTGGAACACTCTACAGGGGTCAGAGTGACAAAGGGACACCTGCATTCCATGCTTTTCCGACTTTGCTTTTGTTGCTTTTCCTGCAAACAGAGGTAATCCAGCAGTGTACAGCTCTTCTTGTGATCCTTGGGTGGTTCAGGCCTTCCCTCCTGTGTCAGGTGCTACAGCAGGTCCCTGCCCAAGCTGCCACCCACCCTCTGGTGCTTTCTTAGTGCAGCCCTGGCTCTCTTAGAGGGAATTCTCCTTAGAAGTAGGAGCTTTTCCCTTCCCTGCTTGGAGTGTGGGCAGCCCAGCTTCCCGTGGTGGAAGGTCTCTCTCTCACGGCCACTTTAACTTGCTGTGGTTTTGTTCTTCCAGAGCACTGAAGAGGAGAGGTCCCCACTCATCAGGACGTCTTAGTAGATTTTCTTTACCCTGTGAGCTTGGAGAATAAACCATTAGAGCTGACCTAACACCAGCTGTCCCCTGTGGAGGCACGGTTGTGTCCAGCGTGACTTTTTGTGGGACAGAGGTGGAAGAGACTCTGCACTGTCAGCCAGGGAGGAGACTTTTTTCTCGCCAGCTACGTTACAACTTTAAAACTCCGTTGTAAAACTGCTCCAGATCCTGCTTTTCTCAGCCTTGCCCTCTGTTTGTACCTGCGCTGGCAGCCACAGAGGATCAGAACCACTGGATGGGCGACCACAAGCCGGCCTGATTCCCTACAGGAGCGGCGCAGGTGGTGTTTGCAAGCGGCCTTGGCAATGTGGACGGCGTTCTGGGAATACAGCAGGCTCCTGGAGGGCCCTGGGACAGGGACAGATTGGCTGTGGGCCGGGTGGTGTCCTGTCTGTAACGTGTCCTTACTGCGGTGTGCACCGAGTGTTTGTTATTCATGTCCCTGCTCCTGTCACAGCACATGTACAACTAATCCAGCCCAGAGCGGAGCTTTGCGCAGCGTCTGTAGCTCCAGTGCAACCGAGCCAGCGGCTGGAAGTGCTTTTCCATGCAAACCACCTAACTGTTCCCACTCTGCTCGTTAGCCAGGCTTTTCTCCTTCAGGTGTGGGGTTTGTTCTGCAGCTTCAGGCACCGCAGCTCAGCGCTGTTCTTGGGGTGGAGGGGACAAAGCTGGTGGGTGTTGTTGTGGGGGTTTGGTGGGAATGCAGACTTGGCATGTTTGGGATGAGAGTACCCCTCCGTGTTATGGACAGGGTCCTGAGAACTCCTGACACTTTTTTTACTTGTGAAACAAAAACTTGTGTTAAAAGTCACAAAGGTTTCCCCCCCTCCCCGATTAAAAGAATATTCTCATCGAGGAATGTTTCCATAGGTAGTGAAATACGTTCTTAAAATGTGTCATTGTCTTCTAAAGAGGGGCACTGGCATTTGCTTTGTTTGGGCTTGGTTTGGGGTCTTTTTCTTGGCTGGTGCTCCGGTTTCTTCCCTGTGAGGGTGGTGAGGCCCTGGAATGGATTCCCAGAGAAGCTCTGGCTGCGCCTGGATCCCTAGAAGTGTCCAAGGCCAGGTTGAACGGGACTGGGAGCAATCTGGGACAGTGGAAGGTGTCCCTGCCCAGGGCAGGGGGCGGAGCAAGATGGGCTTTAAGGTGCCTTCCAAACCTAACCCTCCAGGGATTCTGTGATGGCACTGTCATCCCTTCTCCCTCTTACCCCAAGTGTTGTTTTCTGGGAATAACCCTGGGAAAACATTTTGGGGACTGGCTTTGCTCTGCTTTTCCTCAGGTGTTGCTGCTTTTCACAGCATCCTGGGATCCTTTGGGTGCAGGTAACCCAGGAATGTGTCCGCGGCTGTTGGGAATGTCTCCAGAGAGACTCCACGACCTCCCTGAGCAGCTGTTCCAGCGCTCGGCCACCCCCATGGAAAGAAGCTCTTCCTCATGGATGTGGGGTGTCTGTGGGAGTCGTCCCTGGGAAGAAGCTGTGTGATCTCCCCTCCTGGCTGCCCGCCAGGTCCTACAGCGGGAACTGTGGTCCCCGTGCTGGGGAATCCAGGGAATGCCGCCAGGGCATGCAGGGATGGGGAAACCCCATGCTGGGGTGAGCCCACGCTCAGGCTGAGCTCTCAGCGACCTGGAGCTGAGACTATTTCCCCCCATGCGAGCCTTTTTTATCCCTGTTTAGCGCATAGCAGGACATTTCCCTCTCCCCGGATAATCGCGGAAGAGCTGTTCGGCTTTATTACCCTTCGTTTCCCCGTGTCCCGTGGGACAGTCCGCCCCTCCCGCTGCCCGCAGTGGTACAGCCCGCCGGCGCGCGCC
>NW_008239000.1:863640-881305 GCF_000691975.1 Corvus brachyrhynchos | reverse complement strand
CCCGGGAGCTGCTCTTCGGGCATTTGCGATGAGGTGGTGCAGGTCCTTCGGATCAGCCTTTTCCTTGCAGTAATGTCCTCGTTTGGATGAGATGCCCTTGGAAGTTCACTTTTGAGCAAGGTAAAAGACAGTGGTTAACTTGTAAAGGAAGATCTTTTCCCCTCTTCTTTTTGTCACTGTCAGTCATGGTGAAGTGTAAGGCAGAGCTTTCCTTACCCTCACTTAGTTAAATCCTTTTTGGCTCCTAGGAGAGCATCTGAGCAAGTCCTTTGAATAGGATTCATCTTTATTGTAGTTAACTTGAATATTACTGTCTCTTCCACTCTGGAAGAATGTGTTTACACAGACTCTTTCTGGCCCCGTCTGAGAGTAAAAAATCACCTTGTGCTGCCTGTACACCGTGGCAAGGTTTATGACGCTCTCAGACCAATATCAGAGGGAAATCTGGCATCACACCTCAGGACTTCCCTTTGTCTGTCCGGCATGAACCTGTTTCAGCTGCATCCCGGGGGTGCTGGGTGCATCAGTATGTCCAGCAAGGCTGAGGTGGGCAGATTTTGGCAATAGAACTTGGATAAGTCCACCCTGGAATACCTGCAGTTTGTGTGGTGCCTCAGCTGCTGGAGTTGGGTTTTGTGGTTATTCTGCTGTCATGTCTCTGAGTGTATTATTTGTATGAAGATAACGTACTCTCGCTTTCCTGATAGCTTATGAATTAATTTTGCTATTATATGTTACACGTAACACAGATGCAGCTGTATCGAGGATCTTAGGCTGTTAAAATTACTCTTAATGTGAATATTGAACCACAGAGATGGTTTCATGTAGGGCTTTGGAATAAGGTGGGGAAAAGCTGCTGCTTTTTGCACGGTATAATTGAAAAATAACATCCTTACAGCAGCAGTGTGTGGAGCTTTTAACTGTCCTCCTTGTGTCCAATAAATATTGTTTAATGCCAGTTAATGCCTTTTACTCCTGTTTCTAACTATGCCTATCTTGCCCACGGGGATGGAAAAATGCTTCAACTTTTCTTTCCTGGACCTTCCTTTCACTCAGAACTAATGTTGCCTTGCTCTTTTTCTGCTTCCCGCTCGTCAGGATTTGGTGGGCTTGAAACTGCAAACTCCACTGCCAGTGGGTTTAATTTTGGGGGTTTCGGATTAACTGCTAATCCCACGGTGAATTTTAATATTGGGAATTTCGGTGTTTCCACTACCTCAACTCCACCATTCAATTTTGGTAACAGTCTGGCAAGCGCAGGTAGATAACGCGTAAATATGTGTTCCGTGGTCAATGTTACCAGCAGGGGTCCAAGAATTACATCCCTAACTGGGAATCTCTGTCCACTACTGATCTTCATATCCAGCGAAGACTGGCAATAAAAGCTCTGGAAATGGAATGGGTTTGAGAGCCATAGGCTTGTAGGGGTTTTGCCTGTTAAATTCTCAAGGAATAGTTTTTGAGGAAAAATAACCCTGTAGCCAAAAGTCTCTGAAATGGGAATGAATCCAGGCGATCCCGAGCAATCCCAGGGCTGGTCCCTGTGCCGCATTTCCTGACATGAGATTCTTGGACTACTGCAGTCATGTTTTCATCTTCCCCCGTGTCTCCTCATTGGCCTTGCGTTGGCTGTCATGAATGCACCACACCTCAGTAGTTTCTGTGGAGAAACACATTACATACGACCGGCACAAAGTCAGAGCCCAGCTGTGACTTGTTCCCCGAATGCCGCTGTGCATCCCAAGACCACCCTGCCCCAGCTGCCAGAGATGCTCAGTGCTCCAGGGAGGGCCCTGCATGGGATGGGCGCACTTGGGGGGTGGTTGAGAAAGCCTTTTGTGGCCCCATGGAGATCCATCAGACCTGAGCGATCAGCTGATGTAATTTCACCTTAAGTCTTTCCCGTTCTGTATAAAAACACTGGGCTGGATGGATTTCTAATGCTTTTGTGGGTGTGGAATTTGCCTGGGGGTCCTGTTACCACTGCTCATATAGGAATTCCATCCATCCCACAGTGTCATCGCTCTCTGTGTCAGCGCCTCTCATCTGTTTTGTGCACCCCAGGGATCTCATTGGGGTTTATTTGCTGTAAACACTCTTGGCTGGATTTCTTTAGCTTCACTTGAGCTGCTCCGGTAGAGACCGTGCATAGTCAATTCGATACTTAATTTGATACTTAATTTGATACTTAATTTGTACTCTCGGGTCCCTTTTCAAGAAAGGATGACTAAATTTGCTATGAGTACAAAGGTACCTAAAAATGGTGTGAACTGCTGGTGCTGCTGCCAGGGTGTCCCACTTGCTGGCAGGACTGAAACATGGGTGTTACAGGGAACAACTTCTTGTGCCCACTCACATTGAGATGTTTGCTGAATAGAAATAAAATGCAATTGCATATCGCCTTTGGTTTATGCTTTTCATTTTGTTCATGGACAGGAGGACTGTGAGTGTAATAGACTAAAGGACTTTTTTTTTGCTTTTGACATGGGAATTAAGAGAGGCAGCATCTTTTTGACAAATCCTTTGTAGCAGACTGTCGTCTTCACTTGAACACATGTAAAAGCAGCATGAAACACAGGCTGGTCAGCACTCCACAGGCTGCATCTTGGGCCAGCGCTGTTGGCACCACTGGAGCTCAGGTGCTCACATAGGTCCTCTCCTGCTGGTCAGTGACTGCTTTTCCTGAAAATTTGTGGAAGGCTGATTGCTTTTGCATCCATCTTCCTATACTAGTGGTTGAACCTCCAAATGAGATGTAATGGGGAGGATCATTGGGGAAACAAGGCTTAAAAAAAAAAGAACCCTGTAGAATTTTACCTGTAAATTTTGCCTGTGTGTACCCTGGCCTCAGGCTTTGATTTGTTTCCAGAGGTTAGGACTGTTTGTAAAGTTCACAAAACATCAGGTTGCTTACTAAACATTTAGCAGTGACATTGGCCAGAAGTATTCCTGAGAATATAGTACTGTTAGTTGTGTCTCTCACTGGGGAAAGCACATCCCTCTGGTACAGGAACAAGATGTCAGATGACTGCTGCCTTTTTATTTGCTTTCTTAACCCACCATACAAGTTTTGGCTTTGTGGTCCGTGTTTTCTCCCCGATTTCCTTGGACAATGAACTCGATCCCCATGATCAGTGTGAGCTACATGCTTGTGCCATGTGACATCCATCTGTCAGCACCTGTTCTCATAACACCCGAGGCGTGCGGTTGGTTGTCGTGTTGTGCCCAGCTCCAGGGGCCGTGTGCCACTGCCTGACTGCAGTCTGTGTTTGGCAGGTGCCTTCGGAGGCTTCGGGACAACCACCACCACTGCGGCACCAGCGTTCAGCTTCTCCGCTCCCACCAATACCGGCACCACTGGTAAGGACTGAAGGACTGGCTTTAGAACAAATCCAGGAGTGCTTTGGATTGCATGGCTGCTATGCTCTTTTTCTCAATAACCATCTGTTTGTTTCCCCAGGACTCTTTGGTGCTACCCAGAACAAAGGCTTTGGATTTGGTACCAGTTTTGGCACAGGAACTGGAACTGGCTTGGGTAGTGGGTTGGGAACTGGGCTAGGCTTTGGAGGCTTCGGAACCCAGCAGCAGCAGCAGACCAGTGAGTATGGCCTCTGGATTTACCTGTCCCTTAGCAGTGAAAGCATAAGACTGCCACCTTCAGTTGCTCAGGTAGTGGGACAGAAGTGTATTGTAACAGGAGGCTGTTAAACTCTTAAACCAGAGCTCAAGTGGGTCCCTGAGCTTCACCCTTGAGCTTCCAACAATATTTACCCCTTTGGTTTCGTGCTGGTAGAAATTGTAGTTAGAGAATTGGTATTGCAGTCACAGCATTACTAGAAGGGGAGGAGAAAGGCACTGAGGTTAATTTAAATGGGAGTTGGATGATGAGCAGCTGCAGGCTCTGAGTCTGCTGAGTTTGTAACAGCCAACCTGCCCTCAGATTTGGATATTGAGAGTGCCAGACGATGTCATGGATCAATACAGATGTCTCGCTTAAAAAAAAAAGAAAAATCTTCTAATGTAGCATTCAGGAACTTTTGTTGTAGATGAAGAAAACATGGTCTGATTTTAATTCATTTATTCACTCGGTGTTTTTATTTTGCTTCTCAGAATGTGGTAAGAAGTGATGCCAGTGATAGGCAGATGTAGATGATAGCATGGTCATGGTTGGTCAAGCAGTTAATTTGTTTCTCTTCATCCCACCCAGCACTAGGCAGCGGGCTGTTCAACCAGCCTGCCCAGACACCTGCTCAGTCCAACCAGCTCATCAATACAGCCAGTGCCCTCTCGGCCCCAACACTCCTGGGAGATGAAAGGGATGCCATTCTGGCCAAATGGAACCAGCTCCAGGCCTTCTGGGGCACGGGCAAAGGATACTTCAACAACAACATTGCTCCGGTGGAGTTCACGCAGGAAAACCCCTTCTGCAGGTTTAAGGTATGGTGTTCAACTGCCCACAAAGGGCACTGATGCCCTTACTCGGCTGAGTCTGAGCATCTCATGGGTGTTAAATCAGATTTTGTCACCGGTAAGAGTATTCTGAAACAGTATTTTTCCAGGTAATCTGCACAGTTCTGATGCATACTCATTAAAAGGTTCGAAGATGCTGGAAATCTGGGTGGTGTGGAGGGACTAGATAATGAGCCCAGATGTGGATCATGAAAGTAACATTTTCATGTGCTAGCATTCAGGTTAGTGTGTGTGTATGTGGAACAGATCTATGGAAATTAATTTTAATGTGTATCTGTGTATGTTACAATGTGACAGAAACGATTTTAAATAACCTTCTTGTCTTGTGAACATTTGGAATAAGAACTTCAGGGTCTTTCTTCATTGCTTTGTCTAGGTTAAAGTAACTCTCTATGAACCTGGCCCGTGCCAGGTTTAAAATCCACCAGCCTTCTTGTGCCTTTATCCTTGTCAGTGCTCATGCTGACTCCATTCCTTGTACGGAATCGTCAGCGGTTCCAGATCTTGTTTCTCATGTTGACAAAGAATTCATGGCTCTTCATCCTCCGCAAATGCCGCACCTGCTGACTGGTCTTGCTAAGCCTCAGGCTTGTAAGAGGATTTAGGGCAGGCGTGGCGATACCCTCCTTCCCTGAGCTCGTTCTTTGGAGTGCATACTTTGTGACCTGAATGTAGGTTAATACTTAATTAAGCCTAGTGTTGATTATGCACATTGTGATACTTCTGTAAAATTTTCTCAGCAGCTGTGCATGCCTAACAAATGTTGGGTTTTGTTGCATCACCTTTTTCAGTCTTACCTTGAACATTTTGTTGGCAATGCACCTGAAAGCTTATTTTCTTGTAAGTTGTTGTCTGAAATTGCTTTCACTGTTTCTGGGCTTTGAAAAATTGTCCAGTGTAAGTTGTGTGATGCAAAATCGGTTATTTTAGAGTTTCATTTACCAAAAAGAAGAGTTTTCAGGTTAGACAATGCCAGATACTAGGTTTCCTCTTGTCCCTGTGACTGGAGTGTTTCTGATGCCATGAATTCACTTGCCTTAAGTGATATACTGACAAGTTCCATCTGTGCCAGCAGATGCCTGTGAAAAATAGGGGAGAAGGTGGCACAGGGATAGGAACAAAGCGTCATAAGCTAGTTTGGTTATTGCCTCTGGAAACATCAGGCATCTGATAAGAATGACGCATTACCTGAAGGGTTCCCCAGGAATCCACTTGTACACAGTTCCAGCTCCAGACCAAGAAACGAGTGCTGCTAAGGTAAGTGGTACAGGGCGTTGTTTGAAGGACCGCTGCGAAGAAAAACAAATCCATTCTAGTTTGAAAACACTGTGTTGCATAAAGAGATCATGGACAAGTTATGTATTTAAAACAGAAATACCCGAGGTGTCATGTGCTTAGAAACAAATTCTTCCTTAGCTATCTATCACTGTTGTGCTCCATGACAGGATGGCTGATTCTGCAAGGCTCACCATGGCAGGGGATTACCCTCTGCTGACAAGACCGGGCTCCTTGGCATGTCCTTGACTCCTTTCTCTCTTCAGCTAAACTTGTGCAAGAGGAAAGGTGCAGGTCACCCACCCACATGCAGTGTCAGGGCCTCACAAAGCCCCTGCTGTCCACCCTGTCACCAGTGCTATGTTGGGGTGACAGCTGACGGGCAAGAGGAGGTGAAAGCTGCTGCTCTGCTTTTGCATGTAGTAAAGTCGGATCCTCTGGTTCCATTTGCAATTTGGAAAAAGGGTCAGTTTGTAAAATGTTCCTGATTGCTGTTAGCTCTGCTGGGTTGGCAACTCCCCCGATGGGGAAAGGATACTTAAGAACTTTTTGTAAAAATCCAAACTGTTTCAAAAGCTGCTCTACTGATGGCCGTGTGAGAGAATGATGTAAAAGGGGATTGATTTTATGTTCCTGCAGCTCTGAATACATTGTGAGTTCAATATTGAACCAGTTGCTCTAAAAATGGAGGGATTTAGCCCCTCCCCTTCATGCCACAAGGATATGCTTGTAACGTATCTTCATTTGTCCTTTGTTCCTTGGCAGGCTGTGGGTTACAGTTTAATGCCCAACAACAAGGATGAAGATGGCCTCGTGGTCTTGGTGTTTAACAGAAAAGAAGCGGATATTCGAAGCCAGCAGCAGCAGCTCGTAGAATCACTACACAAAATTTTGGGAGGAAACCAGACCCTCACTGTCAATGTTGAAGGTGTTAAAACAATGCCAGATGACCAGTACGTGACCTTCCCACAGTGTTGCCTATTTCTATTGCATGTTAGAAAGGGTTGGTGCCTAAGTCTATTGTCTCCCCTTCTGCTTGATTTTAGATCTGTTCATCCTGACTTTGATCTGCGTCTATTATTCCTTCATGTAGTTTTTCCTAAGGCATTAAGGCCAGTACCTTTCCAGAGATTTTAGGTTATTCTTAATGTGGTACTAGTATCACCATAGAATATGGTGGTTAAAACTGGGGGGAGCAGAGAATGTAATGGTATTTACAGGTTTTCTCTCTCTCCCTTGCTGTGTTGAACCCTGCAGTTACTGGTACTTTACATCTCACTTAGCTAAAAGAATTTAAAAGTCAGCTGGGAGAAGTGGTAGCTTGGATTTTGGGTGGTTCTGTATTGTGTTAGCTCCTACGTGCTGCTGGCCTTTTCCTGACGTTCCGCATTTTACCTCGCTCAGGACAGAAGTGATCATTTACGTTGTGGAGCGCTCGCCCAACGGCACCTCGAGGAGAGTTCCTGCAACGACCCTCTACGCCCACTTTGAACAAGCCAACATCAAATCATCCCTGCAGCAGCTGGGGGTCAGCTTGTCCATGGCCAGGACGGAGCTGTCCCCGGCACAAGTCAAGCAGCTCCTGCAGAACCCTCCTGCCGGTGCGTGGGCTGCGCCGTTTGGGCTCTCTGGGGAAAACGCGGGTGTCAGCCTGCTGGAAAACGCCTGTGAAAAGTACAAAAAAAAAAAAAGTTAAAAATTAGCATAATCGTGTCCTGTACTCACTTGCTAGTTTTCAGATGGGTCTCTTAGCCTGTGTGTGTGGCCACAGGCAGTGCACATATAGCTTTGTTTCAGAGTAGTTAAGGGCTGTTTGTGCCATTTCATAAGGTGACTTACCTTTATGCCTGTAACTTTTATATATGTCTGTGTTTAGGATATAAAAAGTTATGAAGTCTGGATTGCAGAAGGAACTGGGCCTAGTCTTGCTGAAAAGTCAGAGCTAACTCCCACTGGGATTATTTTGCCAACTGGTTTGGTAGTTTGATCACTTAATTGCTGATTTTTTAATATTTTTTTGTTTTACACAATAAGCAACTTTAAAAGGACAGAATGACCCAAGTGTGGCATATAGTGGGAGCAGTAGGAATTTCTCCCTTTAAGATATGGATTGTCCAATGGGAGCACCTATGGGTTGTTCCTTTCCCCTGCTTTCCAACTGGCAGGAGTGCTTGACAGCCTTTGGGTCTGAATTTACTGCCCCTGCTCAGGACCAGGACTTTTAAAGAGCTACCCTAGTTTAATTAACCTTAATTTGTGTTTAATTAACCTTAATTTGTGTAACAGTCATTCGGGTTAGCACAGTTTGTAGGGTTTTTGTATTCCGTAGCATTTTTTCCTGGTTAGCAGCTGTAACATCTTTCTATTCAGATATCCATACTAAAAATCCTTTTTTTTTTTTTTCAGGTGTTGATCCTATTATATGGGAACAAGCCAAAGTTGATAATCCTGATCCTGATAAGTAAGTCCAATAGTCTGTCCAAGTATTGCAACAAGGCTTGGAAAGGGGAGAAAGGGATAATAATTGCATAGAACTCTTCAGGTAACTTGCAAGAAACTTACTCGAGTACAACTTGGCCAAGTGCTGATCTCCTTGAAAGCAGTGAAGATTACTGGGAATGCCTGTCTTAATCCCTTCACCCATTTAGGCGCTTAGGAGCTGTCAGGATAAAGAGTCTTACTTGCATTACTTAGAGGTGTGGTGTCCTCTGTTACCCGGATTAGTTATTGTGATTTATTTTTTGCATCCATTATGGTTTTTTCTCTTTATTGCTGAAGGTGATGCACCTTTTTACCTTCCAGTGGTTACAGATAATTTGGGCTGATTTCTTTATGAAAAAGGAACAGGTTGTTGGGAATAAGGAGGACTCTAGAGCTTAGCAGAAGAAGATAAGGTTACGTATTGATTTATAAAAGGCCAACGGGATCTGTAGCTTTATATTAGATTCTATTCATAATTATTAATCCTTACCACATGTCCAGTGTAAAACTTGTTGTAAGAAATATTTGTGTTCTGATAGGCTTATTCCTGTGCCAATGGTGGGTTTCAAGGAACTGTTGAGAAGATTGAAGGTCCAGGATCAGATGACCAAACAGCATCAAACTCGATTAGATGTAAGGTTACTCATCTTCATCATGAGCTGCTGTTGACAAAGGGTGTGCTACTAAATGCACCTCCCCTGTGTGTTCAAAACTGAAACAGGAACCATGTTCTTAATATATTCCTTTAATAGATCTTTTGCCTAAAAATTGAGCAGTGTGGTTTGACTTTTATTTGTTTCAAGTTCAAGCTTACTGTTTTGTTATAGGCTAATCCACACCAGCTCAATTGAAGTTGTATAGGCATGGACTTTTAAATTTGGGCAACCAATTTTACAAAATTGGCTTTCTGAAAATCCGGGTTGTGTATGAAAATAAACACAAAGGAGAGCAGTAGAGGTAGAAGAAAGCTTTCTAAAATCATCTGGGTCAAGGACACGAAGTTGCTGGGCTGTGTAGTGTCATGAAAATCACAGTTTTAAATCAGGACTAACATGTTCTGTTAGCAAAAACTTCTCTGGCTTCCAGTTGACTCCCATCTCCTCTGCAGATAATATCTGAAGATATCAGCGAGCTGCAGAAAAACCAAACGACAACTATGGCAAAAATTGCACAGTACAAAAGGAAACTGATGGCACTTTCTCACAGAACTTTGCAGGTAACAGGGATAATCTAAATAACTCCTTTGACACAGCCTGGTGCCAGAAGCAGTCTCAGGGGAAAGGAGAACCTGTGCCATCTTGTGCAGGCCAGTGCTGAAAATTATTCTGACTTCAGCTAACAAGTGTTCATTTACGTACCAGGCAGAGCTGTCGGGGAAAGCTTCAGGGCTGTAGTACTTGAAAACCTTCTCTCTCGCTTACTCAGCAGCCGCAGGACTGCCCTGAGGTCGTAGAGTAGCAGAATAAATGACAGAACAAATCTACTGAGAAACAGGCTGAAGGAAGGGCAAAAAGATGTGGATGGGCTGGTGGGGAAAGGGACGAGCCAAGTGTTCTCTAATGAACATCAAAGGCATCTTTTGTAGGTGTTGATAAAGCAGGAGATCCAAAGGAAAAGCGGTTACGCCATTCAAGCAGACGAGGAGCAGCTTCGTGTACAGTTGGATACAATTCAGTGTGAACTTAATGCACCCACGCAGTTCAAGGTGAGTGGCTGATAAAGCCTGGCTAACAGCTCTGGGGTTTCCTCGCTGAAAACATGTCAGTTTTTCCAAACGAGGTCTAAATATTGGTTGTGGAAAGCTTTCTATCCAGCAGTGTTAGTAGGTTGTAGCATCATGCTCTTTGCTGCATAACCAATAGGTATTTCAGTAGTTTTGAGTTCTTGGAAATACTGGAGTTGCTTGCCCTCTGCATGTGCTCCTGAACATTTAACAATGGAATGAACAGCAATGCTTCCAACCCTGGAGACTCAAGGAATCGTAGATGCTGGAGCTCTGCCAGCTGTAGATGAGTTGTGTTTGATTTTAGCCTGTTTCTCTTCCCAGGGCAGACTGAATGAGCTCATGTCCCAAATCAGGATGCAGAACCACTTTGGAGCAGTGCGGGCTGAAGAGCGCTATTACATAGATGCAGACCTCTTAAGGGAAATCAAGCAAGTAAGTATCACTGGGTAGAATCCTGGCATACTCTTTGAACTTCATCACTTGAGCCAAACACACACCGACTGTATCTAGAATGTCATGTTCTTGCATTGTTTGATGAAGTCATCCTTTTTATTGGTCTCAGTGCCAGTGCACCAAGCTACTGTACAAAACCACTCTGTGGAGATAGGCTGTTGGTACAGACAATGCTGTTATTCCTTCCCCCGGAGAAATTATGTCAGGCTTTTCAATGTGTCAAGGCCACCGGTCGTGACACCTTGGAGAAATATTACTTAAGTGTGTGAAGCTGAACAATACTCACACTGGTTTCTGAACTATCTGCAGCACCTAAAGCAGCAGCAAGAAGGGCTGAGTCACCTAATCAGCATCATCAAGGATGACTTGGAGGACATCAAACTGATAGAACATGGGCTGAACGAGAGCATTCCCATCAGAGGAGGAGTCTTCAGTTGACTGGTGGAGGTTTACACAGAACATGGTAATCGAGTTTATGGCTCACCTTCCAAGGCTAAAACTGTTGAGGTAAAATAAAAGACGTATCTTGTAGGAAGAAAATGGTATTTTGGCTGTTACTTTTAGAATTAGCAAAGCCTCTTCTAAGCTTTTAAAATTGACCTTTGGAAGGTTTATATTTTATAAAGCTGTATATGCTTTAACAAAAGAAGGAAAACTGAATCTGTTCAGATACCATTTTACTATAAAACTATATGTACTATTGTACATTTTTTCTTTTTTTCTTCTTTTTTTTTTTTTTTTTACAACAGCATTGTCCTAAAAATGCAGTGCTGCGGGGATTGTTTCACTAATGACTCGGTTTGTGGAAAGCTCAGCCTGCTTTCGTGTTTCTGTCACAACAATCAAGTCACAGCATTGTGTAAACGGCTAATTTAAATCATTACAGGGATCTTTGTTGCTGTAACTGTGTTGTTCTTTGCAATACCAGTAGTTTACTGGGGCAAGCTGCAGACAGTTCATGTTTCCAGTTTCTGTCCTTCCTTTGGACTGCAAGGATCTGAAGGTTATGTTTTGGTCACTTTACGTATGTGAATTATACAAAGCTTTGCTGCCCCTCCAAGTAACAGAATGTCTGGACATTGTCTTCTGCCTTTTTTTAAATTGCCCAAGAGTAATAAATTCAGTCTGCCTTTGTAATGAGTGGTGTGTGGTGTTGGCTCTCAGTGGCATCAGCAAAGCAGTGACGCTGCTTACAACTCCAGGTAAGTGCATTTCACTCTGCACCGGGCACTGCAGGTAACAGGCTGTCAAACCCAGTGCCACAGAGCTGCTTGGCAGCCTCAGTCCCCAAACCAAAATGAGGGGCATGACCCTAGGATCCTACCTGGTAGCAAGCATTGCAGCACAGGTGCCTACTCACTCCATGCTGTAGAGAGAGACTTGCTTTTTCCCCTCAGTATGAAATTCACTGAAAAAAACTGAAACAGAAAACCAGCGTTCCCTGCAGTAGGAGTTTGTACAGCAGAAAATATTGTGGAGGAGGAAGAATCATTTTGTTCATTAGCCATCAAAATTAATTCCATTCATCAAATTTGAAGGATGGAAAAACAGAAATACAGCTGTAGTGTGCTGAGACCTGTATTGTGCATTTGAGAGTGTGTGGAAGCATGGTTCCACTACAATTGAAAATGATTATGTGGAACTCCAGTTAAGGGGGACAAGAATTAGTTTCCTTTTGGAAGCACAGTTCCAGTTAATAAACTGTCTGCACTGGGTAAGAGGCTCTGTGGGAAGTTCAGTGAGACTAGAATTCTCTTTTGGGGGCTGAGGTAGCAGTCTTAAGTGGAGTCTTCTGCCATGGCACCCCTGCTAGACTGTGCTGCGTATATTTGAGAAATATATTGTTCCTTGTTTTGGAAACTTCACGCCCCACCCCACTTCACTTAATAAGCTGTAGTCCTACTATGCTTTGAAAATAACTTCAACATCCAGCATCAGCTTCTTAGCAGAGGGCTACTTGATCTACTTGCCTGGGCTTTGAAAATTAAATTATCTCAATAGATTTCTTAAACTTGAGTGCCCCTGCTAGAGACAGTGTTGCACATTTGAGGCATTTCTTGTTCCCCAACATACTGCTCTACTGCATGTACTTAGTAGCTCCAAACTTCCAGAACAAGCTTACCACAGCAGAGGAACACCAGCAGGGAAGTAGGTATCACCACTGGAACAGCACTGCTGCTCACAGAGTTGACTAGAGAAGAAATGAACAACCAAGAAACAGCAATCTAGAAAAAATGGTTTATTAAAAGGAAAGCTGTGATCAAACAGGTGCTACGTCCTTAGAACACTGCCTACAAGTAATACCTTTACTTCCCCTTTACTGCTCTTGAATATACCTGTAACATTTCATCACATTGACAAGAGAAGCTAAGTTGCATCTTCCCTTTGAGCAGGAAACTACTTAAAATACAGCTTCTTTAAAAACCAGTCAGTTGAAGTGCAGCTCCTCTATTTCATCTGTTACCTTCCCCAGATGGGTCACAGCTGTTGCCTACAGTGATGTCTGTTTTAAGCCTTCCTTTTCCCTGCTTGCCATCTGCAGGCACACTCTGGGTTAGGTTGGACAGTCCTGGCTTTGTAGAAAGCAAGGCATTGGACATGGCAGCCCTCGGCAGGTTCTCACGACGGGCACTGTTTGACAAGGCGGAAGGCTTCCAGGAACTCGTTGAAGTCAATGTTCCCATCCTTGTTGAAATCAATGCTGCGAACCAAGTCGTTAATGCCATCATCCGTGAGTTCAATGTTCATGTGTGAGCTGAACAGCTTCCAGGTTTGCTGGAATTCCTCAAAGGAGATGAGACCTAGGGAGGAGCATTTGACATGCTGCAACTACATCTCCTAATGTGGAGAACACTAGCTAAAACACGAAGTAGCAAAAAGGCATGATATCAATGGACATTTCAGAAACTTGGGAGGGAGCAGGAAGACCCAAGCCTTAAACAGTTAAATAAAAACACCTCTATACATACTAAAGGAAGATCCAAAGTAGAAGGGAACACAAGGCAGTGATCAATACCACCTGCTTACCTGAATGGTCTCTGTCTATGATCCTGAATATGGTCTCCAAGTTGGATCTGTTTCGATAAATGACTTCCAGCAAGCTCGACTGGATGTGCTGAAAGACATGATCACACTTGTTTTATCCTTCTGACACCTCTGCTTTCTCTGAGTCGTTACTGCAGATGTCTTCACAAATAAGAATATTTTTTGCTCTCAAGAGCATGCCAGCAGTGCCATACCAAACAGGTGTGTGATGATTGGACCCTCTGTGCAGCTGCAGAACAAACCATCAGCAACCTGCCCCTTCCCAACAGCGTTTTTCTGCGCTAACAGTGACCGGGCTACATTCTATAACCACTGCAGAGCTGCATTTGCTGGGCCTAATTAAGAAACTGCTACTTGGAGAGTGGAATACAGTTTTCCTGCTCAAAAGCCTGCATCCAAAACTACCTCTAAATTTTGATTTCACATCCATCATCTATTTCTAAAATGGGCTGGATGCCTCAGGACTATTTGAGCTCAGGCAAGACTTTCTATCAACTTCAGTGTGGTTTTGGACCGTGCAGGAACCATCCACTGTCCTTTTGTACCATAACTGGTGTGCACATGCTGACGATCTGGTGAGCAGCTGCTTCACATCATGCTTTGATGGAAGGGGGTGAGTGCTTACCTCTTGGCTCCTCTGCTCCATGGCCAGGTCATCCAGCCAGGATTTGTATTCCAGCATGCCGTCCTTGGTGCTGCACACCAGCTGTGGCCTCAGCATTCGCCAGGGCAGTCCCAGCCTCAGCACTGACTCCACTGCTGTTGCCCAGTTGCTCAGAGTGATCCTTCCTGCAGGGAAAAGGGAGACATCTCTGGGATACAGAAAAGCATATAAAGGCAAAGAAGAAGCCTAAAGTAGTGACACATACACAGTCTAGGTGCTGCTGACAGTACAGCATCATTTTGCACCGCAGGTGCAAACACACCTCCCCTCCAAGCCTCAGCAAGCTTCTCATCATTGCAGCAAATCAAGGCTATGACACTGCAAACATCTGAGCAAAGGCAAGATACTAACTTTGGGTATTTCATCAGAAATTTGTAGCCCATTTTAGCAGCTGCTGTAGCAAGTGAGCTGGATTCCTATGAACAGTTTTGCTGCCAGGGAAGAAAGCAAGAAAGCAGTTCTCCCCATGAGCAGTTCTGCCAGCCACCATAACCCTTTTCTCCCCCAGCCCACCAGCTGACAGTTCTCAGCAGCACAGCCGTCCTGTCAGCCAGAGAAGTAAGAACTTTCAGCTCCTTCCTTAAGGCTCTGACAGAAGCAGCTGCCATGGAAGACATCCCTCACTTTCCTCTTCCCAGTGATGTTAGACTCCAGGGATGGAGGGGCTCTAGAGACCACCCAGCCCTTCTCAAGTGACACGACAGACATGTTCCAGGTCAGCTTTTCCAATGCTTCACCAGTACTCCAGCTGCAGAGAGTTTTTCTAATACCAGCCTAAATTGCTATACATTAGGTTAATGACGTCCTGCTTTTCCATTACCCCCTCTTTATGGTGTCACTCAGAGGTACTCACAGAGACTAACAGCAAATGACCTCTGGCAAGATCTGATACAGCCTCCCCATGACAGCTGGTGACAACTGTCAGTGAGCAGTCTCCCAACCAGCCACAAACTCAACTTAGTCACCTGAGCACTATCCAACCAGGCAATGAACGCACATGTCCCTCAGCTCTGAGTTACCTGTATTGTCCCTGTCATAGGCCTTGAAGGCACTGATGAGGGCTGAGGTGTGAGCAAACAGCTTTTCCCGCAAGGCTCGAAAGGCTGACTCCTCTACTCTGCTGATTCTGGAGGATGCAGAACAGAGAGAAGCACTTTAAGGACTTGCCATGAATCACAAGAAAAACTGCACCTTCCCTCCCGGTCCTCTATCTGGCTTGTCCATGGATTGCCCAGACCCTCGCACAACTGCTCTGTACAGCTACAGCTGCATCTCAGTGCTCGTGACAAGGCACTGCATGCCCAGGGCACAGATCCCTGCAGCTGATGCCACGAGTCCCTGCATTCATTTGTGAAGTAACAAAGCAAAAGGGAACCTCAGCAAAGGTCAAAAGTTAAAACCTGACATTGAAAGAAAATCTGAAAAATCACCTTGAAAAAAATCCCCTTGGAATTTTGTTAACATTCCCTTCTCAACCCTTGAGCCTTCCTCAGTAACTTCAAGTACAAAGCTTGAACCCTCCTTTAGGGCTATTATTTAGAAAATCAAGCTGTGAAAGTTCAGCTCCAGAGTCAAACTTTCTAAAAGCTTACAAAGTTTTCCCTTTGGGAATATTGACTTGGTGAATACAGAGCAACTGGAATGCCTTGCCTTTGGGTCATAGTGAGCATATGGGCTGTCTTGTTTGCTTGGTACTGAACAAAGTGGGGGATGAGGTCTGGTCCCAGCTTCACATAGGCTCCCCTGTTGCTGCCAATCTCATAGTAGTTTGAGGCTGAAAAGATGGTCAGCACCTAATCCCAAAAAAAGAGGCATTTACAGTCAGTACCTACATCCTGTAGTACTTATTGTATGTGTAAACAATACACCAGGTCCCCTCCGAAGTCCACGGACTGTGAAAGCACCATGTTTTACAGAGAAAAGGGAAGAGTGAGGTGGCAGCTGGCCTGAAAGCCTCGCAAGTGTGAGTTCGTCATGGGTGGCACTGGTCACACATGGATCTGGCCACATGCTAGGCTTCTACCATTGCCCCCTGTGCTCTCTCCCTCAACAATTCCGCTCTCCAGAGTCTGAGTGCCCTGACAAAGCCACTGATGTGACTGTGAATCTTCTGAAACAGAACCTGGCTGCAGCAGCTCGGCAACACCCTTTTGTAGCTCATCTGCAGGAACAGCTGCACTACGCATGGGGGCCATGGCACAAGTGGGTTCAGATCTTTTCTCAACCACCACACACAAGGACAGGGTTTGCCTGCACAGCCATGTCCCCAACAGAG
Source organism: Corvus brachyrhynchos (assembly GCF_000691975.1). NCBI lineage: Eukaryota > Metazoa > Chordata > Aves > Passeriformes > Corvidae > Corvus > Corvus brachyrhynchos. Next base: position 864,916 of record NW_008239000.1, on the reverse strand, counting down.
CAGGCAACTCCAGATTACCCTGACCTAAGACCTCAGCTGGAAACACACTTCAGTAACTCCCAATAAGGCTGTTCAAGGATTTTTTATGTGCTTAAAGCCCCACTGGAAGAAATTCAGAACTGAGACAAGCTACCCCCCCAAAAAAGCCCACCCCAGCAGGATGGAAACCCAAGTATCCTTCACACCACCCCTGACTGACCTTGCGGTTGTGACAGAACTCGTAGCCCTCTTGCTTGCACTCATGAGAGCGGATCAGGAACTGCAAGCCGTACTTCGCAAGGAACTTCTCCGTCACATCAGGCCCAAAGTAGCAGCCACCACCTCGCACCTTATTTTCTCTGCAGCCCTCCTGAGCCATGGGGTCACTCCAGAGGAGATCTAAAACCTGAAAGGATTGGAAAAGTTCACTAAGCAAATACAGCTCAGTCTTCAAATCCCTCCCTAGACTGCTGCTATAACCATAGTGCAGGGGAACAGACATGTTTGCTTGAATTCCAGCTGAAGACTGTCACAGACCCGAGCCACCTCAGAAGTGGCAATATTGTTGGAGCTATGGGCACATCCAGAGTGTCTGGGGAAAGAGGGATGTGCATAAATCAGGCCTGATACAAGCTTTGCCTTTCCTAGCATTAAGATGTTCAAGAGCCTTGCCTGTCTTCCTCCATCCTGAAACACAAGGGGCAAGAACAACCAGCAGATCCTGAGGCCATTAGCAGGCTTAGTGTTGAACTCCTTGGTTCTCTAGCCACGACATTCTCCAGCCTCCAGAAACACAAATGCTGACTCAGGAACCACTGTTTGGATTAAAGCTTAATCTCTTTAACCCTGACCTCAACATATAGCTCTGTAGTGATAAGGTGTGCAGCACTGGAAGGTCATATGCAATGTGAACTAGGTAACCGAGGTTTTAGAGCGCACAGAAGAGATTCACAGGCTGGAAAATGAAGCTGCTCGTCCCAGGAGGTAACAAAGGTACCTAAGGAAACATCCCCAAGGCCTCAGAGAACAGCCCTTCCTGGTCACGTATCGCTGCAGGAGGCACCCACAGCACACCCAGCCCACAACCCCGCCTAGACTCCTCACCTGCTTCCACTCCTCCTGGCGAGTCCAGCATGGCCCATCCACATCCTTCAAGGAGACCATGCTGGAATAGGTGAGCTCCTCTGGCTCTGACTCGCTGATGTCCATCAGCCGGCGGCACGTGTCAATTTGCTCCTGCACCGTCTGCCGGAGCCACCTGGAGAACTCCAGCCTATTGGCTGGGGTTGGGGGCTGG
>NW_008239000.1:856831-863461 GCF_000691975.1 Corvus brachyrhynchos | reverse complement strand
TGCGCCTTCGCCGGGGCCCCCCGGGAGACCTCCAGCCTTTTGGCTGTGCTGGGAGCTTGTGCTGACTGGGGCTGCAGAGATAACCCGGGAGCTGCCTCAGTGTCTGATTTGCTCTCCCCATTTATGGCCGGTATTTCTGGTTTTCTACTCGACTCCTTCCTTTTCTTCATCCTTAACACAGAAATAAACTGAAAGATATGAGAGAAATGGAGCTGATGACATGGCATGAAAACCCAGATCTCCAGCTCTAACATCTTCCACTGGCAGACTTCAAGTGATCCAAGCCTCCAAGCCCCAATTCCCTTCTGCCTTCAACTGCTGATTAACTGTGGGGGACTATTAGTGCCATCCTCTCAAACATGCCATCCTGGGTTTACAGCTGGCCCCCACATCCATCACATCTTACTCTTCCTCATTGACTTCATGCAGACAGATTTAATCTGCAGTGGGACCTATGCAGCAGAGCAAAGGAAGCATCAATGATTAGTGCAAGAGTTGTCATCATATTTGGAGAAGCAAAGTGGTATTTCCCAACTAGAGAGTGAGACAGAGACAAGTTAAATGATTTATCAAAATCCTTCTGGAAATCTAGGGGGTAAAAACAGGCTAAGGAACTGTGGGACAATGTCTCATCATCACTGTGTTTTTACTTCAGCACCAGCACATATTCCAGAAACCAACAGTGCTTCATCCCTTCACAGCTCATGCATACACACCAACAAACCAAAGCCTCTACCTAAAGATGAATTTGTCTAGGAAGACCATCTGTTAGACTTGTCTTGTCAACAGCTAAGCTGACATGTAGAAATGAGCTCCTCACCACAATCAGCAACACTGTTGTCTCTTGCAATAACTGGGAAATAAAACCTACTTTGTCCCTTTGAATTTTCTCAAGCATGTTCAGGTCAGTGGTGTCAGAGATGCCCCCGTGAATAATGAGGACTTTCTGATCAATCAGGGTGGCCAGGGGTAGCCAGCAGAAGACATTCTGAAACATCCTCAAGATTTTCTTCCCATGCACCTAAGAGGACAGGTCAGAAAAGAGATGAAGCTTCAAGTCTTCTAAATGCACATCTCACATGGTAAAGGAGACACAAACATAGGCCTACCTTGTATTTCTGCATCACTTCCTTGGTGAAACCATAGCTAAAGGAACAGGAGAAAAGAAGCTCAGTGGGATTTTGCACAACACCCTTGACATCGTGCTCAGCCCCGCACAGAAGCCGTACCGTAAGTTCACCATGTGGTCCTCGTGGTTCCCGCGGTTGAGATGAACCTCCTTGGGATAGATCAGGAGGAAGGTAAAGAGGATAACAAGGATCTCAAGGGACTGCTTGCCTCTGTCTACGAAGTCCCCATTGAACACGTAGGACTTGGAAGGGGAAGGAAGGCCATTCTGTAAAAGCAAGGAACAGGCAGATGATACCAGAGAGGTCTCCCCATGGTCTCCATATGCCTCCCCCACAGCTGCACAGTCTCTCACACCTGTCCCAGGTTACAACAGATCCTCACTCATCTGCATCCTGTGGGCCCCAGCAATGAAAGCTGGCAGTCACAGGGGGTTGTCATTGGTATCAGCACCAGAAAAATACCCACTGGCACTTCTAAAATGGACATGGATTTCCAAGTCATCAAGGGAATAAGCTACTGATTTGTGAAGCCATTTAAAACCAATCAAATTGACTTGGAGAATTGCACATGAATGGCCCAGTTTTGCAAACACTACTCAACATGACCCATGGGATACCCGTTGCAATGCCTGGACAGCCTCCCTCTCCAAATTTGGTGCCTACCTTGTAAAAGATGAGGAACAAGTCATCCAGCTGGCCATGCAAGTCTCCTAACAGGCACAAAGAGAGTAGTCTCAGTATGTTTACCTTGAGCTTAAAAAACCACCAATACATAACTTCCTATGTACTATGTCCTTTATACATTAATGACCACTGAAATACTTTGGGAAGTGCAAGCCTTGAGGAAAAGGACACAACGTAAGGCTTGAGCTTAAGTCTGAGAAGGACAGTAAAATACCTACACCACCTGCTGAAGACTGATTTAGAAGCTTTATTCATTTATCTCTTGTAATGGCACAACATGGCACAAGATTATCATTACATGGGAGAAAGCTTTGCATTCAAAATGACAGTCTAATTCTTGTTTAATGTGATATTGAAGAGAGAGGTTTGTTTTCCAGAAGCTGACTGCATGCAGAAGTCTGTGCTACGTATGTATTTTTCAGAAATATCTCAACATTTTAACATTAGTCAGAGTAGAAAAATAGTGAAAAGCTTTGTCTCAAATTTACTTATTGGATGCAAAGATGCGTTCGCATTCTGGATCTGTGTGCATGCATGCGCTGCTGCTTATCCAGAACAGCTCCAGGATTTTGTTGTTTAAATAATCCCAGACCACAGAACACAATCAAGTTTTGAGACAAGTCCTCAGCTGGATATAGTTTCTGTAGTTTAGTAAAACGGCGCCAAGTTTGGGGTGAGAGAAAAAAGACCACATGGGTATTTCAGACAGACCCAGCTGCCTCTCAGTGCATCACACGTTTTGAGAGAGCATTTGTGTTCCACGTTCAGTACAGAGGGAGGCACTGTGGCCTCACTATCATTTTCTCTCTGCCTCACCCTCCCACATGAGCGACCCACCCCGGAGGCTGCAAGGGACACACCGCAAACAGTGACCTCCTCGCTGTAGCAGGTGGAGACATGGCTGATGTTTGGCAACTGCTTGAGGTGCTTCCTGGTCTCATGCAGGAGGTTTAAGACATAGCGAGCGTGGAGCTGCTACTAGGAGAAAGTGAAGGGATTAAAGCAGGAAATCAGTGGTCTTTGAGCAGCACCACTCTGGCTGCAAAGACTCCACCAGGGTAGCCTCGACGGCAGAAACTCTCTCTAGGATAGTGCTGACCTATGGGCATACAAACAAGACAAGGCAAATATCGGGAAACAGCAGGATGCAAGAGACTTGCCCAAAGCAGCCCAGCCTCAGCACTGACAGGGCTGGCAAGGCAACCCTAAAGCCCCAGCACCTTGTGGACAAGGCTGTACCCACTAGGCTACACCACCTCCAGGAGCAGCAGAAATTCTAGGCCAGTATCACAGGTAGGAAGTTGCTCCTCTAGATCTTCCTTAGCTTTTCCACATCAAACCAGTCCATGAGTTTCCACATGTCCTGCAGTGATACATACACTCAAAGCCGGGGCATAGGCTTTTAATACAGTCAGGACATGAGACACCTTTGGTTTAGAACTTCTCTTTGGAGAAGGGATGTTTTGGCCTATTTTGCAGTTCAGCACATCTGCTGAGGGATGACAGCAGAGCACTGCAGTTGTATGAAGGCTTGTCTTGTTAGTGCTGGAGTGGTACTCAACTTCCTCATCAAAAATATCACAATTTACGTTTTAAATCAGCATCCAAGTTGCATGGCACAAAACATTTTAATTGGCTGTTTCCCTCTGGGCCATCCTATACTTATTTACAAATTGAGGAATTCGAACAAAAAATGATGAAATGTTTCAACATGAGCTGTTGTTGATTTTTCCCTTTAAAAATGATATTCAGGTAAATATTGGTACACTCCTATGTAAAGTGTTCCGTTTTGTCAGGAGTACATTTTCAGAAACAGAAACATTTCTATGGAATTAGGAAACACCATCTAATTTCCAGCACCCTTTTGTTTAAAAGCTGACCAGCTTGTTACACTCCAGTCAACTGAGCTTGTTAGGAAGGCTGAGGCCAAAGCACCTATCCTACACCCCTGTGCAGATAAGGGGAAAGTGTGGTACCTTTTGGGATCCTTACTTGTTTCTGTTGGAAAGCTTCCAGCAAGGCCGTGGCATGGTCAGGGAGAAGTGGGAAAGAGAGATGGGGTCCAGTGTAGGAGTCTGGCACCTCTATGGATTCATAGTCACAGTATTTTTCCAGCTCTGCCTCTTTGTAACTTTCTCCACTTATGAACATGCGACTGATAAAATCCCCTGGACAGCAGATTAGTGTGGTTGATTTTTTTTTTTTTTTTTTTTTTAAAGAGAAACAGACAAAGAAGAAGTTAATTGGTACCATTCTAGTACTTTTCTAAAGAAAAGCTATTTGATTAGGCTGGCACTCAGGAGCAGTGGCAGCCATAGATGCTGGGTCCAAGCTTGGCACTGCTACAAAACTTAGAGTGGGGGAAAGGCTGCAGAGCCAAATCTCCATGTGCAGTGTGCAGCACTCTGTGATTCTATGAAAACAAATGGAACTTTTATGCCTCCTTCCAGCTCCTAAGAGCAGGAATTGCCTCACATCCTTTGCACAGCTCAGAGTCTCCAGACAATTCACTCCCTATTCCTGATGCCATCACTCTTTAGACTCTTGGCTACATTTGCCATACTGAACATTGCCCAGCACTGGGCAATGAATAATACAGGGTGCAACCTTTGGAGCTGCTGGTGCCACCTCTACAAACAGCACACAAACTTACTCTCTTTGCTGCTGCTTGGTGTGAACTGGTCCATCAGGTAACTGAAGAAGTTGTGAAGCTGCAAGAAGAAGGAGAGCCCATCAGTCACCCCAGAATGAAATTCAACAGAGTGGCAACTTACCGTGATCTTCTTTCTGGAAATATTACCGCTGCCCTTCTCATGCTGTCTGGTGTGTACAGCAACTCCCATTGTACCAATTTAAGTTTTGACTATCTTGAAATGAAGTCAAAACAGTGGCTTTACCTTCAGACACAGGCAGAAGTACACTATGAGCCCTTCCTCTCCCTGACAGCATGGCAACCATGTAAGAGAATTTTAATCAAAGTTAAAGCATAACAAACCAACTAGACATGCCTATTGTGTTCAGACTCCAGAAAAACTGTTAAACAGCTCTTACGGCTTGCTTTTGAGGGTCATCACTTTGTGTTTCATGCAACACAAGCAGGCAGGGAGTCAATAGGCTAAAAAGGGGCAGGAAACCCAGTCCCTGGCCCACTGAAGCACTGAGAGGGTTACCAGCCAGCAGCCAGAACTGAGCAAGCCTGGCACAGAAACCACCTTCCTAAGCATACCTTGATCTGATCCTGCTCGCAGGCATACTCAATGGATTGAAAGATTCTCCAGGTGCAGCGGCGTCGCATTTCCAGCCGAGCCATGTAGCGCCGATACCACTGCTGGATCAAGACAGCTGCCTTGAAAGCTGGGGGACAAGAACAGAACCATCTGCTGAGGAGCACTGGCCACAGCTGAGGTACCTGCAATAGCTCCTTCCCCACCCCTGAACACTGAAGAGGAACCTTGCCTTTTCAGAAGAAATTCCCGGGAATTGTGTTCTTGTGCCTAAGGGCAAAAAATATCCACTTCTTTTCACCTTCTTTTTGTAAGAGGTTGACCTGACCCTGCCTGACCAGAGACCTCTGAAACACTTTTAGCCGTTGCTGCTGGCTCCTCAGCACCGGCATTAACAAATTATTAGGGTCTAAAAATCCTAACACATTTTTCAGTACTGTTAGACAATATCCTCCCTTTCTACTTACCTTGATCATTTTTATGTCCATCTTACCATCTCTGGGTGCTGGGGCTTCAGGAAACCAGGAATTTAACTGAGGCCACACAAAGAGTTGGGACAAGACAGGATACCAAGTTTCCTTCTAAAGTCTTAATAATATGAGGGTTTTCTACCTCTTTATGTCAAATAAATACCTCAGCTTTTGCAGTTGTGGAAGAACTTCAGAAGGACTCTATCACAGCATAAATGTCAACATACTATTACCTTACAATAACATACAGACAAAACTACACCCGCAGTGAAAAAAGGGAGACAGAACTTTGGCCATTTTAAACAGAACAAACGAGATGCCAGAATTTCCAGGTGCCTATTTGAGGTCAAATCCACAGCCAGCACTGACACCAGGTGCTTCCCACCAAATTATGGCTATCTGCCCTTTGATCTTTAAAACATATCCTTTGTATTCTCCCAATTCCAGTATGTTCCCTTGAAAGATTATTTCAGATGGGGTGTGTGCATATTTCAAGTGAAGTACCTTGGTGTAGTTTCACATTTCCTTTTTCAAGTTCTGCCACAGAACTTTTCATGCCTCTAGAATCTCTCATCCTCCTTAGCTGGCCTTCACCGCACTTGGCATGTCTCTTTGGATTATGCTGCGTCCCTTCCTGTTCCTTTCTGGAGCCCTACACTTAAAACATCTTCTAACACTGCTTCTCTGTCATCTTTAGCTGAGGGGGGAAAGGGATGATTGCTGTATCCACAGCCTGGCTTCAAAATCCAAGGGAAACAATAGAGTTAGGGAACTAGGCCTGCTGCAGAAGGTGTATTCTGTTGCCACATTCACCAAAGCAGGGAGAGCAATGGCAGGTGTGTGGGAAAATCTTCATTAAAAAGAGGAAAATCCTTCACCCCTACCCAAAGGCTGCTATACACTGGCAAGAGACAAAGAGATCATATTAATTCAATCAGCTTGCATTAATTACATAGAAAACTGCCCTCCAGATACTTGAGCAGGAAACAGTGACCTTTCCCTAAAGACTGTATCTCAATGGCTTATATATTGAAAATAATAATCCTTTTAAATTATGGTTCTTTTTCAGCACTGGGAATTGCAGAGCACAAAAAAGGAAGATCTACAACTGCTGTTCAGCAG
>NW_008239000.1:840805-856668 GCF_000691975.1 Corvus brachyrhynchos | reverse complement strand
TCAGCAGGGAGCTGCGACACCCTGAAGTCGTGGGCAGGAAGGTAAGATTTGGCAAGCCTCAATTCAGGCGTAACCTTCTGTATTCTTTGCCTTCTCTCCTGCTGAGCAAGTGCTTACTGATCTGCTGGGCTTTGAAAAAATTCCTTGTGATGACTCCACACGTGCCTGTGAAAACCAGATCTTTTGAATCAGTAAAAATTTAACCTATGTAACACATGTTATCAAGTGCACAGTTAGCATAAATACCACCATCCACAGTATTTAACCCGCCGGTAGGCAAGGCGCGCCCTAGAAATTGAGAGAGGTTTTACTGCATGGGAAACTGTTGCTGAGGTATCAGATGTAATACAAGGTTTCAAATAAGTAACTAGTTTTGTGTTACACTATCATCTTAAAATAACCCTGAACTTGTTTGGAAAGCCCATGGACCTCTGGTGGTATGGGTGACAGGTAAGACTAACTTAAATAAAAAATGGAGTTTTTCAACAGTGGACAGTAACAAAAGTCTTGAGTCACAACCTTATCCTCACTTGCAATCCTTATTTTCTTTTCCAAGCACTTGCAAACAGTTTGCCCCATCCTGCTGTTCTGCCAGTGCTGACAACCGCATAATTCAAACAACAAAAAAAGGACTGCTTACTTTTGAACACTTCCTCACGTCTAAGGTCTCCCTCATCAACTCCCTTTGTTCAGACACAGGCACACACCCACAAAATTGATACCATTACAGAGGGCTTGTAAAAATAAATCATTACAGCTTTGAGAGCCATAAACGAGTCTAGATTACTAGCAGAGATTAAGAGCATTGTGCTGATATAATTAGAAAAAAGTACACTTTTTGCTTTTCTGCTTTTTGTAGCCACACCATTTCACATTCCTCGGAACCAGATTTACCTTGGCTTTACTAACACTTCTGCTTAACCAGTCCTGCACCAGTAAGAGGCTTGGAAAATAATCCAGGGGAAGCAGGAAGGTGACATCTGTCTCACTGTCAGCAGAGGCACAACACCTGCATTACCCAGCAAGTGATTAATCCAGCAGGTGTTAGTTCTAACTGTTGTTTCATTTCTGGTTAGGCTTGGGTGGATTTAACCTACTCCTGGTCTCAATAGCTGTTATTTCCTCAAGTCTGTTGTCTTCTGCCTGACACCTGAGAAACCTTGTAAGAGGGTAATGAAAGACAGAACTTCACTTGAGTGCTATGAAGAAAACCAGGTAACCCAGAAGAGAAACACATTCAGTGCAGCCTGCCAACAGCACATGCAGGAGAAAACAGGAAAAGATTATTTTTCTAAGAATCACTCACCATTTTCAGACTTCTGCAGGGAGTACTTGTACTTGACTTCTACAGAACTACCGGATCCCATGCTCTCCAGCCAATGCTCCAGTGCTGCAGACTGCTCCAGTGTCACCAAAAACACAAAACAGATGCAGGGAAGACCATCCGGTCAGAATCAAAACAGCTGCAACATGTCCCACAGTGCTAAAAATCTATAGTTAAATATATTAACAGTTAATATCAACAATCACATGGTCTCTCTTGCGGCCAAGTACATCTTCCACTACCAGGTTTCTCCAGCTGCTCCCAGACAATCAGATGAGGATTTCTGTCTCACTGCTTCAAATTTCAAGTGAGCTATATAAACAGGAATCAGTTCAGCACCTTTCCTGTACTGTGATTGTTTGGCAAACATTTGAAAAGCTTTTCAATACTGATCAAGAACTATAATAAAGTCATTAAGAAGCAGTATGTGCAGACAAATATTCATGCATGTAGTCCCCTCTAAAGGATAACTCATTATGAGGGATGAACACACACACTATATTTAATCTAACCACAGCTAGCAGAAAGATAAGTCTAAAATAACAATTAGCTGTCAGAAGAAAATACCCAGCTTTGTTAAACACTGCTTTTCTCCATCTCATGCATCTGCTCGCGTGTGGGAGCGTATTGTTCCATCAATTGCCAGTAAAAAGGGACAGTTTGGTATGCTCACTGCTGTGGAAGCTCTGGGCAGGGCAAACAGAAATTAGTGCAAGATTGGCTCAAACTCTGAAGTCTCTCACTTTGAGGGTAACCAGAATGTCATTCACAGTCAAACGTCTTTCCTCTGGAAAAAAACCTAGTCACATACTACTGCCAAAGCAGCCCCAGGCTGTAGTGCTGAAGAGTTCAACACATTTTGATTCTCACCTGAAATTTGGGGAGGAGAAAGCTGAGAAATGGAGGGAAGGAATTAAACATCTGTAAAAGTGTCAAGACTGGTGTTTGCAGGAGAACACAGCTCAAAGTATTTTGAAGGGTCAGGAGAGAGTAACTACGGAGGCACTTCTGCCCAGGAGAAGCAAAAGCCCTCCTCCTTTCCTCAGTTCCTGCAGTCCTTTTGCCTCTTTCCATCTCTTTCCACCTAACCCACATCTTTCCTCTCAAAATAGCTCAGATCCGCACAAATGCTAATTGAAGGAGCACGTCCGGTGTTGTGTAAGGTGAGCGTTCCTTGTTTGCTCAGGAAGGTGAGCCCTGCTCAGCAACACTGCAGCACAGGGAGGTTCGAAAGCAGAGGAAAGGCTGGAACTCTCCCTCCCCTGCCCAGGATGCCCAGTTGTACAGTGGCATCTTCAGAATGCCATGAGTGGGCGACACAACAGGGTGTACCACAATGCTCTCAGCAAAATGCCTACACTCTTGTTTTATTCTAACAACATAATTTCATACCAATGCCACAAATGGCCTGAAATCACTGCTTAATTACACCCAATTTTACCTGGTACTTTACTTTCTTTGTGCTCAAATAATGCAGGTACTCTGACATCTTTCCAGATCATTAACTACTCCAAGGGACAATTGCACACAAAACTCACCACTTATAGCTCGCTCATAACTTCCTCTATGAGGGAAATTGCAGCTCAGAAAAGAAATTTTCAAGTCCAGAACTTTTGAGCGTAGACCTGTAACTCCCATCTGGCCTATCCTAACAAAAATTTCCTTTTAATGACACAGATCTGAGGACTTCAGCAAGTTTTAGTTTTCCAGAGAAGCAATGATAGGAATAATTCACTCTACCTCAGCCTCCTTTCCAGGAACTAGAACACTTCTAGGTTACTTTTAAAGCAATGGAGAACAAATTTGAAGCAAATGCTCAAGTACGGTGTTCAGTACTTTGCTTGCTGAGGATGCATTCAGGGGTACCACCTGCCTGCTTTGATAAAATGTGACCTTGGATTTGAGGTCACCTCTGGCAACAATTTCTTTCTTATTTCCGTCTCTCCCTGCAAAACAAGCAAGCATTTATTATTTGAGCAGCCCTACTTCAAACAAATTTCGGCCATCCATAGCAAGGCATGGCCTAGTATTAGTGTGCCCTATTTATCGTATTGTGTAGGCTTATCAACAGGTCCCTCCCAAGCAGTTCCTGGAGCCACAAACTTTTTCACTTTGTTGCCCTCAGATTTTTGTGAGAGGCACAACCTGAACAAAGGCGTGTACAGGAATAAAATCAAACTCCAGTGGAACCAAACCTGTTCCAAGGCTGGAAGGAGTGAGGAAGAAATGGAACCAGTCCAACTGCTCAGCACCTCGGATCCTTCCTCATCCACCCAGTGACATGCACTCTTCCCTTCCTAAATTCCTGTACCCAAGAAACAGGAGAGGAACAGGGACCCATCAAGGCACAGCCTCAAAGAGTGGATGAACTGAGCAGCAGCATCACTTCAGGTACCAGTTTTACTAAACAACCAGGTGAGAAGCATGATCCATCCAGGAAACAGCCAGCTATCAACAGCTCCTTCCTCATTTTGCTCTTCGCTGCCACACCTTCTCTCTGGTGCAATTAGGAGACCTCTGGAACAGGATTTCCTCACGCCTCTTTCGCACAAGGCTGTCCCTGGTGCACACCACAGCACGGAGCATCTGCCAGCAAACACCCACACTCTAAAAGCCAGGTGAGAAAAGCCACTGCATGCACTTAAACCAGGGCAGAGCTCAACCACCGCTAAAGAGTCGCGGACTCGAGAGCCCCACATGGACACAGACAACCAGTGGAACACCAAGTTCAGGGCCTCAGGAGAAGGCCACATACACATAGAGAAGATGCACATTCCTTGATTGCCAGAGGTAATGCTCCACAGGCAGGAAAAAGATGTAACAGCCAGACTCCATGGACTTCCTGAGCCATTGGATAACATGCTTCTTGCAACTCTTCCAACACAAGCATATGACTTGTTCAATAACACCACCTAGTACCCCATGAAATTCAGGAAAAGAAACCTTGCACAAATCCATTTAAGTCAATCACCCCAAAACACAAACAACAAAAGCCTAGGTAAATTTCCTGACTTAACCTATTACTTTAACTTCTCAGAAATCAAAGCAAGGGACAGCATTCTGAACCAAATCCTATACACTCTATGAGCTTGTGCACATCATAGATCTATGCAGAATGTGGTGCTTGACCCACAGGACCTGCCAGAAACACCACAGCTAATGTGAAGCCCCCTCCTAGGAAAGGTGACATTTCATCTATCATGAACAGGACTCCCACTAACCTGACAGTTTTATAGACATACCAGCAACAGAGGGAACAGATGAACAGAATATGGAAGGCAGCAGGAGGACATAACAGACTAGAAAATTTACTAGCAAAAAACCTAAAAGAGATGTTGGAGGGGAACAAATTTTAAGTTCTGCTAAAAGAAAAACAGCAAGAGTTTAAGAGCTACAGATTAATTTGAAATATACTCCAATACTTCTCCCAAGGATAAAAACACTAGCTGGCACCAGGGAAAGTGATGATCCTATCTTGCCCCTGAGAGTAAATACCTAGGTATGGCCCACGTGCACATCAGACTCAGCACCACTTGTAGCTGCAAACAAGATTGTGAAGCTTGTATTTCAAACATGCACCCACACAATTACTGTAGTATCAAAAAGGAGAATTCCAGATACAAAACTCCCAAACGCAGTTTTATACACCTTGGCATACAAAAAGGGTATTTCACTCCAAACTGTAAGCTAGTTCTGAACACAAAATCCTGTTGCAGAGAATTAAAAAGAAAAATGCAACTTACCTTGCCAGGTTCTAATTAAGGGATTTGTTGAGATAAACACAACAGAAGCTCTCCACTTGATAAATTTTGGTTGTATTCAGTACCCAAATACTTGATGACTTCTGATGCTATTTGTTTAACTACAGACGCAAAACCTCCTTGTCAGACTCCAAATAATAAAAAAAGGTGTTCCCTTGGGCAGGCAGCAGGACAGGCCATGCCTCTGCACACGTGCAGCCCAGAAGTGGTGCAGAGACTTTATTTACTGCCCAGTTATGAGCAGCCTTAAGAATCCTCTTCCATGTGATGCTTAATAAAGGCTACAGATCTCCACTGGATTAGGATTACTGAAGGGATTATGAATGAGAAATACAGCATGTTGGCCTCTCTTATCCTAGGAGTCAGCTCTTACACACTTTCAAGCTGCCTTCTGCTAAATGCAAACTTCTGGAAGAAAACTAATTCAAGGTTTCACCCCTTGTGTTATGCTGAAAAAATATTTGGGGCTTTGCAGCTAGGGAATCTCTAGCACAGAAAGGAGGGGATGTAAAAAAAGAAAGGATAATGTAGCTTAGTTTTGTTTTATTACTGCACAATTCCAGGGTTTGAGAAAGCAGGAAAATCACTACTTTTCAGTCTTTAAAAAGCATACACACAAAGCAGATGAAATCTCAAACAAAAATATGATCAGTAAGGCATTCAAATAACTATAAATGATCCTCCTTTTTTTAAAAAAAGCAATTATGGTAAAATCATAGAATGCCAGGCTAGAGAAATACCTTTAGGATCTTTTGGTCCAGCCTTTCTTGGCCAAAATTCCCACAAAACACTCAAACCAACCAAAAAAAAAAAAAAAAAAAAAAAAAACAAAAAAAAAAAAAACCACCACAAAAAACCAAAAAACCAGTGCTACGTTTTAGTGTTTCTAGCATTAAGATGGTTTTATTAAAGTACTAACAATCCCATCTCCGCATTTTTATCAAACTTTAATTCATATCACAAGTACCTTAGCTACTCACAGGTTAAAATTGTCTAATTTGTAAGACATACCATTTACCACTTCATTAGTATTTATATTTTTAGCTTGTCATTAAACTAAGACCAAGAAGTTATATATCCTTTTGGTTAGCAAAAAGGCATTCAAGGTGGCAGAAGAACTTTATTTTGTTGGCAATCAGCATCTTGGACTGTTTGTTACCACAGAAAATGCAAGGCTTTCAAGAAAATAATTTATAACCAAAAAAAAAAAAAAAATCTACATTCCTTAACTTGTTTAAACCTCATGACCCCAAACAACTGCCAAGCCCCAAACAACAGCAGAAGCAAATTGTTTCCTGAATATTCATAGATACTAACTAACAACTTATGCATTCCGGATTGTTGGTACACAGTGAAACAAATACATTTGGGTAAATTTATGTACCAGTGAGCATCTGGGTACACCCCTGCCAGAGGATAATCAGCTTAATGCTACACAAAGCCCCACCTGTAAGGATCCTGTTGTTGTGGGTGGCTGTTATTTAAAGAAAACCTGCTGGGATCACAAATGAGTGCCTACTCTGTGAATTAAAGCAATAGCATTCTGCAATCTCCAAGATAGTGAGCATTTTTAAATCTTCCTGCAGGAACTCTTCTTCAAATTTATCATCTGGCATCTGACTGCTGTTCATGGCCATCTAAACTGGGTCAAGGCAAAGCTTGCAGGACTTTTATCCAGGCAGGAGGAGAGGATGCAGGTAAGTAGGTTATGAGACTCAGCACAAGGAGATAAGGGGCCCTCAGTTCCAGAAGGTGCTCTCAGAGCAGTTTGCATAACCAGTACACACTCCCTGCGGCCAGCATGGCATTGATCTGCAAGTGGTGCTCTGGCCACGCCTTCACACAGGTGACATTTTATCCACTGAAGAAGGGCACCTTTCAGCTTTACTTGAAGGTATCCACTGGTCTTGACTCTTCAAATTGCTCAGTATTTCTGGAGTACACCTAAGTGCCCAAACTCAATATACAGTCACAGCACAACCTGACAAAAACCCCACTGCTCTGCACTGTAAAACAAGCTGTTGACTTGTACTGTAGGCAACTTGATCCAAATGCACAAAAAATTAATACAACCCTTTTTAACCTCACTGCTACCCAACACAACCTCCTCTTATCAACCAAGGAGAAAAGTGCATTACCACAATTCCTGAAACAGCCCCCAATTTCTGATCAATAAAATAACTAGTTTACAGCTGTGTATGCTGCTGACTGCTGCATCTGCCCCTGTTAGGCCCAGGATCAACAACTCCTCATAGGTGAGGGAAAAGGATGATGACACAGAAATAACTCCACAAGCTTTCATAGGTCAAGCTATCAGCTGAATATTTTTATTTCATTATATTCAGACCTACAGGCCATGTAACTTACAAAATGTATTTATTAGTCAGCACAGAAGTACATTGCAGTTGTACAACTCTTACCAAAAATAGTACAAGCCATGTTTACCCATCAACATCTACTAGAGCACCCATTTAATTACAATAAATTTCAAACTCCCATTACAGGTCATTAACAGGATCACCTGCAACACTCCAAGGAGTTAACAAATCACTATTTCCTGAATGGCTCACATCAGTAATGAACCGAAGCCACTGTATTGCTCCCAGGAGTGATTTCAAAAGCATATGTTAGTCTTGCACAGCTTCAGCTTCTCACTCAGTGTGTTGAACTAGAAAAATAGGTAAGAGAGCACAGGTTTGTCCAGGGTTAAGTAACAAACAAATTCTACACAATCTCTAGAAATAATTACTCTTGCTGAAATCAGATCTGACTGAACTACAAATATAATAGCAATTATATTCTTTTAAAAAGCTCTTTAAACTGGAACACAGCTTCTTGTGCTCTTGTCAAGGCCATGCAACCAGTTTGTTGGCACAGAAATTATCATAATATCTCTCTGAAGCTGTCCCATGAGGCACCTTATGAGCTCAAGGACTTGAGCTTATTCTGCACATTCACAGGACAAAGCCCCCAAAGGATGCTGCTCACATTCAGTCACTGGTGAGCAGCCATTACAAACAAAGCTTGATTTTTCTTGGTGCTAAGTGCATCATCCCCTCCTGCTGGGATTCAGTTCCCTCTGGCAGGGCTTCCTGTTATCACCCACCTGGACACAAGCAAGTGCAGTAGAGGGGAGTGGTAAAAATAGCCAAAACATTCCCAGGGGGAACCTCCACCTTTAGGTTGCAACATTCACCCCTTCCTCTCTGATCAAAACTCTTCCTAAGATCATCTCCAAGAGTTTCACTAAGAGAGTCAATATTTAACTCCCTCTATAACAACAAGGAAAGGTATTTATCCAAGGGCAATAAACAAGCAGAATCAGGAATTCAGACTGGGTCACTGGAGTGCCACTGCAATACTTTTTTCCCCTCAGTGACTCTGCAGCTGAAATGTGTAAGTACAGATGCCACTTACACCTCTTCACTCCTCAGTTCTCATCCACGTCTGGTACCGATCTGGAAATGCAGCACTCATGACTGTGGTGTATACTGTGTTACTGGCAGGGAAAGAAAAACAGAGTGAGTGACATTCCAAAGGCAGGAAGGGCAATTTAGCTAGCTAGCAAAGCAGCAGAACAAATTTTTGCAGAAACAAATGTTCTGCTTAGGTACAGAAGGATTAGGAAAAGA
The DNA here is from genome assembly GCF_000691975.1 of Corvus brachyrhynchos. Lineage (NCBI taxonomy): Eukaryota > Metazoa > Chordata > Aves > Passeriformes > Corvidae > Corvus > Corvus brachyrhynchos. Next base: position 847,951 of record NW_008239000.1, on the reverse strand, counting down.
GACTGATCAAATTAAAGACTGTTGGCACTAATTTCTAGCGTCCTTTTCCCCACTCAGCACAATAGAGGAACTGTATTTCCACATCCTTTTCATCACTGTATTAAACAATCGGCACTGTATCTATGTCACAGCTGAGATGGACCTCTTCCTTTCCCCGTTTGCTCACACTGACAAGGCAGGAGAGAGGTCCTGGCACTGAGGAAGCTATTGCCAAGCTGCAGTGAGAATGACTGATGCAGAGAATATACCCAGCTCCATGTAAAAGTAAACTAAAACAGGATAACCTGCAAAAGTGCAATTTCTGGAACATTACAGAAGATTGGTATACTAAAAGAAATCTCTTGGAAACCCAGTAAATGGTACATAAAAGCTTCATCCCACTTACTTTATTACACATTAATCAGAGCTGTATCAGAACATGCAGAAAAGGTACTGTCAGTGTTAACACCAACCCGAAAATTCCAAAAGTGGGCAAAGCACTCAGTGTGACATCCAGCTGCTCCTCCAAAGGAGTAATTTGTTTCACCACTCCAAAGCAATTTCCCATTATTAGACTAAGCCCCAACAAGTGCAGTTCCCTGACTGAAGTGACAGACCCAAGAGGAAGGGTGTGGTCCAAGTGAAAATAGAGGGTCATGAACACAACCCAAAACTTTAGCTGGGAAACCACAAGACCCAGACAAATAAGGAAAATCCTCAGAAAGCTTGTGGTTTACTTTCAAGTGGCTTGAGGCACAGCAGGAGGCACAGATCAACATCTCTCGATCTAATACTTACTTGTTTAAGACTGGCTTCACTGACAACACCTGTACAGAAAGTTTGAAGAGTTGTCATTTGGGTAGATAAAGAGAGAAATGGCTACTTAGAAAGAACAGTAGGATGAAGGTATGAAAGGACTAATACAAAGTCAAGGACTCATTGCTTTTTTTAACATCAGACCATTTTACAGAAGTACTTTCAAAAAAGCCCTCTGAAAGAGATTCCAATTCCCAAAGCTCAGCATGTCTAACGCTATGTGCCTGTGCTTGAAATAAACTGCACAAAGATGATGGGATTCACCTCCTGCACTTTCCACCTGAATTGGTGGACTGTTACAAAATGCCTACATAGGAGCCCAGAAGCATTTTAAACAACTTTCAGTCTTCAACCCCCCTCTAGAGACAGCTGTGCAGTAAACCTTGTTCCCCACAAAAAAAGCACAGCTTTTCAATCCCTGATAAAAGAGCACTTCTCCTTTGTCAAAGAACGTGAAGAGTAAATCACAATGCAGAATTTGAGAACTACCTTAAAGAGTGTATCCAAGTTGATGTTGTGCTGTCCAGTAGCATTGAGAGCTTTGATGGCTGCAGTTCTGTGGGAAAGCAACCTATTATCAATTAAATACACTTGTCTGTTCCAAAGGCTACAAAGCACCAACACAAACAACTTCTTACTAAAGGCCTTGATGTTGAAATGCTTGCTTTGATCTAAAAGAACCCCAAGTTGTGTGACTGGATCCCATCTCACACTGTTACTACTCCATTGAGTACATGCCAATAAGGAACTTGCCAATCTCTTTTTATGCACTACACAGCCTAAAAATCATGTTTGAGCACCTTTCTAGTGCTATCCAATACTTTGGCACTGTCAACCTGAGTCATTTACCTTCTACTCAATTTTGCTTTCTGAGCAACTCTTTGGCCATGGCCTCATCCTTGCAATTTCTCATTATTTGTGCTAATCACTGCCTCACACCCTCTCCTCTGGCATCTGTGAATATTGCTCTACAGCTCATGTGCTCCCTTCAGAGCGGCATTACAAGAACTGAATGAGCTGCCTGTTCAAGGAGAAAACACCTGCCCATATCTCTAACCTCTTGGAAAGTAAGTATTCTCTCCCCACAGACCTTTAAATCAATTTACCTACGATCATCAGAAGGAGGAGGGGTAGTCCAATGATCATAGTTTGTCTCCACACGAAACCACCTGTAACAAGCATATAAGCAAGCAAAAGGTGAATCAGTATGTAATTCACGAAGTCCAACAATCAGCATCCCTGTATTGCCAAAAGGAAAAATCTCCCTCAAAAGTCAACTCCCTCCACCTGCTGCAGGCCCACATGCTCCATGTTGGTAGACACAAAAGCCTTTACCATCAACTGTGGAACACAGGAATGGGGTGGGTGACCTTTGATCTCCTGCCATAAGCCATGACCAAGAGGTGCCCCAGATCTCTCAAGGGAGTTGTGCCACTAAGCCAATCGCTCAGAAGGGAACAGGAGAAGCAAAAATGTAGTAGCTTTTTCCTACTTACGCTCCACTTAAGGGATCAAGAGGCCAAAGATCTGCTGGCCCTCTTCTGTTCCTTGTTATGACCATGCCTTCTTTGGGTGAGATGCCTCCCAGAATATAGTAAACTTCAGCAATGATGGGAATGCTAGCCAGCCTGAGAACAGCGGACTGGAAGTCCTCTGCTTCACTCAGGGTCTAATGCAGAACAGAGATGATGGCGAGGTTAAGCACAAAAACAAGCACTAGGACATCTCCAAAAGAATAAAGGTCCAGTTTTTCTGAAAATGGTAATTGACTCAAGTGCTACTTGAAGATATTAATATAGCAATATATCAAACAGGATAAAACAACACCTGGCACAGGTATTCACCATCTTGGAGTACAGCTGTCTTAACAGGTTACAACAAGTCACAGCTAGCTGAATCACTCCCTAGGAAGGAAGTCTTGGCACAGCTTCTCCAGGACCTTTGGCATTGGAGGTCGCCACCCAAAAGGACCAGAACTGCCTCATTACTAGACAGCACAGGGTCAACATTTACTTTCTCCTGAAAAATGCATTTACTTATCAAGTTGGTAAGGTTTCTGTGCAGCTGATTCTAATTTACTAGATGTTTAAGGACAAATGCCACATCTGTGAAATGTAAGAACAACTCAGTGCACTTACATCTCTGACAAGCCAGCTGACAGGGTAATTCCTATTGAGGAAAGCAGCTATAGCATTTTCCCACCATCTACCACCATCTGGGGAGAAAAAAATAAATTACTATACATGTAATTAAATACAGCAAGACAAGGTAGGTGCCTTCAGCACAAAGTATCAACATTTTACGGGAGAAATGCCAACAAGGAGCACAACCTTCAGGTGAAATATAAATAGACAACATAATTCCAACTGACAGCCACAGCAGCTAGATTAACACCCCTGCTTTCCAGAAAGCATTTCAGACCTGTCGTGACAGGAGTGATAATAATCACCTCATTACTCACCTTACTGAAATATTAAAACAGGAATAACTCCACAGAAATAATAAAGCAGCTTAAAAAAAGGTAGTGATAGTGTTCGTATTATTGAGAAAAGTAAGAGAAGTGCAAAAACGAGAAAGCCAAGTTTGTTACTATTTATACACTCACGCTTTGCAAACCACAAAAATATCCGTCTGCTTGTCACTTGATAGACCTTTACCCTGATTTATTCATCCTGCTTCCCACCATAGTGCACATGCTCCTTTCCCTCAATTGGCAGTTCAATTGGAAAGAACTGAAAACAGCTTTCACTTCAGATAAATCAGCAAGCAGTCAGCAGCAGCCCACGAACAGGACCGCAGCACATGTGAAGCGAACATAGGACATGGAGAGACATAGGACTTGGGTACACACAAGATTTCCTCAATCAGGCCTTTGCACAGATACGATAAACACTTAACACTTGCCTTTAAGCAGAACCAAAAGCAGTTTGCCCCTGTAAGTATCAGCCCTGGACATTTCAGTTTTGAAAATATTAACTGACTACTCTGGAATCAGAAGCAGTGTGCATGCAAACCATGGAAAGAATTCAGTGAATCCAACAAGGCAGCATTAACCAAGCACACAGGAAGCAAGAGGTGCAAGCGCTCCATAGCGGAACCCCTACTCACAGATAATGCACGGGTGGAACACATTCAGTGAATATTGTTTGCATAGCTAAGGAGTTCTAGAACAGATTGTTCAAGCTCAAAAAGAAAAGAGCTTGTCACCATCGCAAGGGAAAAATAAACGTTTTAGATATTGGCTCTGAGAATATATTATTGCCAGTTCTAACAGTCACCTAATAAAGAACAACAAAGTATCAGCTTCTTAAAAGGAATGAAAGGGGAAAGAAACAGAAGAGAACTTCCCAATCTTTGAGCTGGACATAACTGTCATTATTTATGAAACTGAAGCCCTGATGAAAAAGGCAGCGACCTTTCCCTGCCTTCCCCTCTGCTACAAGTTTTAGTTCTCAGGAGTGACATCTCTCAACTTCACTCCACTATTGATCTCGCTCAACTGCCTTTGCAGTGTCTCCAGGCATTCCCCTCCAGCCCTTCTGCCTTTCCCCTAGATCTGTCTTATGCTTCTCTTGACCTCCTCTCTTTCCAACTGCCTTATGAGCCCAGACAACAATGGAATACAGCAGAACCAGGAAAGGAGCCTTTTCTTTGCTGTCCGAACTGCATCTTGTTATCTCAGGCCCCACCCCGCCACTTCCAATGGTGTCTCTTGACCAGACCACATCTTTTACAGCTTTCCCAAGGCTTTCCTCATCATTTGACTCTTTCAGCTCAGGTGACACTGCTGACCAATACCTACTCCCACACAGCAGCCAAAACCAGGCATGTGTGCTTTCACTCCCTGAGGGGAAGGCAAAGCATTCCACTTCAGATCCTTCCTGGCAACCTTAACCTCATTGCTCCCTCTAAGAGAAAAAGACCAGGGCAGGCAACAATCAACAAAACCAACACACAACATCTACTGTGGAAGATACTTCCTTTACCTCGTTCATCTCCGGAGATTGTGAACTTGTGTGGACTTTGCCCAGTCCATAAGCCTACATAACCAAGAAATGTGGTGCCTTGGTATGCTACCTGAAACCAGGAAAGAGAGCAGTTCAGCATTCCAGAACAGAACACTGCTGGAACCTGCAACCCATACATCTTTCTATAGCTTTCATACCTACATTACTGTAAAACACCGTGCTTTCAGTTACGGTAAAATATGCCAAGTAAATTATAAAGGGACTCTAAGGCCTCAAATTCACTGCATTTCATTTGTTTGTGATCACCAACTGCTACAAAACTATTGCTCAAGTTAAACTGCCAAGCAACAAACAGCAACTTTTCCATTTACAAAATGGATTAATGAACATAAAAAAAAAAAACAAAAAACAAAACCAACAGACTAACCAAGCTGCACTAGCAACTACTTAAATTCTGGAAATCTGCATCTAAAAACAAACTTGTTGGTGACAAAAACTCACAAAGTCTAAAAAAAAAAAAAAAGCCTTAGAATTAGTACATTTCCTTTTTTCAACTTCTCTTAGAAATAACGATCTTCGTTACTAGATTAAGCTGTTCTACTTTTTCCAGTCCATCAGCATAAACTGGATGTACAGAAAGCCAAGAAAAGCAGCATTCATCTCACACTCCAGGAACATAACTGTGTTGCTCTAACAACCCAGTATAGTTGGGATGGCAAACTCATTCCTACATTAAATCTCCCACCTAAGCAGCTACAGAGCTGTCCCATTCTTCATGGAACATCACCCACCACACCAACCCTGGATCATACCTGCCCACCCTTTATAAACCGCACATCAAGTGTGATCTTGCTCAATATATCAACAAAAGCATAATCCAGGTTCCGGCCGTGGTAAATGTTTCCTTTGTCATCCTGAGCGACAATGCTTGTACAGAACCTGCAAACAGAACAGGGCAAGGAATGGCTGAAGGCACAGCTATGACACTGCTTGCAATACTCTAGCTGAAGGAGCTCAACATTTCAGGAGTAATTGAGCTGATACTCTGCTAAGTGTTTTATTAATGCAACCACACAAAGAGGAGTCCAACACCACACCACAGTCCAGCAATTACAGGGCAGGCAGAAAGCAGCACTTCCGCTCCGGAAAAGTGTCGTTATTTCATTTCACTTTTCTAAGTCATAATGAAAAGCTGACATCTGAAAGCATCCATGAAGTGTCACGCTTCTTGCATTTAGTTCTGATAATTTCACTTCCATTTGGAATCTTTATAATTTTAATCCCAAGTAGAAAAAATCAAGTTCCATCAACAAAACTGAAAAGCATTGGTTGTTCAAGTATCAACCAATTCAATAACAGACTATTCTCTAGAACAGAAAGTGTGCTAAAACTCCTCATGTAACAAGCTCAGTTTCATTAAAACAGGCTTTTTTTGGTGGAGTATATTGCATTAACAAGAAATTAACTTATTTTCTCTGCAGTTAGAAGTTGGTCATTTCAGTGAGGCATAACCCTGCCTCTCAAAAATATAGAGGTAAAAAATCCGTCACACAAGTAGAATATTCCCAGTTGATGGGGGTTTCTAGTATCCCAGCCAAGAAATTGAATTTCAGGGACCTTGCTAGGACTAAGTGTGGTAAGTATCCTCTGTGAAAATAGTAAAACAGCCAGCATTTAAATGGACCATAGCCAATATTAGTCCTTACTTAAAAAATGATCCTAAAAAAAGGGACTGAGTACCATACATTAAGACAAAAAACCCCCAAATGCAAACAAGGGGCCACATGCCTTGATATTTGCTAAAATGTATATGGAGAAATATTTTAGGACTCCCGGAGGCAACACCAAGTGTTGATTATTCTCCCGCACCACGTTTCTAGGGCAAAAAGAGACAATGAAACGGAGCACCTTTTTTCACTGAGACTTTGTTTGCTGCCATAAAGTATACTACAGTCATTTTCCACTGTTCAAATCAGGAAGCGATATTATGCAGCTGTTATGAACCTTCATCTAGAAAATTGTTTAGCAGTAACTTTATCTCAGACAAATGAGAGAGCAACTAGCTCTTCTAGCCTCCTTTACGGCAATTTTTAAGTGACAGAGAACATTACATCATTTTCAAATATAAATGATCTCAACTACTTTTGGATAGACATACCGTACCAACAAAAATTAACTTTGGATTTTAATACATTTATATAGATATAAGTACATACACAAAACCATGGCAGATCGATACCACTTGTACTCCACAACAGAAAACAATTGTTTCTCGTTCCATTCAGCATCCGAACTGCCAAAAGAGAATGAAACCTTCCGGCTGAACAGATGAAGTCGTCCCGGAACGGACCGTGCAAGTCACCCGCCACGTGCCTTCCCCCCT